>NC_140993.1:132341309-132799590 GCF_052327205.1 Somniosus microcephalus
AGTTCCTCCCTTTCATCAGACCCTATGTCCCCCAACATCTCTGGGAGGTTATTTGTGTCCTCCTTTGTGAAGACAGAACCAAAGTATGTATTTAATTGGTCTGCCATTTCTTTGTTCCCCATTATAAATTCCCCTGATTCTGACTGCAAGGGACATATGCTTGACTTCATCAATCTTTTTCTCTTCACATATGTTCCCTGCAAGCTTACTCTCATACTCCTTTTTCCCCCTCTTAATTAATCCCTTTGTCCTCCTTTGCTGAATCCTAAACTGCTCCCAATCCTCAGGTTTACTGCTTTTTCTGGCCAATTTATATGTCTTCTCCTTGGATCTTATGCTATCCCTAATTTCCCTTGTTAGCCACGGTTGAGTCACCTTTTTTGTTTTATTTTTATGCCAAACAGGGATGAACAAATTCTGTAGTTCATCCATGCGATCTTTGACTGTTTGCCATTGCCTATCCACTGTCAACCCTTTGAGTAACATTCCCCAATCAATCCTACCCAACTCGCGCCTCATACCATTGTAGTTTCCTTTATTTAAATTCAGGATCCTAGTCTCTGAGTCAACTAATTCACTCTCCATCTTAATGAAGAATTCTATCATATTATGATCGCTCCGACCCAAGGGGCCTCGCACAACAAGATTGCTAATTAATCCTTTCTCATTACATAATACCCAGTCTAAGTTGGCCTAATCTCTAGTTGGTTCCTCGACATATTGGTCCAGGAAACCATCTCGTATACACTCCAGGAATTCTTCCTCCACAGTATTGTTACTAATTTGGTTAGCCCAATCTATATGTAGATTAAAGTCACCCATGATAACTGCTGTGCCCTTATTGCATGCATCTCTAATTTCCTGTTTACTACCATCCCCAACCTCCGCATTACTGTTTGGAGCTCTGTATACCACTCCCACTAACTTTTCTGCCCCTTGGTATTTCTCAGTTCTACCCATACAGATTCCAGATCATCAGAGCTAATATCCTTCCTTTCAATTGTGTTAATGCCCTCTTTAACCAGCAATGCTACCCCACCTCCTTTTCCTTTTTGCCTATCTTTCCTGAATATTGAATACCCCTGGATGTTGAGTTCCCAGCCTTGGTCACCCTGGAGCCATGTTTCCATAATCCTAATCATATCATATCCGTTTACCTCTATTTGCGCAGCTAATTCATCCACCTTATTATGAATGCTCCTCGCATTAAGACACAAGGCCTTCAGGCTTGTTTTTTTAACACTCTTACACCTTTTAGAATTATTATTTACTGTGGCCATGTTTGATTTAAACCCTTGATTTCTCTGACTGCCACTTTTGTTTTTCTCCTTCCATTCTTTTGCTTTTATCCTTGTTTCCCTTTCCTTTGTCTCCCTGCTCAGGTTCCCAGCCCCCTGCCATTTCAGTTTAAACCCTCCCCCAGAGCACTAGCAAACACTCCCCCTATGACATTGGTCCCGGTCCTGCCCAGGTGCAAACCGTTCGGTTTGTGCTGGTCCCACCTCCCCCAGAACCTGTTCCAATGTCCCAAGAATTTGAATCCCTCCCCCTTGCACCATTCCTCTAGCCACATATTCATCTGAAATATCCTTTTATTTCTACTCTGACTAGCACGTGGCACTGGTAGCAATCCTGAGATTACTACCTTTGAGGTCCTATTTTTTAATTTACCTCCTAACTCCCTATATTCAGCTTTTAGGACCTCATCCCATTTTTTACTTGAATCGTTGGTACCTATATGCACCACGACAACTGGCTGTTCACCCTCCCCTTCCAAAATGTTCTGCAGCCATTCTGAGACATCAGGGAGGCAACATACCATCCTGGAGTCTCATTTGCGGACTCAGAAACGCCTATCTATTCCCCTTAAATAGAATCCCCTGTTACTATAGCTCTCCCACTCTTTTTCCTCCCATCCTGTGCTGCAGAACCACCCACAGTGCCAGGAAGTTGGCTGCTGCTGCCGCCTTCCTCTGATAAGCCATCTCCCTCACCAATATCCAAAGCGGTATATCTGTTTGAGAGGGGGATAGCCACAGGGGACCCCTGCACTACCTGCCTGCACCTACTACTCTGCCTGGTGGTCACCCATTCTCTTCCTGCCTGTGCAGCCTTTACCTGCAGTGTGACCAACTCCCTAAATGTGTTATCCACCACATCCTCAGCATCATGAATGCTCCAGTATGTATCCACTCGCAGCTCCAGCGCCGCAATGCGGTCTGTCAGTAGCTGCAGCTGGATACACTTCCCGCACACATGGTCGTCAGGGACACAGGAAGTGTCCCTGATTTCCCACATAGCACAGGAGGAGCAAACCACGGGGCCAAGATCTCCTGCCATGACTTACCCTTTAATTAATTCAAATTAAATTAAATCAAATCATTACCACCAATTACACTACAATTAAATGATATACTTAAGGGCCCTGGTTTACCAGCAGTCCCTGCTACACCACACAGACACCCTATAAACCACAAAATTTAAGTTTCAGGAGAAATTTCTTTACACAGTGGATTGTTAGAGCATGGAATGCTTTATCACAGGGAGTAGTTGAGGCAGAGACCATTGCACCTTTTAATGGAAAAGTGGATAAACGTTTGAAACAGAGAGAGATACAGGGCTATGGGGAGACAGCATGGCAGTGGAACTAGTTTTTGGATTGCTCTAGCAAAGAACTGGCACAGACCTGTTGGGACAAATGGCCTTCCTCTGTGCTTTAAACTACTGTGGTTCTATGACCACAAGAATTCTTTTTCTCCCTCAACTTTCCTTTCTTCATGCTGTCTATTCAGGCCAAGCTTGGTATTACTTAACTGTTATCCCTAGATTCCGCTCATCATCTTTCCTACTCTTTCCAACTTTTGTGATGTTATGCATTGTGGTTGCTTGCTGTTGCCATAACCCCCAACCCCACCCCCTCCCCCCTCCACCTCCAAGAAACTTTTTTCTGGTCTTCGAGCTCCTCCTACCTCCGCTGAGATTGTTTTCCACATCCTCCACCACTGAGGTGATTTTGCTGCTTTTGCTCCCTTCATCTTCATCTCTGTCTCCCGTCCTTCCACTTTTCACCTCTATCCCCCTCTCTTACCCCCCTCGCCCTCTCCCTTCCCGTTTGGGTCCAGTTACCTCCCTACTCTCTAATGTTGCTTGATCTGAATACTGCACTTGGCCTTGACTCCCCGTGTGAAACATCATGGAAAATTGACTAATATATTTTCTTTCTCTTCTTATACATGTGTGGATGAAGGCAAACTGGGAAACAATTTTAGTGGGTGGGTATGGGCAAGCATTCTCAGCAGAGGGTAAGGGGCTGAAGCAAATCAGCAAGCGAAGGACCGCCAATTATTCTCATCAGGAGAGTGGGTGGCAAGTCATCTCATGGCGGTGAGGGGTGTGCAGGAAAGAATTTCAGTCAACGGTGCCGGCAAAACATCGCAACAGGGGAATGTTAATAATATTTCAATAAAAGCTTTATTAATAGTGAAATGTGTTAGCATTTGTTATTAAAAGATTATTGAGAAGTGTAAATTCTATACATCAGGCATTACCTTTTGCCTGTGGTTCACTCCTGATCGCAAAGTACATTTCACCTGCATAAAAGTCACTGCACTTCATAAAGCAATTTATTGTGCAGAAGGTGTCAGCCGTGGCTCAGTGGTAGCACTCTCACTTCTGAGCCAGAAGCTCGTGGGTTCAAGTCCCACTTCAGAGACTTGAGTTCATAATCCAGGCTGACACTTCAAGATTGAGGGCTCAAGTCCCAGGGCTACTGTTACTGACAACCCCCTACTTCACTTGTCTGTCTGAAGCAAAGAGTTTCAACTTAGAGGTTTCATTTGAAAAAAAAGTGTTAGTGATTAGCTTGCCCACATGGGTTTTGAGGCAGTCATACCAAAGAATTTTCAATAAGAATGGTAGATCGTGAAGCAATATTGATGGTTGTGGAACAATTGATGGACTAGACTTTTTTGCTATCTTGGGTACAGAGAGCGTGAGACCATTTGTGCAGCTAAGAAGTCTTGAATTGGAGGACACAATAATCATTTTTGATTTATCAAGAAATTACCATTAAATGCTCATCCCTAATCCGACATTAAGTCTACATTGTGATAGAATTGTGTCCTTACATTTCAGCAGCATGTCCCCTAACAGCGCATTACAAGATTAGTTCCCCACACAGCTGTTGCTGCTCTTTACTACAGTGATTTGTCTTAACTGAAGTGCAACATCTGTGTGAGATGAACTGACCTTAATGATGTGGATTTGCACCAAATGTTACTTTTTAGTTCAATGTTCAGTAAATGCTTCATCAATATTGGAATGCTCTGGTGAAATCTGTGGTATCTAACTCTATTAATTGATTTTCAGTCAGCCATGTAGAATGAACAGGAAAACTTAGACCATTTTTTTAATATAAAAATGGAAACAATGCAAAAGATGATTTTTAAGTGAGCTTTTTTGTTTATTTATGGAAAACTTTTGCTTATTGAAGAGTGTATAAGTTGTCAAACTGACTAATAATGCATTAAAGGGTAAGTTTACTGCTTTTGTACTGCTGCCCTACACCTGGACTATATATCAGAAATGTGCACATTACAGCTTGTCCATTAATATTAAGAGGCAGAAAAATGACCCTTAAATGCATTAAGACAAGAACATGACGTGAACTGGCTATTGGTGGGGGGGGAGGAACCAGAGGATGCAATAGGGTCTGCGGATCAGTTGGAGAGGTGACTGACAGGTAGAAACATGATAGGGGACCTAACGTGGCTCAAATATCCTGAGACAACATATCCAGTGATTCCTGATCCCAGAACCGTGAATGTCATCAAGATGAGGAAATGATGAATTTGCAGTTTGGGGAGTTGTATCTTCTCTTTATGGTAAAGAGTCTTTCTGGTGAAGTTCAAGGAGTGAATTTCCACTTTGTTAGGTTGTAGATGCAGAGCTTATACAGAAATCTCAGGTTGATATGTGCCATCTTCATTAAGTAAGAATATGGTACTCTGCGGTATTAAAGGGAGAATCTCTTTAAGACATAGTACTGATGCTGCTAATCACAGGTTTTTCTATCTGAGCAGTTCATAATAGAAAACAGCATTTGTTTATAATTGTATTAAGATCAGTCGTATATGAAGAATTTTCAATAAGGATGGCAAATCATGCAGGAGTTTTGGTGATAGGTGTAGAGCAGTCAATGACCTAGATCTTTTTGCTATCTTGGGTAAAGGAGCATTCTTTTCACATGGAATGGAATAAGAAGTTGTGCAGATGGTCCAATAATATATGTTGATGTGGTATAGTGGTACTCACATTATGAGGCCACTTATGGCTTACTTCCCATCACCTCAGGATTTCAAGAGACCTGCTTAATTTTACATTTCTGGGTCTCCAGTCATATTCTCTATAATGCAGTAGATGAGACAGAGGGATTGTACCCCTAGACAAAATGTTAGTGAGTAGTTCTAGTGTAGCATGCTCCACCATACTGAATTTGTAGAAGCTAATTAAAGATTAATAATAACAGAAGTTTAGGAGCATATTGTCTGCCATCTAAACTGGTCAGAAATGGGGAGAATGTAGAATGAACAGGAAAACTTAGGACTTTTTTTTAATATAAAAATGGAAAAGATGATTTTTAAGTGAGCTTTTTTGTTTATTTATGGAAAACTTTTGCTTATTGAAGAGTGTATAAGTTGTCAAACTGACTAATAGTGCATTAAAGGGTAAGTTTACTGCTTTTGTACTGCTGCCCTACACCTGGACTATATATCAGAAATGTGCACATTACAGCTTGTCCATTCATTTTAAGAGGCAGAAAAATGACCCTTAAATGCATTAAGACAAGAACATGACGTGAACTGGCTATTGGTGGGGGGTGGGAGGAACCAGAGGATGCAATAGGGTCTGCGGATCAGTTGGAGAGGTGACTGACAGGTAGAAACATGATAGGGGACCTAACGTGGCTCAAATATCCCGAGACAACATATTCAGTGATTCCTGATCCCAGAACCGTGAATGTGGGTAGGATAGTTTATATGGAGAAAGAGGTTAAGGAAAGATTGGAGGGCCTGAAACTCAGAGGAGAGAAGGCAAGGTGAGTTGAGTTGAAATCACTGGGGATGAGAAGTAGTTCAGATAGAGACTGATGTGTGGCTGTTGAATGAAGCTGCACTTTGTCATGTATAGTGTGTGAGAGTAAGATTTCAGTAAGAAGGGACAAAGTGTATGATAGCCAAGAACCCTGCAGGACGCATCCTCCAGCCTCGCCACTTGCCACGCCCCTGACATGGCCCATCCCTGCAATCTGCATAATGTCCTCCTCGATTGGGGAGAGGACCTGAATGAACGCTCTCCCTCCTCCTGTCCTCGTCTCCTCTTGACTATTGTTCACCAGCTTGCCCTGCAACAAAGAAGGGAGAGCGTTAGTTGTAGCCTGCTGATATGCTTTGAAGATAAGTGCGTGTCAAGGTCGAATAGTGGTGCTGGTGTGTGAAGGGTGGCAGAGGTGTGAGGAAGTGAAGGCAGTACTACAGAGGAGAGTAGAAGGTGCAGAGTGGCATTAGGAGCAGAAGGAGGAGGAGTGATGTGTGCTGCAATGAATAGAGAAGAGTGTTGGTAATCGGAGGAGGGAAGGGTTGTGAGTGCTGGGACTTCAGATTATGCAGAGAGTGATGTGAGATAGGTGTTAGGAGTCTTAACTTAGCAACCTTAGACAGATCATTAAACTTTTTCCTGCATTGCAGCTATGTCCTGAGGACTATGCTCCTGGCACTGACCCTCTCTGCCACCTGTGCCCAATGCTGCTGAGCAACTTTCAGGATACCTTTCTGCCACTTGGTGGGAAGAAGACATCCCTCCTGTGGCTAACCTTCTCCATCAGGACCACCAGTGATGCATCTGAGAAGTGGGGGGCCTTTGAAGCTTGCCTTCCGGTTGCCTGCAGGCAAAGTTCATCTTCGCTTTCAGAGGTCCAGGCTGCCTTAAAATAGCATCTGGGACGCACGATATTCACGCCCCCCATTAGGCAACCTGCCAGTCAACAGCTCACCTAGTGCTGACAGCCTGCCTTTTTAATGATAATGAGAGTCTCTGACCAATTTTGCCTCCTAATTGTGCCCACATGATTTGGTGCACTCTACGAATTTATATCAGTGTTTTTAATAGTGGTCAAATCAGGCCTGTTAGCTGAGCTGACCTGAGGGACTAAGAGGTTAATGTAGGGTATAAAAGGTTGAGGTCAATCTGCTTCACTAGATTTTCTTCTCAGTAGGTAATATATTGGGCCAGACCATGTGAATCCACAGTGTTCCATATCTCCCTTTGACTAATAAACGTGATTGATTGTTTTTGCTTTTTTCAAGGTGATCACGCAGAGTGCTGTTATTTATCAAAACTGAAGAATGGTTGATTTTATTTTTTACCCAGCATCGATTTTTCCATCAGGGATGACAGTTCTTCACAATTCATGTCAAAGCAAATAGATTGAATAAAAATAATTACAGTAGAATTAGGCACTGAGCCAAACTTTTGACTGTTGTATGACAATGCAAGTAGTGCAAGTGCTTGAGTCCTTGTATAAGAATACTTCTCCCAACTCCTACCCAGTGTCCCTCCCTTACCCACATGAAGCAACTTGAGACATTTTGCTATGTTAAAGGTGCTATCTGAGTAACAACTTCTTGTTATTGTTTGCCACTAGGATGTGGTACAGGGCGTCTGATTTTAACTAGGGAACCATATCCACAGCAACACTCAGCACCTTCAAGAAGAGATAAAGGGAGAGGGGAAGGGAAAATTGAAAATAAAACGTGGGACAAGTATTGAATAAGCTGATATTTAATTGGCTGGGGATTGCAACAAATTTGCTCTTCGAAGGAGGTAGCTTTTGCACCAACTGCAGAGACTGAATATTTCAGGAAAACCAAGCTGTTTGACTTTAGGGGGTAAAATTGCGGTTGCTTTGCGCCTCCCGTTAGCATCCTAAGAAGGTGCTAACGGGGCGCATAGAAACTAGCACCCGGGTGTGGCACCACCCACGCTTCCCATGAAATTCAGCAGGAGTTTAGCGGCGGCGCTAACCGGTAGCGCCCCGCGGCGCTGCGCCGCTGGCGATGACATCATCACCGTGCGCAGCACCCCACTCGTGCCCCGGCTGCGATCTTCGAGAGCACCCCCTGACTTACCGTTGGACGCTATGTCCGACGGGGTCAGGGGAGCCTACCTGCGGCCGGGGAGGTGCACCTGCCTGCGCTCCCTTCCCTGGCCTCCTGAAACGCCCGCACCCCCCACCTCCCCCGAGGAGTGCCGGTTGTGCTCCAAGAGCTCGGCACTTCTCTTGAGTGCTGGGCGCTTTCGCCGGCACTCCCGATCCCTGGGGGCCCAGCTGGGCCCTGGGTCGCACTGCGCAAGGCCCCTCCCCTTTAAGAAGGGGAGGAAGGCCTGCAATACCGCGGCGTGACGTGCCACGATAGTGACTCGCAGCGCCGCAAGAGGGATGCAGGGCGCTTCCAGTAGCGCCCCGCTTCCCTCTTGGGGCACTACCACTCAATTTCTAGCGCGGGGGCACTAATTTTTCTGGGGGGTAGCGGCGCTACTCAATTTTTAGCCCTTGGAGTTACATGATTTACATAGATAGCAGCCCAGTCAGGAGGAATCCAATAATTCAAACTCATTTTCCAACTGGGTTTAAATCACTTAGTAAAATAAACTGAATTAATCTTCAGCCTTTTGACAGAAAAAAATAAATACGTCTAGATATAAACAAATCTTTGCTTAATTTCTGTAACAAAGAAATTGCCAGTGTTAATCACAGGTATGTTAATTACAGACATTGCTTTCTACGAGCAGTTCAAAATAGAAAAGGAGCAGTTGCTATGTGAAATTGGCCTGAAGTAAAGCTTTGAGAATTCAATCTCCAGTTTGTTTCAAAGTCTTTCACAAAATTCAACGAAGTTCACAAATCCTCTGGGGGTGAGGGGTTACACCCTTCTATATCAACTCATTAAAGCATCATGGGAAATTGTGCAAGCTGAACATGATCAGAATGCACAGATGTGGTTGGAAACACCCTTCAATTGTTCTGGGGATACAATATCCAAAATCATAAAACCAAAATTTTGAGATTGGTTGAGACCTTAAAATAAAAACTTTAAGGAAGGCATTAAAAGACACAATAGAAAATGGGCTGAATTTTAATGGGGAAGGCGGGGTGGGAGCAGGGTGGGGGGGTGGTTCTGAAGCGGTCGGAAAAATTCGGGAGAACGGGCTTCCTGTAGGCCCTGCCGAATTTAACGGCAGGGCCAGATTTCCATGGGAAACCTCTGTTTCCCACCCGCAGCCAGTTAGATTGCGGGTAGGCCTGGGGCACTAGGCCACAGAGAGGGAGGGATCACTGGGGGCGGCTGGAGGAGCACGGGGTGCGCCAGGACCAGCACGGTGGCAGGGGGGGGGTGGTGGGGTGGCTGAAGATCGGAGGCCGGAGCAAGCACGGGGTGGGGGTTCAGGTTCAGGTACAAAGCGATCGGGGGCCAGGACCAACACGAGGTGGGGGGTGGGGGCGGAGGTCTCATGGGGGTATTGGAGGCCTCGGGGGGGGAGGCCTCGGGGGGGGAAGCCTCGTGGTGTGATTGGAGGCCTGGGGAGGGATCAGAGGCTTGAGGGGGGGAACTCGAGGCTTGTGGGGGGATTGGAGGCCTCGTGTGGAGTCACTGATTGCTGGGGTTGGGTAAGGCAGGGACCCTGGATCCAGAAGATATGTGCAAAGGCATTTACCTCCTGGATCCAGCAGTTCACGAGGCCTGCAAAAGCCTACCAGCTGAAGTTAAATTCAAAATGGAGATTATAGCAGAGGCGTCCAGCCTCATTATAATACTTAAATAGATGACACCATCCTGGAAATGTGTTGGCTGCCCGCCCCCGTCCCTGTCCCGCCTCTATTAAAACAGGAAGTGGGCTGGTTGGAGGCGTGCCTTGTCGGCATTCAGATTTTTAATACTTTAACTTCCCCCATGACCTCAACCCACCTGTTTTTAGGTTAAAATTCCCCCCAATGGGTAAATGTAATTGTTATGATTAAAGATATATACCTAATAATTCCAAGAGGGTTGTCCTGATCTCTCGCCATAGTTCTGGCAGAAGAAACCCCAGAGAAATAACAGCTATGGCTGTTAATACCATTTCTCTGGGGTTTCACCCATCTTCTATTATAGTTACAGAGGGAGTTTGGAAGAATCCCTGTGGAAAATCTATTCTGTAGTTTTTGAGTTTTTAAGAAACTTTATTTTGTACACTAGAAATTGCAGTTACAGAGAAAATGATGGATTTAAAGGCCGTGATTTCCCCTACCTCGGCAGGTCCATGGCGGGTGACATCGGTGGTGGGTCCTGACCCCACTGCTGGCTCCATCCCGGCCTCCGATACAAATTTCCCCTGATTGGGCTTGTTAATCCCGCCCTGCGAGTTTCCTGGTCAGTTGAAGGAAGCGGGTCTGATGATGTCATTTGATGATGCGTCATAAGCCAATTTCCTTAAAGCAACCATGCGCAACTTTACTTTGACATTTGTGCTGTCAGTGTTCTACAGCATTGAGGTGCTGCAAACACTGACAAGCACTGCACAAAGATGCATGGCTGCACCCAGGCTCTCCCATGACACCCTCCATATGCTTCTGGAGGGAGTCACAGCACGCAGGGAGGTCCTCTTCCCTTCCCATGGGCAGAAAAGACCTCCCCATGAGACCATTGCAGTCTGGTTGCGCATTGCACAGGAGGACACAAGCAGGGATGTTGTCAGGAGGACCAGGCTGCAGTGGCGCAAACCTTTCAATGATCTCAGTAGGTCACGAAACATTACTGCAAAGCCACACTCAACCTCATCCTGCTCTGCAACTCATCACATCCATCACTCTGCCTTCCCTACCCTACTCCTGCACATCCTTACTCACACCAACTTACCTTGCACCTCCACCCATCCCTCTCTATCTACATTATAAAAGAAAAAAAGACTTGCATTTATATAGCACCTTTCATGACCACCGGACGTCTCAAAGCGCTTTACAGCCAATGAAGTACTTTTGGAGTGTAGTCACTGTTGTAATGTGGGAAACGCAGCAGTCAATTTGCGCACAGCAAGCTCTCACAAACAGCAATGTGATACTGACCAGATAATCTGTTTTTGTTATGTTGATTGAGGGATAAATATTGGCCAGGACACCAGGGATAACTCCCCTGCTCTTCTTCGAAATAGTGCCATAGGATCATTTACATCCACCTGAGAGAGCAGACGGGGCCTCGGTTTAACATCTTATCCGAAAGACTTTCCCATCTCAGTAGCCTCCCCTCACATTCACTCTCACCCTAGTCCAATCATAGCAACTAACAACACACAAGGGTAGGCACTTGTGTGTTTTAGCCAATGTTCATGTGTGTGAATGTGCTGTCAAACATTGAAATCTTTATTTGCAGCACTTTACGTTCTTGGACAGATCTGTGCTCACCTTTGGAAGTGGCTTAGTGAGTTGCAGTGAATGGTGAGACATATCGATACCACCCCCCACCCCGCAGTGCTGGTTCCCGACCCGCTGTCAATCATTTTAAATTTCACAGCTGACCCGCCACCCATCCCGTCCACTGTGTGCTGGCAAAATGGCGGCCAAAGTTTTTCAACAAGCATTTTGAATGATACAGTTGGTTTAAATTTTTCTTACCTTTTCTTGTTAAATTTTTATTATAGCAGTAGGTTCACCCACCTGCTCATTCAGATAGGATTATAAAAACAACCATTGAAGCTTCTCATTGGTGGTTCTTGGGACTCTTACATTCTTTTGATTGATGCCCAGCTCTTCGGTACTGATTTGTTCCCATTTTACTTTGAACCAACCAACAAAATGTTAATACTTTATTAATATTGACATATAAAGGTTGAGCAGCATTGGCTAAAATTGCAGGCTTGCAGATCATTTAAATGGATGGAAAATGAAGGTCTGCGGGCCAATGATTTCCCGCTGCGCTTCGTGTAGTCTCTGGGAAATTAGCCCTATAAGCTCGAAGATGGTGATCAAGAAAATGAGGTTAATGTGCACAGGAAAGTGTGCACCATATACAAGATGATTAATATATTATAGACGGGATAATTTACTTGTTATCCACTTTCCATGACATTTTTAAAAATAAAATTTGCTGTAGGGTACATGATTTTATTTTTAGCCACATATAAGGTCACTTTGAACTGACACAACCACATTTCCAATTTAATATTAATTTTAAATATTAGTTTCTATTACTCCATTGCCCACGGGGAAGTTACAAAGTAGACACAAATTATGAAATTCGCAACTTGTTGATTTTTAAAAAAATTAATATGTTCATGAATCATCTCAGAAAAAGGCATTTTCCCCCTAAATGTTACAAAATGTTCCACCACATTGATGTATCTATGATACAAAGCAAATTGTAAACTGAGCTGTTTATCAATGCCTCACCTCAGAAATTTGTATCAGTTTTGTCAAACAGGAATGAATTATTAACACAGCTGCAGACGGATGCTACAAAACATCCTCCTTCACCTGCTATAAAATCTCTTTTGTGCTGAAATTATGAAGAAATAACGGTCTGTTTGTATTTTTCTAACATTCTAAATGAAATTAATGGATTTTTAAAATCAGAAATTGCAATTCCATGTTTTGCCATTTGTATTATCTAATTACATTAAAACCTGAGTTTGTCCATGTATCATTAAAGTCCTAATTTTGTGGAGTTTGATTTGTCCACAGCAAATGGAGGCAGTTCAGAGATGATTCACTCGGTTGATTCCTGAGATGCGGGAGTTGACTTATGAGGAAAAGTTGAGCAGGTTGGACCTATACTGTCATCATAGGTGACTTTAACTTACATATAGATTGGACTAGCCTAATCAGTAAAAATAATGAGGAGGAGGAATTCCTTGAGTGTTTAAGGGATGGTTATCTGGATCAATATGTCGAGGAACCAACTCGGGAACAGGCTATATTGGACTGGGTACTGTGCAATGAGAAGGGACTAATCAGTAATCTTGTTGTACGGGGACCCTTGGGTCAGAGCGATCATAACATGATCGATTTCTCACTCGAAATGGAGAGCGAAGAAATTGACTCAGAGACTAAGGTCCTGAATTTAAACAAGGGGAATTATGATGCCATGAGACGGGAACTGAGTAGGTCTGATTGGACAACGTTCCTGGGAGGACTGGAGGTAGATAAACAATGGCAAACATTTAAAGATAGAATGACAAAATTGCAAAAATTGTTTATACCAATCTGGCATAAAAGGAAATCTAAAAAGGTGACTCAACCGTGGATAACAGGGGAAATTAGAGACAGCATAAAATCCAAAGATAGGGCGTATAAAATAGCCAAAAAAAGCGCCAGAGCGGAAGATTGGGAACAGTTTAAGATAGAGCAAAGGAGGGCAAAGGGCATGATCAAGAGGGGCAAAATAGCTTACGAAAACAAGCTGGCGGAAAATATAAAAACTAACTCCAAAAGCTTTTATAAGTATATCAAAAGGAAAAGACTGGTGAAAACCAAAGTTGGTCCATTGCAGTCAGATACGGGGGAATATATAATGGGAAATAAGGAAATGGCAGATCAACTAAATGCATACTTTGGGTCAGTCTTTACGAAGGAAGACACAAAAAACCTCCCTGGGATATCGGGAAAAATAGGGACATTGGCAAAGGAGGAACTGACGCAAATCAATATCTCTAAGGATATGGTGTTAAGGAAGCTAAAGGGATTGAAGGTGGACAAATCCCCAGGGCCTGATAACATGCATCCTAGGGTACTGAAGGAGGTGGCCCTAGAGATAGCGGATGCACTAAGGATGATTTTTCAGAATTCATTAGACTCGGGAACAGTGCCGATGGATTGGAGGGTAGCTAACGTTACCCCACTATTCAAAAAGGGGGGTAGGGAAAAAGCAGGTAATTACAGACCTGTAAGCCTTACATCAGTTGTGGGCAAAATGCTGGAGTCCATCATTAAGGATGAAATAGCGGAGCACTTAGCAAATGGGGACAGGATAGGACAGAGTCAACATGGATTTACAAAGGGTAAATCGTGCTTGACTAATCTATTGGAATTTTTTGAGGGAGTAACTGGTAGAATAGATGGGGGAGAGCCAGTAGATGTGGTGTACCTGGACTTCCAAAAGGCCTTCGATAAGGTCCCACATAAAAGATTAGCATGGAAAATTGAGGCTCATGGGATAAAGGGGAAAGTTTTGGCGTGGATAGGGAACTGGCTGTCAGATAGAAAACAGAGAGTTGGAATAAACGGCTCATTTTCTGAATGGCAGGCAGTAACAAGTGGGGTACCACAGGGATCTGTCCTGGGCCCCCAGCTGTTCACAATTTACATTAATGACCTGGATCAGGGAGTCGGATGCAGCATTTCCAAATTTGCAGATGACACTAAACTAGGAGGGGGGGTGGGCTCAGAGGAAGAGACCAGGAAGCTCCAGAGCGATTTGGACAGACTGGGCGATTGGGCGGATAAATGGCAGATGCACTATAATGTGGACAAGTGCGAAGTTATCCACCTTGGGTGCAGGAACGGGAGGGCAAATTATTATTTAAATGGCAATAGATTGGGAGAGGGGGAAGTACAGAGAGACCTGGGTGTTCTTGTACACCAGTCACTGAAGGCGAGCATGCAGGTGCAACAGGCGGTCAAGAAGGCAAACGGAATGCTGGCCTTCATAGCAAAAGGGTTAGAATACAGGAACAGGGATACCTTGCTGCAGCTGTACAGGGCACTGGTGAGACCACACCTCGAGTACTGTGTACAGTTTTGGTCGCCTCATCTGAGGAAGGATGTTCTTGCCATGGAGGGGGTGCAGCGGCGATTCACCAGGCTGATACCAGGAATGGCGGGAATGACCTATGAGGAGAGACTATGTAGTTTAGGGATGTACACACTGGAGTTTAGAAGATTGAGAGGGGACCTCATAGAAGTGTATAAAATTCTGACAGGTCTAGACAGACTGGATGCAGAAGGAATGTTTCCCTTGGCGGGTGAGAACAGAACTAGAGGACATAATTTAAGGATAAGGGCTAAACCATTTAGGACAGAGATGAGGGGGAATTTCTTCACTCAGAGAGTGGTGAACCTGTGGAACTCATTGCCACAGAGGGCAGTGTACGCCAGCTCATTAAATATATTTAAGAGGGAATTAGATATATTTCTACGGGCAAAAGGGGTTAAGGGTTACGGAGAGAAGGCGGGGACGGGATACTGAATTAAAGGATCAGCCATGATCTCATCGAATGGCGGAGCAGGCACGAAGGGCCGAATGGCCTACTCCTGCTCCTATCTTCTATGTATCTATGTATACTCATTGGAATTTAGAAGAATGAGAGGTGATCTTATTGAAACATATAAGATACTGAGGGGGCTCGACAAGGTAGATGCAGAGAGGATGTTTCTCCTCGTGGGGAAATCTAGAACTCAGGGGCACAGTTTTAGAATAAAGGGTCGCCCTTTTAGAACTGAGATGAGGAGGAATTTCTTCTCTCAGAGGGTTGTAAATCTGTGGAATTCTCTGCCCCAGAGAGCTGTCGGGGCTGGGTCATTAAATACATTTAAGGTGGAGATAGACAGATTTTTGCAAGATAAGGGAGTGAAGGGTTATGGGGAGCGGGCAGGGAAATGGCTTTGAGCCCAAGATCAGCCATGATCTTATTGAATGGCGGAGCAGGCTTGAAGGGTCAAGTGGCCTATTCCTGCTCCTATTTCTTATGGGGGAAAAATTCGGTTGGTTGCGCCTCCCGTTAGCACCTTAAGAGGGCGCCAACGGGACGCAACGCAACTAGCGCCCGGGTGCGGCACTGCCCACGCCTTCCGCAAAATTCAGCGGGAGGTTAGTGGTGGCGCTAACTGGTAGCACCCTGCGGTGCTGCGCCTCTGGCGATGATGTCATTGGTGTGCGCAGTGCCCCGCTGACGCCCCGGCCATGATCTTCGGGAGCGCCCCCTGACTTACTGCCGGACGCTATGTCCGACGGGGTCAGGGGGGCGTACCTGCGGCCGGGGAGGCGCAATTTAAAGGTGAGGTGCGGGGCGGCTATTTTTGTTGCTGGCCGCCTGCCAGCACCTGCCTGCGCTCCTGTCCCAGACCTCCTGAAACGCCCCCCCCGCCGCCACCCCGCGAAGTGCTGGCTGCGCTCCAAGAGCCCGGCACTTCTCTTGAGTGCCGGGCTCTTTTGCCTGCACTCCCGATCCCCGGGGGCCCAGCTGGGCTCCAAGTCGCGCTGCACAAGGCCCCTCCCCTTTGAGAAGGGGAGGAAGGCCTGCAATACCGCTGCAATACTCAATTTTTAGCCCTATGTTCTTATGTTTAAACACGTGACCGTTGATCTCATGCCCTTTTTCACTTTAGTTCTTCTTCCTTAATGTAGGCTCCACAAAATTCCCCTTTTGGCCTTTTCCTGTTTCCCCAAGCACCTGCTTCAAACTGCAGTAACTTTTTCAAACCCCTTTTCTGACTCATGCCTGGAATCCTGTACAAAGTCCTGTACCACTCCCTCAATGTGCAACCATAAAATGATCATCATGCATGTGTGCGCCAGTTTCCCTGGCAGCTGTCATGACTCTTTCATCCTGTGCTAGTCAACCCTCCCTCAGCTATTCGCATCTCCGACCAGACTTACTGGTTGGCTACTTGGCAACAAGGGCTATCCACTGAAGACGATGCTGATGACACCCTTGAGGAGGCCAAGCAATGAAGCCGAGCAGCGCTACAATCAAAGTCACGTGACGACCAGATGTGTCATTGAGCAAGCAACCGGGATGCTGAAGATGCGCTTCAGATGCCTTGACAGATCTGGAGGAGCCCTGCAGTATGCACCAGCCAGGATCTCCAGAATCATCATTGTCTGCTGCGCACTGCACAACATAGTGCAGCAGCGAGGATTGGAGCTGCAGGAGGAGCAAGGCGCAGAGACTCTTCAGAGGAGGATGAGGAGGAGGAGCAGGTGGAACATGAGGAGGAGGAACCTGAGGTGGAGATGGCACCAGCAGTGCCACACATTGCTGCCTGGGAGGCCTGGGATGGCCTTATAATGGAACGATTTAGTTAGGTTGCACCAGTGCACCCATATGGCACCCAGATGCTGAACCAACTCCCCACCACCCCCAACACCACAAAGCAGTCCTAAAATGACCAAACCATTCCTGTCACACATGCACCCATTGCTCGAGGTTAAGTAATGTCTTACCATTCACTTCAACTGACAAGCCTACTTCCCAGGTAGCAAGCAAACATGAACATGATGGGAAAGTAAATTTATTTGGCTCATAAAAAGAACTGAAACTTAACCCTCTAACATTTTGGAACACACCCATGTGCATACCCTTGTGCGTCTACAATTGTGTCATTTTTCTTTTCCTACTACTTCTACGATGTGCACACCCTGTGGCTTCAGCAGAGGTGGAGGCAGGCTGCTCACTTTCCTGCTCTGACTGCTTAGGCACATTTTGCGGACATCCTCTGTGTTCTGGAGTCTGTGAGGGCCTGGCCAAAGACTGCTCCTCCTGCACTTGTGCAGGGGCAGACTCGCCCATCGGGATCCAAGGCAGCATGTGGGGCACTGACTGAAGGAGAGCCAATGGGGGAGAAGTCGGAATGCCTTGAGCAGAGCCCCCACTTCCATGTCCCCTCTCACCATCATTCCCTCTCCTGGCCCACCCGCACTTCCCTGCTAGCAAAGAGCTGGAGAGCATCTTGCTGCACATCAGTGGGGTGATGAATGCCCAAGTCTACGTTGCTATTCCTTCTAGAGAGGAGTTCAATAAGAATCTGCAATCTGTTGTTCACAGCAAGCATGTTCTGTAGAAGGGTTTCGACCCGAAATGTTGACTCTGTTTCTCTCCCCATGGATGCTGCCTGAGCTGCTGAGTTTTTCCAGCGTTTTCTGTTGTTATTTCAGATTTCCAGCGTCCGCAGTGTTTTGCTATCGTGCAAGCATGTTCTTGTTCGACTGGCGCATTAGCTGCTCCATGCTGGTGGCCATCCTTTCCATGGAACAGCGCATCGTAGCCATCACCTGCGACATGGTGCTGCTCATGTTAGAGATGGACTCCTCCATTCTCCCTACAATCACACACATCATGGGAAAAGCTGCCAGAGCCTCCCGCATTTTTTGCTGCCCCTCCAGAATCATTTTCTTTGTCGACGGCCCCCGAGGTTCAGCATCTGCATCCAGCTGAGCAGAGCTTGGAGCATTGTGCGCCCACCAACGAGGACTCTCCACTGCTGTCCCTATCTCCACCATCTGCTCTTGCTCACTTGTGGTGTGTGAGACACTACTCTATGTCTCGCTGTACCCACCGAGGTGCGCGTATCTGCGCTGGTGCTGGGTGCGCTAGGTCTGGTGATGGTGCACCCTCAGACACTGGAGGCTCCTCTGAGGAGTCATCTTCCTCCTCTGGCTGGACAATGATGGGGGTGGGTACTTGATGGACCTGTGGGAGAGTAAAGACCTGAATTAGAACTGCTATGATCAGAATGATTCAAGTTACCATTATACACATGATCATATTTCACTGGCTGCTGACATCAAGTCACCATGAGTGACTGTTGCATGCCATGTGGCTGTGTGATGTTTAATTCTGTCACCAGGTAGCTGGGAGGTCCTCCTCTCTCCATCTCCCACTGCCACTCTGCTTATGTCCAGTGCCTCCTCCTCTGCTGCAGTTAATGGTGTGGTAACTGGAGAGTTCTCTGCCTCTCCCTGGTGTTCTGTGCTCTCTTCTCCTGCAAGGAGGGAAGCAAGAGGGCTTTGAGTGAAAGTCATGGAATGAGTGTAAGAGATGGATGGGCTACATCTGTAGAGGGTGACTATGAGGGAGTGGAGCGACATTGCCAAAAGACCCCCTTCTGTGACGTTCATTTCTATGATAGCATTAGGATGAGTGTGAGTGTCAGTGGTGGATAGTCAGATGGGGTTGTGAGTAGGTGCATAGACAGTGAGGGATGGATGCACCTGCAAGGTAGGTTGGTGTGGGGAGTGATGTGCAGGAAGGCAGGGTGATGGGGTTGGGGTGACACGCACATCAGGATGTAGTTGAACGTGGCATTGTACTCATATTTCCTGACCTCATGAGGTCATTAAATCTCTTCCTGCACTGTATCCAGGACCTGGTAACCACACTCCTCCTGCTCACTTCTTCGACGATCTCCAGCTATACCCTGTTTGTCTTGGCTGCTGGCCTCTTCCTCCCATCACCAAGGCTCTCACTCCCTGGAGCAACCTTATGGGGGAAAAATTCAGTTGGTAGCGCCTCCCGTTAGCGCCTTAAGAGGGCGCTAAGTGGGGCGCAAACCAACTAGCACCTGGGCACGGCACTGCACACGCCTCCCGCAAAATTCAGTGGGAGGTTAGTGGTGGCACGAACCGGTAATGCCCTCTGGCGCTGCACCGCTGGTGATGACGTCATTGGTGTGCGCAGCGCCCTGCTCATGCCCCGGCCACGATCTTCGGGAGTGCCCCCTGATTTACCGCCGGACGCTATGTCCGACGGGGTCAGGGGGGCGTACCTGCGGCCAGGGAGGCGCAATTTAAAGGCGAGGTGCGGGGCGGCCATTTTTGTTGCTGGCCGCCTGCCAGCACCTGCCTTCGCTCCCGTCCCCAGCCTCCTGAACCTCCCCCCCGCCCCCCGCGGAGTGTCGGCTGCGCTCCAACAGCCCGGCACTTCTCTTGGGTGCCGGGCTCTTTTGCCTGCACTCCCGATCCCCGGGGGCCCAGCTGGGCTCCAGGTCGCGCTGCACAAGGCCCCTCCCCTTTAAGAAGGGGAGGAAGGCCTGCAATACCGCAGTATTCACTCGCAGTGCCCCAAGAGGGAGGCGGGGCGCTTCCAGTAGCACCCCTGCTTCCATCTTGGGGCGCAACCACTCAATTTCCGGCGTGGTGGCGCTAATTTTTCCGGGGCGCTTTTAGTGCCTCAATTGGGGCGCTACTCAATTTTTAGCCCTATGACTTTAAAATGGAGACTTAATTATGTCTGCCACTCACTCCCTGGAACAGGATTTCCAGGGAGGCACCACTAAATTTGAGAGCATCCCTTTGGCGCTGAGTCTGCATTTTTGCTTAAAGATCTTTATACCTTTATATTCAAACAACTAACTTAGTCTCACAACAATCCACTGTCTCCCCCACCAACTTCTGCAGCACCTCCACCAACTGTCAACTGTCGTCTGTGCAACGCTCCTTAAAATAATGGAGATGAAGTTGAGTCACCCATGACGTTATCAGACCCATTCCAATTAATTGTCCGGGAAAGCCGCATGACTGATTCAATTGCAGTGGTTTCATTAAAAAGCCACTGCAGAGCGCGCTGATAGAACGTCTGGGATAGTGACCTGCTACACGGACCCCGCACCCAACCCGACAGAAGGGTAAAGATTCAGCCCCAATATCTCTGCTTCCCCAATTGCTATCAGTTTTGCTGTTTCACTATATATAATAATATGAAATCAAAGTATTATATAAACATAAGGACAAACCTTATGACTTTAAAATGGAGACTTAATTATGTCTGCACCTTGGTCCAATTTTCCCCCACTCTCTATCACTGCTTCATCTGAAAACTACACTCCGTCTTGACTTCCCCTGTGCAACGTCACATGAGATCCACCAGTAATATATTAAAAGTGTTGCATCTGGCACACACTTCCTATTTGTCACATTTCCTGTTCTCACACTTTTCTTGTTACATTTTCTTAATTGGTTCAATTCAAAATGAAAGAAGTAGGGAACATACAAATCAACAGCAAGGTAAATGGCTAGAAAATTATTTATTGCTTATTTTAAGTGACTGAAAGTGCCTCGTTTGATGCACAGGGCATGTGAAAAACAATGGGTACTTTTTTTAACGTTGATTTTGGGCTTTCAAAAAAAAATTCAGCATTTCTCCAGCCAAAACTAGCTGCTGCCACACTCGATATGCAGACTGAAGAGTCTCCATACATAGCATAGAGCAAGTATAGGTTCTTTGTGAATACTGGGTAGAAAAGTTTTTAACAAATATCGTCACAGTTTTCTGCAGTTTTCATTTAAAACTTTTATTACTTGTACCAACATTTTCTGAAGCTTGTTACATTTTCTTGATTGGCTCAAATCAAAATGAAAGAAGTAGGAAACATACAAATCAACAGCAAGGTAAATGGCTAGAAAATTGCCAGTGAGAAACTACAAAGGACTTAGGGAAACAATCAATCTTTAATAAATAGAGAAAATGCTGGAAATATTCAGCAGGTCAGGCAGCATCTGCGGAGATAGAAACAGAGTTAACGTTTCAGGTCGATGACCCTTCATCTGACCTGAAACATTGACTCTGTTTCTATCTCCACAGATGCTGCCTGAATCGCTGAGTATTTTCAGCATTTTCTCTTTTTATTTCAGATTTCCAGCATCCGCAGTATTTTGCTTTTGTAACCAATCGTTAATGACCAGTTAGAAGAACCTATCAAAACAAAATAAGAATTAAATCAATTAAATCACTTAAAATGCTTCTTCAGAATATTTTTGATTGTCATTCTTTTCTCAGTAACTGGTATGTTTATGCCCAAACTGAAGCTTTAAGCAAAATTTAAAAATTACATTGTCACAATAACATCTTTCATATTACCCATTTAATTGTCTTTTGTGTATTTTAATATTTTATTAAAGTTTTTAGTTAAAGGTCTTAGCCTCTCCCCAGGCTTGGATTTGTTATTTTTGCCCCAAGCTGTGACTCAATAAGCTGAAGGTAGATTTTGCAATCTGAGCATGTGCAGTGTGCACAATTTCCCAGGATGCAGGAGTAACATTTAGTTAGCCCAACTGATACAGTCTGTAACAATGGCCTTGTAAGAGCCATGAAAGTTTAAGAAAGAAAATACTTTAAAATATTGGTTAAATAGTATAATACAGTTAATTTACCTGACTGACGTATTGAGAAACCCCCTTTTATTCTTGCTACAATGGTACAGTCCTTAAGCTTGTCACATGGTATCCAGCCATTTTACAGCTCAAGCACCACGAGGCTGGAGGAGGCAGAAGCTTTGATGGCTGGAGCAATACAGTTTTTGACCGTGTTCGTTTAAACGTGTTTTGCTTTGTAATTCTGTTTGTAAGGTGTTACAGTAAACAGTTTAAAGACAAAGTTATGGTTTGGAATGTTTTATTTCGACATGCGTCTACTCGTTGCTAAAGCCTCAAAGCTCAGTGGCTGCATGTTT
The DNA here is from genome assembly GCF_052327205.1 of Somniosus microcephalus. Lineage (NCBI taxonomy): Eukaryota > Metazoa > Chordata > Chondrichthyes > Squaliformes > Somniosidae > Somniosus > Somniosus microcephalus. Next base: position 132,363,565 of record NC_140993.1, read on the forward strand.
GGAAATTACGAAGCGCCACTACATTAGTCAAAAACTAGCTCCCTAAGAAGGAAAGGACGGAATTGTCGGCGAACGTATATACATGAATGGTCACGGAGCCAGACGACAATATAAGAAAGCGAAGGTACAGTGACTGTTACTTGCCTTGTTCATTCTATTGAGAAGCTAAATAAGAGCTGCGGGTAAAATGGCCGAGGCCTTATGGAGCCGTGAGGAGCTTCCCCCAGCCAGAAGGATTGTTGGCCAAAAGAGGGAATTAAAGCTCACCCCAAAGGCAATGGAAGAGAAGTTACATAGAAGCATAGGTGCAAGGAGGGCTAAATTAGCTCAGATAACTGGAAAAATGAAGATAATTGATTGTCTCATGGAAGATAATGCTAATATTAAGAAAGTTGAAGACATAATGCATTATGATTTCTCCAAGTTGCATGAAGAATTTAATGTACTCAATGAAGATGTATTAGCACGTCTGTCTGAAGAAGAGGGAAACGCTGATCAGCACAACTGGTTTGATCTTAAATCATCCAGCATTAAGGACTATGTCAAGGCCACAGAACAGTGGATGTTAAAGATTCGTCAAGATGCTGATACAGCAGAGAAAGATAAAGATGACGATGAAGTCGGACCAGATGATAGCATTTCAGAGACTTCAGCCAGACTGAGCAAAAATCGAAAAGAAGGTAGCTCTGTTTCTGGACACAGGCCAGTCGCTTCTACCACATGCTCGTCGTGACGCATGAGAGAGGAGGTTGAACGGGCAGCGTTGATGGCGCGTGCAGCATCTTTAGTGGAGAAGCAAGCTCTTGAACGGGAAGAGGCCCAAGAGGCCCAACTGCAGGCCCAACTGCAGGCCCAACAGGCCCAAGAGGCCCAACTGCAGGCTCAACTGCAGGCCCAACTGCAGGCCCAACAGACCCAACTGCAGGCAAAGAAAGAACAGCTGGAGCTAAAAACAGCTATTGCGGTCTCAGATGCCAAGCTGAGTGTGTATGAAGATTATGAAGGCTCACAGGATGGCATGAATGAATACTGCCAGTCAATGTTGTCACACAGAGTTGGATCCAGGGCACCTTCAAGAGTTAAAAGAGAGTCTGAAGGCCATCTCCTGGCATTACAGCGTGGAAGAGAGGCCTCTCCACTAACAGGAGCACGTGATGCTACCCCAGACGTCAGACGGTCTAGACTAGACCCTGCTGATGACCACCAGAGGCCTGAAGACACCGGGAGAAGCCTATACCGAGTGATGCAACGTCAGAACGAAATTACAGAGATGCTTGTAAAACAACAGAATCTGTTTCGACTCCCTCAAAGAGACATACCAGTGTTCCAAGGTGACCCACTCAAGTATAAGCCCTTCATCAGATCCTTCGAACAAGCCATTGACTCCAAAACAGAGAGCAGCAGTGATAAGTTGTACTACCTGGGACAGTACACCAGTGGTAAACCACAAGACCTGGTCAGAAGCTGTGAACACATGAGACCGGAGCGGGGATACATAGAAGCCAGGAAGTTGCTGCAGGAGCACTATGGTAATGAGCTGAAGATAGCCACTGCATATATTGAAAAGGCTATCAAGTGGCCACAGATCAGATCGGAGGACGGGGAGGCATTGAACACATATGTTCTTTTTCTCATAGGATGTCGCAACACCATGGAGGATGTTGAATTCATGGAAGAGATGGACAATCCTACGACTATGAGAATCATCATCTCTAAGCTTCCTTATAGGATGAGAGAACAATGGAGAAGAACAGCCTTTGAGATAATGGAGAGACGGAAAAGTGGAGCCAGGTTTGCAGACTTAGTGAATTTCATAGACAAACAGGCTAAAATTGCTAGGGACCCATTGTTTGGAAACATCCAGGATGTCAGCCCGACTACTGATGGAAGAGTGAAAGCAAGCCTGCTGAATCAAAGACTCTCAGGAAAGGTGGTTCCAGGGGAAACAGCTTTGCAACTATCGTCACTCAGGCTGGGGAAGAAAAGTCTCAGAACTCATCTCCCAAAAAGAGCAGCGCAGTGACGCCTGCTAATGCCTTTCAGAAGCCATGTTTATTCTGCCAGAAGAATCATACATTGGATTTCTGCAGTGACATCAAAGCACAGCCACATAAAGGCAGAATCGAATTTCTGAAGTACAATGGCCTATGTTTTGGATGTCTCTATCAGGGGCACCTGAGTAGAAACTGTAAGCAAAGAACAACATGCAGAGAGTGCACTCGGAAACATCCCAGTCTGCTGCATATCCACAAAGAAGAACAAGTCTCTAAGAAGAGTGAAGAAAACAATACCGACGAGAAGGTTGTTTCAAGTGCTCTGGTGTCGCTAGAACCAGAGACTTGTGGATTCACTGGGGCCGGTGACAGTGATTGTATTCTTGCCATCATACCTGTAAAGATCAAGTCTAAGAGGAGTGAGAAGTTTGTGGAGACTTACGCCTTCATGGATCCAGGTAGTTCAGCAACGTTCTGCACAGAATCACTCATGCGACAGCTGAACGTTAGAGGCAGAAGAACAGAAATCCTATTATGCACCATGGGTCATGAGAAGTCAATGCAAAGTTATATCCTGTCAGACTTAGAAGTGTGTGGACTTGAAGAGAAGGACTTCATAGACCTGCCTAATGTTTTCACACAGAGGGAGATTCCTGTTAAAATAGGAAACTTAGCCCTGCAGAAGGATGTGGAGAGATGGCCTTACCTGGAAAAGGTGCATCTCCCATATATTGAAGCAGAAATTGGCCTATTAATTGGAACCAATGCCTACAAACCTATGGAGCCATGGCAGGTGATAAACAGCAAGGATGACGGACCCTACGCCGTCAGGACAGTCCTTGGATGGGTAGTCAATGGACCGGTAAGGAGAGATGATGGCAACAAGTCGAACAAGGAGCAACGACAAAATGTAACAGTTAATCGTATCTCTATCGCAAGCATTGAAGAGCTGTTGATACAGCAGTTCAACGCAGACTTTTCAGAACGCAGCTGTGAGGAAAAGACAGAGATGTCACAAGAAGACCATCAGTTCATGGATTTGATGACAAGGTCTACACAGTTCATTGATGGCCACTATCACATTGGTTTGCCGCTGAGAAGACAGACCGCGAAGATGCCGAATAATCGCTGCATAGCAGAGCAGCGCGCCATCAGTCTAAAGAGAAAGCTGAACAAGGACCCCGACTTTCACGAAGACTACAAAGGCTTCATGAGAAACATCATAGCGAAAGGCAATGCTGTAAAAGTGCCCGAGGAACAGTTGAACAGAGAAGATGGAAGAGTCTGGTACATTCCTCATCACGGTATGTATCACCCAAAGAAGAAAAAGATCCATGTAGTGTTTGACTGCACCGCCTCATTCAGAGGAACTTCACTGAATGACCAGCTGCTTCAAGGTCCTGATCTTACTAATACCCTCATTGGCGTCTTGACGAGGTTTAGACAAGAGCTCGTTGCCATGATGGCAGATATAGAATCAATGTTCTACCAAGTCAGAGTCCCTGACGAAGATGCTGATCTTCTGCGTTTCCTTTGGTGGCCAGATGGCGACGTTAGTCAAGCTATGGTGGAATGTAGAATGGCTGTACACTTGTTCGGAGCCACATCATCTCCCAGCTGTGCAAGCTACGCTCTCAGAAAAACTGCAGAAGATGGCAAAGGCAAAGCACCATCAGAGGCTGTGGAGACAATCTTCAGAAACTTTTACGTCAATGACTGTCTGAAATCCGTGTCAACAGAAGACGATGCCATTGCACTGTCAAGAGACCTTAGAACTCTGTGTTCGAATGGAGGATTCCATCTGACTAAGTGGATAAGCAACAGCAGAGCAGTTCTAGCTTCTATCCCAGAAAAGGAAAGGGCCACTGAAGTCTAAGATCTGGACCTGAGCCACGATGTCCTTCCTATCGAGAGAGCTCTTTGTGTACAATGGTGCATTGAGTCAGACACGTTCAACTTCAGAATAATGGTGAACGAAAGACCATCCACAAGACGAGGGATTCTCTCCATGGTCAGTTCCATCTATGACCCTCTTGGATTCCTGGCACCACTCATTCTGCCGGTGAAGCTGATCCTACAAGAGCTGTGTAGAGACAAGAGAGGTTGGGATGAAGATATCCCAGAAGGTCAAGCTCAGAGATGGCTCAGATGGTTGACAGATTTACTACAACTTTCTAATGTCAGCAGATGCATCAAGCCTGTGAGTTTTGGAGTTACAAAGACGGCTCAACTACATCATTTCTCGGACGCCAGTGAGGACGGCTATGGCACGGCTACTTACCTCTTGCTGACAAATCAAAAGGGCCAGAAACATTGTTCCTTCCTCATGGGGAAATCCAGGGTGGCTCCGCTGAAGCAGGTCACCATCCCGAGACTGGAGTTGACGGCAGCGGTTGTTGCAGTTAAAGTTGACAAGGTGATGCGGAAAGAGTTACAGCTCCCACTAGAAGAATCTGTCTTCTGGACGGATAGCACGATGGTACTGAAGTATATAGAGAATGAGAAGATACGCTTCAAGACCTTCGTAGCAAACAGAATCTCATCCATTAGAGAAGCTACACAACCATCTCAATGGAGGTATGTAAACATCTCATTAAACCCAGCAGATCAAGCCTCACGGGGATTGAAGGCTGAAAACTTCATGAGGAGTGAAACTTGGATACAAGGCCCAAGTTATCTGCTGGAAACAGAGAGGTCATGGCCAGAAAGACCAGATATGCCAAGTCAGATTGCTGAAGACGACGTCGAAGTCAAGAGATCAGTCACAGCAAATCTCATAACTACGAAAGAGAACTTTGACACAGTGAACAAGCTTGTTAACCATTTCTCAGGATGGCACCAGTTGAGGAAAGCAGTTGCATGGTTTCTAAGGTTGAAAGAATTGCTGCTACACCTGAGCGGTAAGAGAAAAGAGTATCGAGCCACTATCCATCAGTCTGAAAGTAACCCTGATAAGCAGAGAATGCTTCTACAGCAATATATGCACCAGCACAAGACCACATTGGGTAAGAATTCATTGACCGTGGAGGATTTGGCCAAGGCTGAGATGGAGATAGTTTGTTTCAGTCAAAGACAAAGATATCCAGAAGAAATCGAAGCTTTACAGCGAAATACTCCAATCAAGAAAGGTAGTCATATCTACAAGCTGGACCCTACACTGCAAGATGGAGTACTGAGGGTGGGAGGGCGACTAAACAAATCTGCTATGCCAGAGGAGGCCAAGCATCCTGCTATCCTTTCTAAGGACCTCCAGGTTGCTACTCTCATTCTTCAGCATATATACCAGAGTATTGGACACAGTGGGAGGAACCATGTGCTTGCGAAGCTAAGACAAAGATACTGGATTCCAGGAGCTAATTCTGTAATAAGAAAAATACTCTCTGAATGCATTGTTTGCAGACGGTTACACGCTAGAGCTGGGGAGCAGAAAATGGCAGACCTGCCTGAAGACCGTTTGTTACCAGACAAGCCCCCATTTACAAACGTAGGGGTGGACTATTTCGGGCTTTTCAAGGTAAAGCGAGGACGCAGCCTTGTCAAGAGATATGGTGTGCTTTTCACTTGTTTGACCATCGGAGCAGTTCATATTGAGGTGGCACACACGCTTGACACTGATTCCTGTATTAACGCCCTGCGGCGCTTTGTCTGTAGAAGAGGACAGGTGTCCATTATGCGTTCTGATAATGGCACTAATTTTGTCGGAGCAGAGAGAGAACTACGGGAAGCTATTGAAGGTTGGAATCAGCTTAAAATACAGGAAGCCATGATGCAAATAGGTATTAAGTGGATCTTCAATCCACCGGCTGCATCCCACCATGGAGGTGTCTGGGAAAGACAGATACGCACCGTAAGAAAACTACTCAGTTCTGTACTGAAGCTGCAAGTGCTTGACGACGAGGGACTTCAAACCGTTCTGTGTGAGGTTGAAGCCATCATTAATGACCGACCGATAACTAAGACATCAGATGATCCCAATGACCTCGAAGCCCTGACCCCGAACCACCTGTTGTTGTTGAAAACACAGCCAGTCATGCCCCCGGGAGTCTTCAAAAAAGAAGATCTGTATGCACGTCGGAAGTGGAGGCAAGTTCAGTATATGTCAGACCTTTTTTGGACCAGATGGACAAGAGAATGCTTACCTCTGCTACAGGAGCATCAAAAATGGTCCAAAGTAAAGAGGAACTTCATTGCCGGAGACATCGTCTTAATCGTGGATGATTCAGCCCCTAGAAATTCTTGGTTGATGGGAAAAATAATTAAGACCATGCCAGACTCCAGAGGCGTTGTTCGTCGCGTTTGTTTGCAAACCAAGACCAGTACCCTGGAAAGACCGATCACAAAGCTCTGCCTGCTACAAGAAGCAGCGTGAAAGGTTCCTGAACAAAAAAAAGTGGACATTTATATTGTAAATATGTTGAACTCATTAGTTTATGACTCTTAAGAATGTTTGAGTAATTGATATGCTTCATGTGCCTAGTCAATTAGGGGCCGGAATGTAAGAGTCATGAAAGTTTAAGAAAGAAAATACTTTAAAATATTGGTTAAATAGTATAATACAGTTAATTTACCTGGCTGACTTATTGTATTGAGAAACCCCCTCTTTTCTTGTTACAATAGTATAGGCTGAGTGACCCCCTTTATTCTTGCTACAATGGTACAGTCCTTAAGCTTGTCACATGGTATCCAGCCACTTTACAGCTCAAGCACCACGAGGCTGGAGGAGGCAGAAGCTTTGAGGGCTGGAGCAATACAGTTTTTGACCGTGTTCGTTTAAACGTGTTTTGCTTTGTAATTCTGTTTGTAAGGTGTTACAGTAAACAGTTTAAAGACAAAGTTATGGTTTGGAACGTTTTATTTCAACACGCGTCTACTCGTTGCTAAAGCCTCAAAGCTCAGTGGCTGCATGTTTGGAAATTACGAAGCGCCACTACAGGCCTGGAAATTCCACAAAGGTTCTTCCTGTTTCCTACCATAAATTTGGTGGGACAACAGGAGAATCACTGGTGAAATTGTGTAAGCATGTGATAATGGACATTTGCAGACCTGCCATATCCACTCGTGAATGGTGGTGGACCATTAAACAATCAACTAGAGGAGGAGGCTCCATGAATATCCCCATCCTCAATGATGGTGGAGCCCAGCACGTGAGTGCAAAAGACAAGGCTGAAGTGTTTGCAACAATCTTCAGCCAGAAGTGCCGAGTGGATGATCGATATCGGCCTACTCCTAAGGTCCCCACCATCATAGAAGCCAGTCTTCAGCCAATTTGATTCACTCCACGTGATATCAAGAAACGGCTGAGCGCACTGGATACAGCAAAGGCTATGGGCCCCAACAACATCCCGGCTATCGTGCCGCACCTGTGGCTAAGCTGCTCCAGCAGCTACAACACTGGCATCTAACCGACAATGTGGAAAACTGCCCAGGTATGTCCTGTCCACAAAAAGCAGGACAAATCTAATCTGGGCAATTACCGCCCCATCAGTCTACTCTCAATCATCAGCAAAGTGATGGAAGGTGTCATCGACAGTGCTATCAAGCGGCACTTACTCACCAATAACCTGTTCACTGATGCCCAGTTTGGGTTCCACCAAGACCACTCAGCTCCCGATTTCATTACAGCCTTGGTCCAAACATGGATAAAGGAGCTGAATTCCAGAGGTGCGGTGAGAGTGACTGCCTTTGACATCAAGGCATCATTTGACCAAGTGTGGCATCAAGGAGCCCTAGTAAAACTGAAGTCAATGGGAATCAGGGGGAAAACTCTCCACTGGCTGGAGTCATACCTAGCACAAAGGAAGATAGTTGTGCTGGTTTAAGGTCATTCATCACAGCCCCAGGACATCATTGCAGGAGTTCCTCAGGGCAGTGTCCTAGGCCCAACCATCTTCAGCTGCTTCATCAATGACCTTCCCTCCAACATAAGGTCAGAAATGGGGATGTTCGCTGATGACTGCACAGTGTTCAGCACCATTCACAACTCCTCAGATGATGAATCAGTCCATGCCCGCATGCAACAAGACCTGGACAATGTTCAGGATTGGGCTAATAAGTGGCAGGTAACATTCATGCCACAGAAGTGCCAGGCAATGACTATCTCCAACAAGCGAGAATCTAACCACTGCCCCTTGACATTCAACGGCATTACCATCACCAAATCCCCCACCATCAACATCCTGGGGGTCATCATTGACTGGAAACTGAACTGGACCAGCCACATAAATACTGTGGCAACAAGAGCAGGTCAGAGGCTAGGTATTCTGCGGTGAGTTTCTCACCTCCTGACTCTCCAAAGCCTTTCCACCATCTACAAGGCACAAGTAAAGAGTGTGATGGAATTCTCTCCACTTGCCTGGATGAGTGCAACTCCAACAACACTCAATAAGCTCGACACCATCCAGGACAAAGCAGCCCGCTTGATTGGCACCCCATCCACCACCTTAAACGTTCATTCCCTTCACCACTGGCGTACCGTGTCTGCAGTGTGTACCATCTATAAGATGCACTGCAGCAACTCGCCAAGGCTTCTTCGGCAGCACCTCCCAAACCCGCAACCTCTTCCACCTAGAAGGACAAGGGCAGCAGGCGCCTTGGAACACCACCACCTCCAAGTTCCCCTCCAAGTCACACACTATCCTGACTTAGAAGTATATCGCCAATCCTTCATCATCGCTGGGTCAAAATCCAGGAACTCCCTAACAGCACTGTGGGAGTACCTTCACCACACGGACTGCAGTGGTTCAAGGAGACGGCTCACAACCTCCTTCTCAAGGGCAATTAGGGATGGGCAATAAATGCTGGCCTTGCCAACGATGCCCACATCCCATAAATGAATTTTTAAAAAGTCTTCAATCTTCTATATTCAAGGGAATACAAGCTAAAAAGATAAAGAAAGTATTGTTTCTCATCCTAAGTAGAGTCTCAACCCCGACCCAACCCCAAACCCTACCACTAGAGTGCTGCCAAACCGCAGGACTCACATTCCAGTTTTAGCAAACCCCAGGACCGCCACTCCCCGCCCCCACCCCAGCCCCAGTGCAGCTAACCTTCGCCCATCACCTCAGTACTGCTAAATAGCAGATAGTTACCTCCAACTGTATCTTACTATCACCTTGTTGTATCCCCTCAGCTTTAAAAATGGTAAGAGATAAAAATTAAATACATAGGAAATGAAATATATATAAAATAAAGATCACCAATTTGCCATTTTTACAGAACAATAGACGGTCTTGTAATTCAATTGCCAAAGCATTGGTAAAAACAGAGTTAACTTAGTCACTGTAAAGCAGCGGCCCTGTTATTTTGCCCGCTATGGCATAAATGCTCCTATTATAATAAACAGGGTATTCACCGACTCATCATGAGCAATGCCACAGGAGTTAATAACATGCTCTTTCATGCTGCCAGTTTATTGGGGTAGGCACTGAACTGAGGTGGAAATTAGTTTGCAAGTCAACATTCTGCACTCTTTTACTGTCTTTTTGCAGATTACAGCTGGTTTGAGCAGTATTGCCGAAAGATCCAAAAAGATGCAGTCGGTCCACCCTCTTGGTTGTGGAATGCTACATTATGTGAACTGGGAGCAGGATATAAGGAAAAAGAAAAAATAACTTAAAAAATTAGGAAAAATTGAAAGATTACATTTTTAATCTCCATTGCCCGGCTTTGTGATGCTATTACCATACAACATGAAATATTATCAGCTCCTATGCACTTAACATTTATTGCCTCAACAGTCAATCCATTCAAGTGCATAAATAAATTAAGATTCCTATTTTGTCCTGCAGATTTACTTATTGTTTGTCTTAAGTGACTAAAAGTACCTCATTTGATGGACAGGGCATGTGAAAAACAATGGGGCCTAGAAATTCGGTGGGGTTAGCGCCCAATTAGAGGCGTTAGAGGGCCTTGCGCCGGAATTATAGCCGCGATCGAAATTGCGTTGGGCCCTACCATCGGCGTTAGCCGGTAGCGCTGCGCCGGCACCGATGACGTCATCGGTGTGCGCAGCGTCCCGGTTGCCGTGGTAACGCGGCCGGACGCCCAAATTCAGTTGCGGCCGCCTCGCCTGTGGCAGCCGCAACCAACGATTGTTCAACGGGATGTTGCAGCACGTAGCGCTGGCGCATTAAGGTGGAGCGGCGGCCGGCCGCTTTCCCGGCGGCCGCCTGCCCGCACCTCCCTCCCTGGACTCCTCCACCACCCCCCCGCGGCACTGATGTGTGTGGCCCGCGAGCCCGGCACTTCTCCGAGGTGCCGGGCTCATTTGTCGGGCGAATCGACCGGTCAGCGGTCGGCTGCAGGCAGCTCCTCCTTAACAGAAGGAGGAGGCCTGCAGTATCCCAGCCTGCCGCACCGCATCGGGTGCCGCAGCGGGGGATTAGCGCCGCAAACCTGCATTCAGCGCCCATAGCGAGGCGCTGAAACCCTCCATTAGCGCCCGCAGCCGTCTGGGCGCGGGGCAGCTGAATTTTTGGCGGGCGCAGCGGCAATTATCGCGGGCGCAAAATTTCGGGCGCAAAAGCCCTGGCGGAGGCAAACCTAATTTCTAGGCCTGGGTGTTTTTTTAACGTTGATTTTGGGCTTTTAAAAGAAAATTCCACATTTCTCCAGCCAAAACTAGCTGCTGCCACACTTGATAGGTAGGCTGAAGTGTCTCCATACATAGCAAAGAGCAAGTATAAGTTCTTTAAGAATACTGGGTAGAAAAGATTTTAACAAATATCGCCACAGTTTTCGTTTAAAATTTTTATTATTTGTACCAACATTTTCAGAAGCTTTGTCTCTACTACTGGTGATATTTATCAGAATCTATTAAACTTGTTTTTTATAGGCAAAAGAAAGAAAGATTTGCAGTTATATAGCGTCTTTCACAACCTCAGGACCCAACGTTTCCTACATTACAACAGTGACTACACTTCAAAAAGTACTTCATTGGCTGTAAAGCACTTTCAGACATCCTGAGGTCATGAAGGGCACTATATAACTACAAGTCTTTGGCCTAGAAATTCAGTTGGTAGCGCCAGCCGCTAGCGCCTTAAGAGGGCGATAAGTGAGGTGCGAAGCAGCTAGCGCCCGGGAGCGGTGTGATCTGCGCCTCTCGCGAACTTGAGTGGACATTTAGCGGCGGCCCAAAACCGCAACGCCCGCTCAGCTGCACGCGCAGATCCTGACATCATTTCATGGTGCAACGCCCTTGGTGCGCCCCGAACCAGAACTTCAGTGGCGCCCCCCTTTCTGCCTGGCGCTCCCAGCGACTGGTTGAGTGGAACGGTTCCCAGTCGCTGTGGGGCTGGGGGGGTGCTATTTAAAGGGGGCTCTTCCTGCCTTCTTTGTGGTAGCCATTTTGGACCACTCCTGTGTGAGAGAGAGAGATTTGCAGAGAGACAAAGGGAGAGAGCTTTCTGCTTTGACTCAGCGCTCGCACAAGTACTTCTGGTTTCAGCCCAGAGCTTTGCAGTTGGATTGATTTTTCAGTGCCATAGCCTTGAGTGGCCACATATAATGGGGGCTGCAATGGGTGGAAACGTTGGGTTTCTCCATTGCATTGAGAGGGCTCAGAGACGCTGAGAGAGAGTGCCAATCATGGCCAGACGGAGGAGGGCCAACAGGCGTCGGCGCAGGATGCCTTACCCTCCCAGGGTATACCGCCAGCAGTTCTCATACCTCAACATGTCTGAGGAGCAGTGTATTCGGAGGCTTCGATTCAGAAGGGAGGTGGTCACTGAGATCTGCCACCTGCTTCAGAGAGATCTGCAGCCTCAGCTGAGGAGCAGGACGTCTCTGTCGGTGGCAGTGAAGGTGACAGTGGCTCTGAACTTCTATGCCACCGGCTCCTTCCAATCCGCTACTGGGGACATTGCCAATGTCTCCCAGTTCGCGGTGCATTGCTGCATCTGCCAAGTCACGAATGCGCTCTTCAAAAGGAGACGTCAGTACATTTCCTTCCCCATGACCCTGAACAAGCAGCAGGAGCGTGCAATGGGATTTGCAAGAGTAGCGGGCTTCCCCATGGTCCAGGGCGCCATTGACTGCACGCATGTGGCTTTGCGGGCGCCGCTAGAGAATGCCAAGGATTACCGCAACCAGAAGGGGTTCCATTCGTTGAACGTGTAGTTAGTGTGTGACCACAGGTAGCTGATACTAGCTGTCAATCCCCGCTTTCCAGGCAGCAGCCATGACGCCTTCATCCTGCGCCAGACTTCTTTGGCAGACCTTTTCGAAGCCCCGGCTCACCCAGGAGGCTGGCTTCTCGGGGACAAGGGCTATCCATTGTGCACCTGGCTGATGACCCCGCTCCATGCGCCCAGCACCCCTGCTGAAGAGCGATACAATGACAGCCATCAAGCGACCAGGAACATCATTGAGCACACAATCGGCGTGCTAAAGCAACGGTTCTGCTGTCTGGACCATTCCGGGGGAGCCCTTCAGTACTCGCCTGAGTGAGTCTCCCATTTCATTGTAGTGTGCTGCATGCTGCACAACCTGGCTATCCTCAGGACTCAGCCACTGCCAGCAGACATTGGAGGACCATCAGAGGAGGAGGAGGAGGAGGAGCACCAAGATGGGAGGGAGGCACAAAGTGCAAGGGCCGTTCATCAGCGGCTTATTGCAAGCTGGTTCTAGGCCCCCTCTCAGGGAATGGCTTGTGCCATTGAAAGAACATGAATGGACCCGCTCCGCAAACCCTGAGCCGGTCAAGGCAACAAATAGTTCAAAGTGCAAACATGCACAATCTGAATAAAGACAATTATTTATTTAACAAACTCTGTGCCCTTCCTGCATGACAAACAAATACAGAGAAATCCCCCAAAAAACAGTCAGATACATAACTGGCTCTCACAGCCTGGAAACAATGAACAAAAGAGTTAAACAAAAATGACCATGATCCTCGGCCTTCACAAAAAAAACACAGCATTTTGCCAGACCTCCTACTTTTTGGCCTGCGAGGGTGATCTGCCTCGCTTCCGAGATTGGCCCCTTCCCACCCTGCAGCTCCTCCGCAATGGGACTCCAGTGGCTGCAGCAAGGCTGGGGGAAGGCTGCTGAGGGTCAGATAGTGAGTCGGCAGATGCCCTTGGGGGACGGCCTGGACCAGCTCTGGACCTGGAGGGCCCAGCTGCTGACTGCTCCAACTCTGCTTGGGCGGCAGCAGTCTGTCATACAGGTGGTGGCAGCTGCAGTGGAGGAGTGACAGTGTTGGCAGCAGGAATGCTGCCAACCTGACAGAGCACAGGCACTCCCTGGTCGGATGAGACACTGGCACTCACACGGGGCAGCACTGAACCATGCGCAGCAATCTGCTGAAGCACAGACTGCTGGCCTGCTGCGGCGCGGCGAGGGCCCCGGCGAATCCTGCCTGATCCAGCAAGGGTGGCAGCAGTTAGTGCTCGTGTGGCCCTGATCTGTGTCTGCATCAGACCAGCCAGTGACTGCATGGCATGACTAAGCACTTGGCTGGAAGCCGCCTGTGCTGCCCCGAATTCCTGTACACTCCTTGCCAGTGACTCTATGAAGTCAGGCATCCTTGCCACTGCAGCCATGAGCTCAGTGTGCCTGCGCTCCGCCTGGGCGCCCATTTCAGCAAGGAGCCGCACCTCCTCTGCGCTCACTGTAGCAGGACTGGAGGCCACACTCTCCCTCCGGGGAGAAGGCCACCGAGCTTCCCTACCCCCCCCCACGTTGCTGCAGCCCGCTGGGCCCCGGAGCTTCCCCCTCCTCAGACCCTTCCCCCCGCTCCCCTCCAGGGAAGACGCGTCCCCATTATGGCCATGGGCTGCCTCGGCTGAGGGTGGCACTGATGTTCTGGCTTCCTCTTCCTCCTCCTTGCCTTCCGATTCACTCACAGTGGCAGCTTGAGGGCCCGCCTCCTCACCTGGCGAATCAGCATCTGAAAGCAGGGAGGTACAAGAGTTGCTTTAGCGTGAGGACAGGGCGGCAGCGAGGGAGGCATGAATGCTGCAATGCACTGCATTGGTTCAATAGTGGCAAAGGATGCTGGTGTGAGGCACAATTGGAAAGAGAGAGGTCCAAAAGGTGATCAGGTGGTGGCAGCTGCAGTGGAGGAGTGACAGTGTTGGCAGCAGGAATGCTGCCAACCTGACAGAGCACAGGCACTCCCTGGTCAGACGAGACACTGGCACTCACACGGGGCAGCATTGCTACATTGATGTCCAGAATGGGGTCGGCATCTCCAGTGGCGACGGGGCCAATCAGTCGGCCTGCCATAATCCGTTCCACTCACTGCTTCAGATCGCTGAGGTCTTTAAGTTCAGGGCAGCCTCCCCCGGTCCATTGCTGCTACCTCCTATTGTGGGCCAGCTTGCCCTGCAAGAGAAAGGACAGGCTCTGAGTACAGTGTGAAGCCCTGATCTTGGCTGCACTGCCTCCCATGGTGGAATAGCCCTTACAGTGTCAAGCCCTGATCTTGGGTGCTCTGCCTCCCATGGTAGAATAGCCCTTACAGTGTCAAGCCCTGATCTTGGCTGCACTGCCTCCCATGGTCGAATAGCCCTTACAGTTTGTAAAGTGGTGATTGTGCATGTGATTTTCATGAGAGGCCCATAGGTCTTGGATGAGGGCTAGGCATTGGGGCTTTCAGGACCCTTTGGCCATAAAGTGAGGTGCACATGCAGGGATGAAGAGGATACTGGAAAGGGTACTCACCCTGACAACCCGAGTGAGGTCGTTGAACTTCTTCCTGCATTGCGTTGGGGTCCTAGGTACCATGCTGCTGGAGGTCACTCTGTGTGCCACCTCCCTCCAAGCTTTTCGATATTCATTGGGCAGCGGCCTCCTGCCACTGTCCGGAAAGAGGATAGGTCACCTGCGCTCCACTGCACCAACCAGAACCTTCAGGCCCCCCTCACTGAAGCGCTGCGCTCGCTCCCTGGCCCTCTCCATGGTCGTAGGCATAACGATGTCGCAGCAGGTCTGTCCAGGCCTAGAAGCAGGGCTCCAATGTGCAGGGCATGGCTGCAAGCCAAATCGACCCTCCCCCTTTAAGAGCTGACCGGCGCCAGCGTGTCTGCCTGCAATCGCTAACTGGCCGCACCTGCGCTGCGCCCGCCCTCGGTGGTAGCGCCTTGCCTCTCTGGCTTAGTGCCTTAGGATAGTCGTGCAGCGCCTGCTTTAGCGCAGCAAGAACCTCTTGGGGCGATGCAACTCAATTTCGCTGAAGGTGGCGCTAAGTTGCGCTGGGCGCTAAATTTAGCGCACGCTCGACTGTAGTGCCCCAAACTTGGCGATACTGAATTTCTAGGCCTTTCTTTCTTAAAGTGTTTTACAGCCAATGAAGCACTTTTAAAGTGCAGTCACAGTAAGGTCCCACAAACAGCAATGTGATAATAACCAGATAATTTGTTGTTAGGTGTTGATTGAGGGATACCTATTGGCCAGGACAACAGTAAGAAGTGTCCTGCTCATCTTCAAAATATTACCGTGGGATTGTTTACGTCCATCTGAGAGGGCAGACAGGGCCTCGGTTTAACATCTCATCTGAATGACGGCACCTCCGAGAGTGCAGCCCTCCCTCAGCACTGCAATGGAGTGTCAGCCTAGATTTTGTGCTCAAATCCCTGGAGTGGGACTTGAACCCACAACCTTCTGACTCAGAGGTCAAAGAGAAACTACAAAATCAGCTTGAATAATAAAAACCCATGTAATGTATTTGTTTAAATTTTCTCAATTCTACATATAAAGAGATTAAGGGGGGAAAATTCAGTTGGTTTGCGCCTCCCGTTAGCGCCCTAAGAGAGCGCTAATGGGGCAGAAAGCAACTAGCGCCCGGGCGCGGCGATGTTTGTGCCGCTCGCGAAATTGACTAGAGTTTTTGCAGCGGTGCAAAAGTTTACCGCCCCGATCTCCTGCGCCCGCAGATTGCGACATCAGTCGAGCGTGCAATGCCCTGATGGCGCCCCGGACCAGATATTGAGTGGCGCCCCCTCCTTTCCGCCTGGCGCAAGCAACGCCAGGGAGACTGGAACGTTTCCCAGTCAGTGAGGGGCTGGGGGGGCGCTACTTAAAGGCGGACTCTTCCTGGCTTTTTCTGTGGTAGATATTTTTGCACCACTCATTCTGACAGAGAGAGACTTCTGCATAGAGTCAACGCTGTGTGAAGTAATTTTGGCTACTGAGCATCACTTTGCAGGTACTTTTGGATTTGACCTTCATTACTTCGATTGCCAAGAGACTTTGGGGGCTGCACTGATTCAGGACGTCATCCTGCGCCTGCAGAATCGGAGGCAACAGAGACGCAGAGAGAGAGTGGCAATCATGGCCAGACGGAGGAGGGCCAACAGGCCTCTGCACAAGAGACCTTACCCTTCCAGGGTATTCCGGGAACAATTCTCCGACATTAATTTGTCTGAGGAGCAGTGTTTGCGCAGGCTGCGCTTCAGCAAGGAGGTGGTTACTGAGCTCTGCCACCTGCTGCAGCCAGATCTGCAGCCTCAACTGAGGACCAGGCCGTCTCTGCAGTGGCAGTGAAGGTCACAGTGGCTCTGCATTGTTATGCCACCGGCTCCTTTCAAGCACCTACTGGGGACATCGCCAATATCTCCCAGTTCGCGGTCCATTGCTCTATCCGTCAGGTCATAAATGCCCTCTATAAAAGGAGATGCCAGTACATCTCTTTCTCAATGACCCGGGCCAAACAGCATGAATGCGCATTGGGTTTTGCGAGGATAGCGGGCTTCCCCATGGTGCAGGGCACCATTGACTGCACGCATGTGCCATTGCGGGCACCACATGAGAATGCAGAGGTTTTCCGAACCCGCAAGGAGTTCCACTCCTTAAACGTCCAGTTGGTCTGTGACCACAGACAGCTGATACTCGCTGTCAATGCCCGCTATCCTGGCACCTTTCATCCTGCACCAGACTGCTGTGCCAGAACCTTTCCAGGCACCACATCAGCCAAGTGGTTGGCTCCTCGGGGACAAGGGTTATCCACTCTGCACCTGGCTGATGACACTGCTCGTAACCCCAACACCCCTGCTGAGCTGCGGTACAATGAGAGCCATCTCGCCACCAGGAACATCATTGAGCAGAAGTTCGGCATGCTCAAGCAACGGTTCCGCTGTCTGGACCACTCAGGAGGAGCCCTGCAGTACTCGCCTGAGCGAGTCTCCCTCTTCATAGTTGTGTGCTGCATTCTTCGTAACCTGGCAATCCTCAGGACCCAGCCAATGCCACCAGGCCTTGGAGCACTACTGGAGGAGGAGGAAGAGGAAGAGGAGGAGTATGATCATCAGCAGCACCAAGGCGGGAGGGAGACCCACAATGTTGAAACTGCAAGGGCCGTCTGTCAACGGCTGATAACTGTAATGATATCAGTAAATAGAGATGGTATTTGCCTGTTCGATTACGATGCCTTAATAGCATGTTTGCAGGTATTGATTACTTATGCCTGACCAGCAGAGGTCATGTGAGAGACAAGCAGTTTGGGTTTGTTCTCAGTTTCGTTCTAGATGCATCACTAGCATCGTGTCTCCTGAAAAGCTGTATAAAGAGTTGAACAGACTTTAGATTAAAACTCACTCTCTTTCATAAATGTCTCATCATTGAACCCACAAAGAAATCAATACATGGTGTCAGAAGTGATTGAAAGAGATGAAGAGAAAAAATCTGAAGTTAAATCAGCTCTCCACAAATTAGCAAGCCAAAAGAGAACATCGTTGCTTACCATTGGAGAATAGCTAACGAAGTGAAAAATGGAAGGTTTACACCCACCGGCGATGCTTCAGTTGACAGGTAATGTGGCTGAAAATTGGAGGAGATTCAAACAACGTTTGGAATTGTATTTAGCGGCAATCGGAGCTGATGAGAAAAGTAATAAAAAGAAATCGTCACTGTTCTTACATGTCGTGGGTGATGAAGCGCTGGAGGTGTATAATAACTTCACATTCGCTGTTGATGGAGACAAAATGAAGCTAGATAAAATAATGGAACAGTTTGAGGCCTACTGCATACCTAAACGTAACGTGACGTTTGAGAGGCACAGATTTTTCACATGTGTACAGAAAACGGGTGAGACTATTGATCAGTATGTGACTGAACTGAGAAACAGAAGCAAATCGTGTGAATTTGGGGGACTGACAGACTCGCTGATAAAAGACAGACTGGTGTGTGGTATTCCGAATAATGGTCTAAGGGAAAGACTGCTAAGAGAGCAAAATCTAGACCTGGGAAAAGCCATAGCACTGTGTAGGGCTACAGAGACTGTGAAGTTGCAGGCAAAGGAGCTGTTCAGTGATAAAAGCTGCAACGTGGATGCAGTCAGAAAGAACGGATACAAACCGTTTAACAAAAAGCGCCAATGTGAAAAAAGAGGTGTGGCCAGCGAACGAAAATGAAAGGGACATTCGAAAGTCATGTAGTCGATGCGGTACACAGCATCCACCAAGAAAGTGTCCAGCATATGGTAAAACATGCAATAGTTGCAACAAGAACAACCATTATGCCCGTTGCTGTAAGAACCAAGTGCAACAAAGCAAGGTGCATGCATTGGATGAAAGCGACATAGAGGAGTTCAATGTAGATGTTGTGTCTGAAAACAAAAAAGAAGAAAGAGACTGGATGTTGACACTAAAAGTGAATGACATACACATTCCATTTAAATTGGATACTGGAGCACAAGTTAATGTGATATCAGAGACTGATTTTAAGAAAATTAGACCCAGACCAAAGATACATGGAATAAAAGTGAAAGTGACAGGATACTCAGGTACTGATATACCAGTGAAAGGGGGATGCATTGTCAAAGTAACACACAAGGACAGAGAGCACACGCTAGCATTAATCGTGCTGCCAAAGGATGTGCAAGCCATACTAGGTTTAAAAGCCTGTGAGAGACTGAACCTGGTAAAGAGAGTCCTCGTTGTGGAAAGCAAAGGAGAGACAGTCTATGATGAGCTCATGAAAGAGTACAACGACCTATTTAAGGGTCTAGGCTGCATTCCAGGAGAACACACGATCAGAGTAGATAAAAGTATGACACCGGTCATACATCCATGCAGAAAAGTTCCGTTTGCTCTTCAAAAGCAACTGAAGGCAGAGTTGGACAGGATGGAAAGCCTGAACGTGATTCAGAAGATAGATGAGCCAACTGAGTGGGTGAGTTCCCTCGTCATAGTGGACAAAAAGAATGGAAAGCTCAGAATTTGCCTGGATCCAAGAGATCTAAACAGAGCAATAAAGAGAGAGCACTTCAAGCTTCCTACACGTGAGGAAATCATGGCACAGTTGGCAAATGCAAAATATTTCAGCAAGTTAGATGCATCATCAGGATTTTGGCAGATGAAGCTGGACGAAGCAAGTTCAAGACTGTGCACGTTCAACAGTCCATTTGGCAGATACAGATTCCTAAGGTTACCATTTGGCATTGCCTCAGCTCCTGAAGTGTATCACAAGACTATCCATATGATCTATGAGCACGTGGAGGGAGTTGATACATCAATGGATGACATCATAGTATGGGGAACCACGAGAACTGAGCATGACAAGAGACTGAAAAAAGTGCTGGAAGCAACAAGGAAAACAAACCTGAAGCTGAAGAGAGAGAAATGCCAGCTCGGGGTGACAGAACTGACATTCGTGGGAGATATCCTTAGCAGTGAGGGCATCAGACCAGATCCCAGAAAGGTGTCCGCCATTGAGAATATGCCAAAGCCACAATGCAAAAAGGACGTGCAGAGTTTTAATGGAATGATCAACTACATGGGGAAATTCATATCCAACCTCTCAGAAAAGATGGCGCCACTGAGAAAACTAACTGAAAAGAATATAGAATGGGAATGGAATCATGAGCATGAGAAGTCATGGAGCGATCTAAAGAAACTGCTCACAGAGGAACCAGTTCTGAGGTTTTATGACCCAGCGAGACCCATCAAGATATCATCAGATGCATCACAGAGTGGGCTCGGTGCCGTTCTTCTGCAACAATATGACTACTGGCAACCTATTGCATATGCATCGCGCTCAATGACAGACGCGGAGACGCGATATGCTCAAATAGAAAAGGAGCTGCTCAGCATCACATACGCCTGTGAAAGATTTCACCAGTTTGTGGCAGGACAAGCAATCAGTGTAGAGACTGACCATAAGCCCTTGATTGCATTGTTCCAAAAGCCACTAAATAGCTGTCCACTTAGAATACAAAGAATGATGATCAGGCTGCAACGCTATACACTGAATGTTGCGTACACACCGGGTAAACTGATGTATACAGCAGACACATTGTCCAGAGCTGTAGACCCAAGTGAGCCTGCAAACACCACAATGGATGACAAAGTGAACGCCTACGTGGACATGATCACAAGTGCACTGCCCATAGCAGATGCAAAAATGGAGCTCATAAAGACTGAGACAAACAAAGATGAAACAATGAGACGACTGAGAAAAAGCATCTTGGATGGATGGCCCAACATGAAGCAAGACTGCTCACCTGATATAGCAGAGTACTGGAACTGCAGGGCGGAACTATCAGTGGTCGAAGACATCATCTACAAAGGAAGTAAAATAGTTATCCCAAAGAGTCTGAGAAGAGAGACGCTAAAAAAGATCCACGGAGGACATCTGGGAATCGAAAAGTGTAAGAAAAGAGCACGAGAGGTGATGTACTGGCCACGAATCAACCAAGATGTGACAAATGAGGTGTCAAACTGCACAATATGCATGAAATATCGAGCAAGCAATCCGGTAGAACCACTAAAGCCACACCCAGCACCAGACAGACCTTACCAGAAAGTAGGCGCTGACCTATTCGTATGTCAAGGGAAGGACTATCTTGTAGTCACAGACTATTACTCCCTGTATCCAGAGGTTTGTAGACTGCACACCACCACTGCAGATCCAGGCATGGCGTGGCAAGCGAGGTCTTCACAGACAACGGACCTCAGTTTTACAATGCAAGTTTCCGACACTTTGCCAAAGAGTGGGACTTTGTCCACACAACGTCAAGTCCTCACTTTCCACAGTCCAATGGATTAGTGGAAAAATCGGTCCAGACAGTGAAAAGACTGATGTACAAGGCAAAAGACAGTGGAACTGACTTCTACCAGAGCATGCTTGTATACCGCACAACGCCGCTCGAGTGTGGTATGTCACCAGCCCAACTCCTGATGGGACGTCAGCTAAGGTCAAACCTACCCATCCCGGAGAACCTCCTGAAAACAAAAGAGGGGGAGAAAGTGAGGAAGTTCAAAGAACAACAGAAAGAAAAGCAAAAGTACTACTATGACAGAGGAACACAAAACCTACCTGAACTCCACACTGGTGACCAAGTAAGGTTCAAAGACAAAACAAACACATGGGCTCAGAAGGGAACTGTCCTGAGTGAAGTTCAACCAAGATGATACACCATTCAGACAGATGAGGGTGCTGTTCTGAGAAGAAATCGTTGAGATCTTCTCATGGGACCAGCCACAGCAGGTCAAGAGACTGATACTGTTGAACAACCTGATCACACAGCTGAGAACCAATCATCTGAGGCAACAACTCAGATTCAAGGACAATCAATCAGAAAATCCTCAAGACACGTGAAGCCTCCTGAGAGACTCATTGAGCAAATTTAAGGACTATTGTTATAGAAGGAAGTAATGTTATCTTATTCTTTCTTCAAGTTCTAGTGTATTGACATATTTCATGTGAACACACAAAGCAAGGTTAAAAAACCTTGATCATGATAATGATAATGTAAGTTCATTAAGTGTCACAGTTAAAATGCAGATTAATACAAAGAAAACATGTTGTTAGTTAAAAGTAAAATACTTTTGTTTTAAGGAAAGGAGATGTAATGATATCAGCAAATAGAGATGGTATTTGCCTGTTCGATTATGATGCCTTAATAGCATGTTTGCAGGTATTGATTACTTATGCCTGACCAGCAGAGGTCATGTGAGAGACAAGCAGTTTGAGTTTGTTTTCAGTTTCGTTCTAGATGCATCACTAGCATGGTGTCTCCTGAAAAGCTGTATAAAGAGTTGAACAGACTTTAGATTAAAACTCATTCTCTTTCATAAATGTCTCGTCATTGAACCCACAAAGAAATCAATAAAATAACAAGCCGCTTCTAGGTCCTTATAGAGGAAATGGCTTCTGGCATGGAGAACAGCATGAATGAAAGCAACCCGCAACCCCAAAGCCGGCCAAGGCAGCAATAATTCCAAAGGCCAAACCTGTATGTTTTGAATACAAAAACTTTTTTATTTTACAAACTCTGTGTGTGTCATTTCTTCATGACAAACTAATAGAAACAAACACAAAAAATCATTAATTAACATAACTGGTTCTCACAACCTGGAGATAATGTCCAAAACACTGAACAAAAGTTGGAACACGAACCTCGGCCTTTAATAAAAAAATTCCCAACATTTCACCACACCTCCTACTTTTTGCCCTTCGAGGGTGATCTCCTTCCCTTGCGCACTTTCCCCCTTTCCACCCTACTGCTCCTCCGTAATGGGACCCCAGTGGCTGCAGCAAGGCTGGTGGAAGGCTGTTGATTATCAGAGCCTGAGAGTACAGATGCCCTTGAAGGATGGCCTCGACCAGCTCTTGGCCTGGAGGGCCCGGCTGCAGACTGCACCAACTCTGCATGGGCGGCAGCAGTCTGGGCTACAGGCGGTGGCAAGTGCAATGGGGAAGTGACAGTGGCAGCAGGAATGCTGTCATCTTGAGAGAGGACAGCACCTCCCTGCTCGACCGTCACACTGGCACTCCCACGGGGCAACACCTCAGCATCCGGAGCAATCTGCTGGAGCACAGATTGCTGGTCTGCTGCGGTGTGGTGAGAGCCCCGGGGAAATGTGTCCGAACCAGCGACAATGGCAGCAGTTAGTGCTTGTGTGGACTCAATCTGAGTCTGCATGAGAGCAGTCTGAGATGGGGTCATGGCAGCCAGTGACTGAATTGCAGCACCAAGCATTTGCGTGGCATCCGCCTGTGCTAAAGCGAAGTGCTCCACACTCCTTGCCAGTGCATTAATGCATTCGGGCACCCTTCCCACTGCACCTATAAGCTCATTGTGCATGTCCACCGCCTGGGTGTTCATTTCAGCGATGAGCCGCTCCTCCGCTGCATCCAGTGCAGCAGGACTCGTTGGCCTACTCTCCCTCCAGGGAGAAGGCCCTTGAGCTTCCCTAGCCACATCGCGTTGCTGCAGTCCGCTGGGTCCCGGAGCTTCACCCTCATCAGAGCCTTCCCCCGTGATCCCCTCCAGGGAAGACGTGGTCCCAGTGTGGGCATGGGCTTCCTTTGGAGAGGGTAGCGCTGATGCTCCAGCTTCCTCTTCCTCCTCGCCTACAGCTTCACTCCCTCTGGCAGCTTGAGGGCCCTTCTCCTCAGCTGGTGAATCACCATCTGAAAGCAGGGAGGTACAAGAGTGGCTTTAGATGCAGGACAAGGGGGAAGTAAGGGAGGAAGGAGTGGAGCGATTTAGTAAGATGGATTGAAAGTGTCAAAGGCTGGTGTTGTGAGGGACAAGTGGGATGAGAGAGGAGAGAAAGCTGATGACCTTACCATTGTTGTCCAGAACGGGGTCGACCTCTCCAGGGGCGACGGGACCGATCACCTGACTTGCCTCAAGATCGCTGAGGGCTTGCAGCTGAGGCCGCCCTTCACCCGTCCATTGCTGCTGTCTCCTGTTATGAGATAGCTTGGCCTGCAAGAAAAAGGACGGCGTCTGAGTAAATATACAGCCATGGGCTTGCCTGATGTGCCTCCCATAGTTGAATAGCTCTTACTGTATGCAAGGTGTGGAATGTACGTGTGTGTTTCATAAGAGGGCCATAGGTGTTGGATGATTGTTGGGCATTGGGATTTTATAACCCTCTGGCCATAGAGTGAGGTTGAAATGGAGGGATGGAGAGGTATTGAAAAAAAGCCACTCACCCTGACGACCCGAGTGAGGTCGTTGAACTTTTTGCGACATTGAGTATGGGTCCTGGGCACCATGCTCCTGGAGGAGATGTGCTGAACCACCTCCCTCCACACTCTTCTGTAGTCGCACGGCAAAGGCCTCCTGCCACTCTCAGGGTAGAGTATAGATCTTCTGTGCTCCACCACGCCATCCAGAGCCTCCGAGGCCCGCTCGCTGAAGCACTGAGCTTGTTCTTTCACCCTTTCCATAGTCCTTGGCTGGAAAATGTAATCACAGGTCTCTCCAGGCTGAAATTCAAAGTTCTAATGAGCAGGGTGTGGCTGGAGAGCAAGATCGACCCTCCACTTTAAGAACTGTCCGGCGCCAGTGTGTCTGTGTTCCATGACTAACTGACATCACCTGCGCTGCGCCCGCGCTCTGAGTTAGCGCCTCGCTCCTCAGCCTTTATGCCTTAAGACAGGTGTGCAGCGCCTGATTTAGCGCTCCAATCACCTCCAGGGGCGATAAAAGCCAAGTTTGCAGTCAGAGGCGATAATTAGCGCCAGGCACTAAACTTTGCACCCAGCTGATAATCGCACCCCAAACGGGGCGATACCGAATTTCTCCCCCTAAGTTTCTGTACATATAAGAAACACATTTTTAAGGAAAAGCTTTGAAATCACAGCACTGGATTATCGTGTCAGATGTCTTGGTTTAGCTACTCCCTCTTTTCCTAGCCTATAAAGTACTTGGATCCTATTAATATGTGTTGATGATGACACCTGTTAGTGCTCTCCTGCTGCAGAATTTGAACCTGAAGTCAATTGAGCACTGTAGTACTCCAAGGGGAGAATAGTATAATTAACAAGCCATAGCTTCAGCCACAGACAAAAGGAATAACTTGCCCATTGATTAGGATTAATGAAAACTGCAGGTTTTAATTTTCTTGCATCCGATTTTTTTAAAGTATTCAGTCTCAGGGGAAAATGTTGTATCTAACCAAGATTGGCAGAAACAAGAACTGCACACAAATGGACAAAATTTGTATTCAGGGCAGTGAAATCAAGATTGGCGTACATATGTCCAGGGTTTGAATCTGACTACGCATTAAGTAGACAAAGCTGTGCTTCTTGCCACTACCTCACTGGTTCCCAAAAATAGAACTTGTTATAGCCTCAGCAAGACAGCTGACAGACCATCTTTTACACATGAGGCGGCAAGTGAAGTAATGTAGAATCATAGAATGGTTACAGCACTGAAGAAGGCCATTCGGCCTGTCGAGCCCGTGCCGACTCTCAGCTAGTCCCACTCCCCTGCCCTATCCCGTAGCCCTGCAAATCTTTTTCCTTCAGATGCTTATCCAACTCCCTTTTAAAAGATAAGATTGAGTCTGCCTCCACCACCCTATTAGGCAGTACATTCGAGATCTTAACCACTCGCTGTGTAAAAAGGTTTTTTCTTACGTCACCTTTGGTTCTTTTGCAAATCACCTTAAATCTGTGTCCTCTGGTTCTCTACCCTTCTGCCAATGGGAACAGTTTCTCTCTATCTACTCTGTCTGGACCCCTTATGATTTTGAACACCTCTATCAAATCTCCTCTCAATCTTCTCTGCTTGAAGGAGAACAGCCCCAGCTCCTCCAGTCTATCAACGTAACTGAAGTCCCTCATTCCTGGAATCATTCTCGTAAATCTTTTCTACACCCTCATATCCTTCCTAAAGTGTGGTGCCCAGAATTGGACACAGTACTCCAGTTAGGGCTGAACTCGTGTTTTATACAGGTTCATCATAATTCCACACTTCTGTACTCTATGGGCAGGATTTTCATTGGGTCGTGGAGGCAGGATTGGAGGCGTGTGGAGGGTTAAAATCTCGAAATCGGGGGGGCACGAACCCAACCCGCCTCCACGCCAGTTTCAAAGGAGGCGAATACCCGACCTGTGCTGGGACCCGCCTCCCCGAGGCGGGATGGGGATTAGTGCCAATTAACTGCCTGTTAACAGGTAGTTAACAGGCAGTTTTCAGCCTAATCCCTATTTTTATTGCTGAAGTGTGGGATTCCCGACGGCTCCAAACCACGCCAAGTTAGCAAGGCGGGCCGTCGGGCTGAAGGGCTTGGAGGGTTTGAGATGTCCAGTGTTCAGGTGAGTGATGGGTGCATGAGTTCAGAGGTAAGTGTATTTGGTGTGTGTAAAGTGTTTAAAGAAGTTTTACTTACATTTACTTACCTTTACAGCCTTCCTTCCTTCAGGTCTTGGGAGTCCCTCATCTCACCGGCACAGAAAACAGAATGGCCGCGAACTGTCAAAAGTTGCAGCATTCAGCTTTCTGTTCTGGAGAGATCTCTAAATCAGCCTGAGAGGAAAGAATTAACTTGGAGTACAGATTGTGATAGATGAAATGTCAATCTGTGACGTCACCTGTTGCCGGGTGGCCCTTAATTGGCCTGCTGAGTTTGCTGGGCAGGCTCAACAAGATCAATCAAGTGAAAATCGCGTTGTTTGGCCAAAATCAAAGAGTCAATTATAACTGGAATTATCAGGCATGGTAGCATAGTGGTTATGTTACTGGACCAGTAATCTAGAGGCCTGGACCAATAATCCAATAGACGCGAGTTCAAATCCCACCACGGCAACTGTGGAATTTAAATTCAGTTAAATAAATAAATCTGGAATAAAAAGATAGTATGATGACCATGAAACTGCCAGATTATCGTAAAAATCCATCTGGTTCACTAATGTCCTTTAGAGAAGGAAATCTGCCGTCCTTACCTGGTCTGGTCTATATGTGACTCCAGACCCACAGGAATGTGGTTGACTCTTAACTACCCTCTGAAATGGCCTAGCAAGCCACTCAGTTGCATAAAAATCGCTACAAGAAATAAAAATAAGAATAAAACTGGACGAACCACCCGGCATCGATCTCAGCACTGGCTTCAGACACGGCAACAGCACACCTAGCCCAGTCGACCCTGCAACTAGTGCCAAAATTGGGAGAGCTGTCCCACAGACCAGTCAAGCGACAGTCTGACATAGTCATACTAACAGAATCATGCCTTTCTGCCAATGTCCCAGACTCCTCCATCACCATCCCTGGGTATGTCCTGTCCCACCGGCAGGACAGACCCACCAGGGGTGGCGGCACAGTGGTATACAGTAGAGAGGGAGTGGCCCTGGGAGTCCTCAACATTGACTCTGGACCCTATGAAGTCTCATGGCAGCAAGTCAAGCATGGGCAAGGAAACCTCCTGCTGATTACACCTACCTCCCTCCCTCAGCTGATGAATCAGTACTCCTCCATGTTGAACACCACTTGGAAGAAGCACTGAGGGTAGCAAGGGCATAGAATGGACTCTGGGTGGGGGCCTTCAATGCCCATCACCAAGAGTGGCTCAGCAACACCACTACTGACCGAGCTGGCCAAGTCCTGAAGGACATAGCTGCCAGACTGGGTGTGTGGTAAGTGGTGAGATAACCAACACAAGGGAAAAACGTACTTGACCTCGTCTTCGCCAATCTACCTGTCGCAGATGCATCTGCCCATGACAGCACTGGTAGCAGTGATCACCGCACAGTCATTGTGGAGACAAAGTCCCATCTTCACATTGAGGACAACCTCCATCGTGCTGTGTGGCACTATCAATTACCGTCAGTGTACTCTCAATCATCAGCAAAGTGATGAAAGGTGTTGTCGACAGTGCTATCAAGCAGAACTTACTCACCAATAACCTGCTCACTGATGCTCAGTTTGGGTTCCGCCAGGACCACTCAGCTGCAGACCTCATTACAGCCTTGGTCCAAACATGGACAAAAGAGCTGAATTCCAGAGGTGAGGTGAGAGTGACTGCCCTTGACATCAAAGCAGCATTCCACCGAGTGTGGCATCAAGGAGCCCTAGTAAAATTGAGAGTAATGGGAATGAGGGGAAAAACAGTCCACTGGCTGGAGTCATACCTAGCACAAATGAAGGTAGTTCTGGTTGTTGGAGACCAGACATCTCAGCCCCAGGACATCGCTGCAGGAGTTCCTCAGGACAGTGTCTTAGGCCCAACCAGCTTCAGCTGCTTCATCAATGACCTTCCCTCCATCATAAGGTCAGAAGTGGGGATGTTCGCTGATGATTGCACAGTGTTCAGTTCCATTCGCAACTCCTCAGATAATGAAGCAGTCCGTGCCCACATGTAGCAAGACCTGGATGACATTCAGGCTTGGGCTGATAAGTGGCAAGTAACATTCGTGCCAGACAAGTGCCAAGCAATGAATATCTCCAACAAGAGAGCATCTACCACTGCCCCTTGACATTCAACGGCATTACTATCGCTGAATTCCCCAACATCAACATCCTGGGGGTCACCATTGACCGGAAACTTAACTGGACCAGCCACATAAATACTGTGGCTACACGAGCAGGTCAGAGGCTGGGTATTCTGCGGCGAGTGTCTCACCTACTGACTCCCCAAAGCCTTTCCACCATCTACAAGGCACAAGCCAGGAGTGTGATGCAATACTCTCTGCTTGACTGGATGAGTGCAGTTCCAACAACACTCAAGAAGCTCGACACCATCCAGGACAAAGCAGCCCACTTGATTGGCACCCCATCCACCACCTTAAACATTCACTCCCTCCACCACCAGCGTACCGTGGCTGCAGTGTGTACCATCTACAAGATGCACTGCAGCAACTCGCCAAGGCTTCTTCGACAGCACCTCCCAAACCCACGACTTCTACCACCTAGAAGGACAAGGGCAGCAGGTGCATGGGAACACCACCACCTCCAAGTTCCCCTCCAAGTCACACACCATCCTGACTTGGAAGTATATCGCCATTCCTTCATCATCGCTGGGTCAAAATCCTGGAACTCCCTCCCTAACAGCACTATGGGAGTACCTTCACCACATGAACTGCAGTGGTTCAAGAAGGTGGCTCACCACCACCCTCTCAAGGGCAATTAGGGATGGGTAATAAATGCTGGCCTTGCCAGTGATGCCCACATGCCAGGAACAAATAAAAAAACATAAATCTGGTACCAAATTAAGGGGATGGAATTTGGACCATCGTAATGATGCAGTAATGGCGTACGCAATTATTGAATTGTGAATGTTCTGTGAAATTGTGGAGTAAGTGAGTTGTACCATTAGATACATTGCACCATCATTTGCTGAGACATTTGCGCCATTCGTCCGATACCCTCACCTAAGCTGAGAAAATGTTCTTGTCGATCAGCCCACCATTACAGTCAACAGCGATCACAAATTTACTGGATTAACAGCCATTTTTGCGCCGCAGCTGCTTAGATGAAAAAATAATGGTGTGGGTGACCTGTAATTGACATGATTTAGGTCATGTCTATCTGTAACACTAGATTTCTGATTGGTCCCCTTGGAGGGCAAGACCAGATTTCTGATTGGTCGCCTTTGAGGACAAGACACACCCAACAGTTTGTCTGGAATGTGTAGTTTGATCCTGCTTGCTGGAGGGTAATCAAGATGTCTGCGATGTGTAATTTGATGCAGTCATTTTACAGGCAAGCACATGAGCTCACAGTGCTAACACTACTGTTTTCAGAGAACAGACAGGGCTCACCCTCCCAGGTTAAGAGCACTCACAGCGCTCGCCCTGCCGAGTTCAGATAGGAAGGGGTGAGGCCATGGAGGGATTTCAACATGAGGATGAGAATTTTAAAATCAAGGTATTGGTGGACGATGAACGTAGGTCAATGAGCACAGGGTTGATGGGTGAATGGAACGTGCTGCCAATGTTCGCTCTAATTTTTGGGGGGATCACACGGCCCCTTTAACAGACTGCGTGGCCCATTCAAAATTCCATGCATGAGCGGTTTTTCCCTTTAAAAGCAGGTGGAGCCGGCTGCGTGGGACCACCAGAGCGCTGCGCGGTCGTGTGGTCGCACAGCTTAAAGGGAACATTGCTTGCTGTGTGCTAGGATGTATGCAGCAGAGTTTTGGATGAGCTCAAGTTCATTGAGGGTCAGAGATGGGAGGCTGGCCAGGAGAACATTGGAATAGTCGAGTCCGGCAAATAACACATAAATGTAATGTCATGCATGTTGGTAGGACCAACACAGAATGCGCTCTAATTTTTTTAAATTAATTTATTTATTGCCCATCCCTATTTGAAATGTTTGCATATATAGTGCCCTTGAGAGGGTGGTAGTGAGCTGCTTTCTTGAACCACTGTGGTCTAGGGGTGCGGGGAAAGGAGAGAGAATGTGATGTAGGTGTAAAGGGGGTGGGGGTGGAAGAATGTGATTCAGTCCTAACAGGGCAGGAGAACGTGATCCATCTTCCCATTTGGATCAGGTTCTTGCTCTCATTCCCCCCCTCCTTTAGGCCTGGGCCATGTTCTTCCCCCCCTCCACACAGTCACACTGTGCTCCCCCCCAGCGAATTCCTGACCTCCCCCAAGTTCCTAACCTTCTCCCCGCAAGTTTCTGACCTTCTCCCCCCACCGAGTTCCTGACCTTCTCCCCCCACCCCGAGTTCCTGACCTTCTCCACCCCCCCGCCAAATTCCTCCTCCCCCTCCAAGCTCCTCTCTCCCTCTCCCCAACCCCTTCGATCCCCTCTCCAGTGCCCCCTTCGATCTCATCTCCTCCCCCCCTCTCACCCCGCTTTGATTCCCCCTCAGTGTCAGCTGTGGCTCAGTGGGTAGCATCATTGCTTCTGAGTCAGAAGGTTGTGGGTTCAAATCCCACTCCAGGGATTTGAGCACAAAAATCTAGGCTGACACTCCAGTGCAGTGCTGAGGGAGTGCTGTACTGTCAGATGAGATATTGAACCGAGGCCCCATCTGCTCTCTCAGGAGGACGTTAAAGATCCCATGGCACTATTTCGAAGAAGAGCAAGAGAATTATCCCTGGTGTCCTGGCCAATATTTATCCCCAATCAACATCACTAAAAAAAGATTATCTTATCATTATCACATCGCTGTTTGTGGGAGCTTGCTGTGTGCAAATTGGCTGTCGTGTTTCCTACATTACAACAGTGACTACGCTTCAAAAAAGTACTTCATTGGCTGTAAAGTGCTTTAAGACATCTGGTGGTCGTGAAAGGCGCTGTATAAATGCAAGCCTTATCTTTTCTCACCTCCCCCCACCCCCGATCCCCTCTCCTCTCCCCACTTTGATTCCCTCTCCTCTCCCTCCACCCCTATCCAATCCCCTGACCTTCTCCGCATAGAGCCGAGGAAAGCGTACCAGTGCAGGCCGCAGCCACCACACCGTTTGGTACTACGCATGTGTGACCGGATCGAGTGTGCATGTGCAATACCAAATGGGGGCATAAGCGCAGAGGGACCGAATCACCGTGGAAATAATCACAGTGCATGATTTATGGCCATCACCTGACTCTCAGATTCGGAGGCCAACAAAGGGACCATTAAAGTTGTGGAGCCTCACCCCTGCAGTCTGGAAATTGTTGTGAGATTTTGTTTTCTAATTCTCTCAGTTTTGACAGTTTTGCCACCTGGAGTCCTGTTAGCGTCTGAACCCAATTAATATCAGGATTCCTCCCCTCTTCCCATGCATTAATAAGGTGAAAGCATAGCAATGGCCTTTCCACTGGGCATTCCCTTGTTCCTGATTATCATGGATGACCTGAAGCAGGAGCAGAGGGAGGAGGCACGGCACTTCAGGCACCATGGCAAGAGACTGAACCGATCTTGCAACAAACCCCCCCCCCCACTCCCCCGCAAGGAGAGTGTACAAGCAGTGAATGTCATGTGAGGCACTACCGGGGGTGCTGTGTGTGCACCTTACCTAGGAACCAATTGGCCGCCTCTGCGAAATACTCCATGAAGACATGAAGCCATGGTCTACCTCTCACAGGGCTTTGTTAGTGGGAATGAAGGTGACACTGGCCCTCAATTTCTACAGCTCTAGGCACTGGGGAGCTCTGTAACATCAACCAAGGAGCTGTGCGGTCCTGTGTTCAACAAGTGACAGATGCCAGGGTACAGGAGGTGAGCCATTTGCCACAGAGTATCTAGCTCTGCCTTGCTCTTGCAGCCATGCTGTTGACTGGTCCAATTAAGCTTTAGGCCAATCGTGACCTCCATGATGTTTATTGCCATCGGTGGTGCCATTGATGGTTAATGTTAGATGGAAAGTACCTTAGAGCATTACCCAGGTCTTGATGTAGGCTAACATGGGTTGTTTTATTATTCGAGAAGCTGTAAATAGAGCTAAACACTGTAGAATCATCAGTAGACAACACCACTGCTGACCTTTTGATGGAGAGAAGGTCATTGATGAAGCAATTAGTGATGGTTGGGCTGAGGACAACCTGCAACATTGTCCTGGGGCTGTGATATTTGGGCACCAACAACCATAAGCATCTTCCTATGTGTCAGATACGACTCCATCTACTGGGGGATTTTCCTCTTTGCTCTCATTGACCTCAGTTTTGTTATGACCTCAGTAAATGCTATATTGAGTTACTTTCACCTCTCCTCTGCCACTCATTTCATGTGCTCATGCCTGGATCAAGGCTATAAAGTCGCCTGGAGCTGATTGGCTATAGTGGAATCCAAACTGAGAATCAGCTAGCAGGTTATTGGTGAGTAGATGTAAAAAAAAAGTCACACTTTACTAATGATTGGGAGGCCAGGTTGGATTTGTTCTTTTTGTGAATTGGGCACATTGTTGGGTAGACGCCAGTGTCATAGCTGCACTGTAGCTTGGCTAGAGGGCCAGCTGGTTCTGATGCATAGGTCTTCAGCACTACAGCTGGGATATTTTCAGGATCCATAGCCTTTGGTGTGTCCAATGCATTCTGCAGTTATTTAATGTCATGTGGCGTAATCTGAATTGACTGGACACTGGCACCGATGCTGGTGGGATATTAGAAGGAGATTGAGTGGAATTGCCCACTTGGCACTTTTGTCTGAGAATGCTTGAAAGTACTTCAGCATTGTCTCTTGCACTCATGTGCTGGGCTCCACTATAGTTGAAGATGGGGATGTTCATGAAGCCACCATGAATTTGTCACCACCATTTTCGACCAGATGTGGTCAGCATGTGAAGCTTTGAACTGTACTGCAGTACAAGTCAGAAGACAAAGAAAGAAAATGGGAAAACGTTTTAAAGCAATACTCTGTAGTAAAATCAATAAATTAAAAGAATTAAGCAAAATACTTTGACATTAATGACTCCAGCTACAGGTCTGTAAGACATTACTTTCATGGACCAATATTTCACAAGATTAATGGCCCAGAAATTCGGGTCGGGGGCTTCCCGCGGGTGCAAGCCCCCGATCTGCACTTACCTTGCGCGCCGGCCGTTGAGCTGTGGGCCCCCGTGGAATTCCGATCCGGGGCCTGGTCCAGCTGCCGGCGTGCAGTGCTTGCGTATCCCAGGGGCGCAGTTAGTTCGATGCGTCCCCTGGGATCACGTGGGCCATGGGCAGCCAATCGAAGCAGGGAATGCTCCATGCATAAGTCTGACAGGAAGTGCTGTCAAACTTAGAAATACTACGGGCCCCTTCTTATAAAACAGCACTAAATCTTCAAATACATTTTTAAAAAACATCACACTTTTTAAATAAACTATAAATTACATGAAATAACTATTTTAAACAATAATTTAAATTTTTGAAAAAAATAATTTTATTTTCTAACGGGGCTAAAAATAAACTTACCTTGCTTTAAAGTATTTAAAAATAATAAACCTGTGGAAAAAATGTTTTAATTTTAATTAAGTCACCACTTACCTTTTACATTTCTAAATTCTGCAGGCTTACCCTCCCGGGAAAACCTGTAAAGAAATCCGAAGTTCGATGCGCACGCGCAGCCTCCCCCACGCACGCGTTCGACCTCTGAACCCCTGTTTTCAGGGGAACGGAAGTGTCGGTTTCCCGCGCATGCGCAGTGCATGCAGGAAACCGGCACTTCCATTAGGCCTACGGGTGAGTACCCCGTGCGTACTCACCTGTGGAGACCCGAATTTCTGGGCCAATGTTATTTTATTTCCAAATGATCCCAACCTTTAGTCAAATATCAACAAATGTTCTATTTGTAGAATGCTAATTTGTACTCTTAACACCCAAGTACTGTAATAATGGGCAACAGAACAAGAAAGTAAAATTCTGCAGCACTAGGATTTATCGCAGCAGCATTGGGTTCCCCTGTGCAATATTCATGTCCATTCCTGGAGCCTGCATCTTTTTATGTTGTATTTAATGTAATTTGAATGAGAGTTTATTCTAAAAAATTATCATCAGTTTTAAAAGGTGTGTTTATTTGTTGATCGTGGCTGCACACTGAAATCTTTCATTTTCCAATAATTGAGCATTAAAAAGATGTATGCATTTAAATCAATTTATCTCAAAATAATGTAAAAATTCTTCAGGAAATGGACGGTATCATCACAAGAGACAGACAAGGGAGGCCACTTGACCCATCTTAATTCACCTTCAAAGCAATTAATTCATGAACTCCTGGATATTGGTGAACTTTACAACAATTTTGAAAGAATTTTGGAGGCGGGGCTATGATACTTTTTTAAATGATAAATATTGACCCAGATTTTGCTGGAGTGGGCCATCTGGTGGCGTGCCCTGTTAGCTAGGCTTGTTCGTACACATTTAGGTTTTAAAAAATTTTGTCCACAACATTGCTGGAAGTGCTAGTTGATAACAGTGCAGCGAGGGCAACAGAACATTTGGGACCTTGGTGAACAACAGGACAGTGTATCTTCTTAACAAATGATATTTAAGGATTGATAAATAAACAGACTGAGAAAGGAGGGTGAATTAGAGTGGGTAAGTTCAATGGGCCAGATTTTGCTGTAGAAATAATGGTGAGGCTAACAGTGCTCACCGTTATCTATGTGGAAATCAGAGAGCAATGTCTGGTCACCACACATGCACAGTTAAACGTGAAAATCCGGAAGTTGCTATCCAAGATACCACCTTCCTCCAAAAGCTGCTCAAAAACATTATTGCAAGGGGGTTGGAGTATAAGAGTAAGAAAGTCTTGCTGCATTTATAAAGAGCTTTGGTGAGCCCACACCTAGAGTACTGTGTAGAGTTTTGGTCTCCTTACCTAAGGAAGGATATTCTTGCCTTAGAGGGGGTGTAACGAAGGTTCATTAGACTGATTCCTTGGATGAGAAGGTTGTCCTATGAGGAGAGATTGAGTAGAATGGGCCTATATTCTCCGGAGATTAGAAGAATGAGAGATGATCTCATTGAAATGTATAAAATTCTTGGAGGGCTTGATAGGGTAAATGCTGAGAGGCTGTTTCCCCTGGCTGGAGAGTCTAGAACTAGAGGTCATAGTCTCAGGATAAGGGGTCAGTCATTTAGGACTGATGAGAAATGTCTTCATTCAGAGTGTTGTGAATCTTTGGAATTCTCTACCTCAGAGGGCTGTGGATGCTCAGTCAATGAGTATATTCAAGACTGAGATCGATAGATTTTTGGGCACTAAGGGAATCAAGGGATATGGGTATAGGGCGGGAAAGTGGAATTGAGGTAGAAGTTCAGCCATGATCTTATTGAATGGCAGAGCAGGCTTGATGGGCCGTATGGCCTACTCCTGCTCCTATTTCATATGTTCTTATGTTCTTAAAATAGCATCTCGCTGTCTGGCTCCCCATAATGGCGTGAAGTTGCTGCACTTAACCCATAGATATAAACTAAATTCTCCAGAAAATGTTAGGGCTTGTCCATTCCAGTGTAAGAACCCTTTTAATGGTGTTGTACGTCTTAATTACTGACAAATAACCTCTCTGGCACTGAAAATTAACTTTTACAAGTGTAGATTCTCATTCCTTCAGATGTTAATTATTGTTTTTTTATTTACTATTCTTTCTGTCTCTTTTATCTCTCTTAAACCAATCTTTCTTTCCCTCTCATTTTGTTTTCTGTACATGGTGTGACATTTAATTCAATATTTTAACTGACACTTCCTGGTTCAGACTGCGCACTGCTCATTAACAATTCTTCAATCTGATTGGTTAAGGAGATGCACAGATGCTTGCCCTGGTCACACATGTCCCAGAAGCTCTGTGGAGGGCACTGTACTTTTTCGCTCTCTAATGTATAGTAAATTCCAGTGTAAAATCCCATAGAAAGTCTATGGGCAAATGCAATTGTAACAAATGTTCAATGTCGTTCATTCACTTTCCGCTGACATCACAATCCGGCCCATTGTCAAATCAGATACAGAAAGAGAAATAAAGAGAGGGAAAAAAATACTGGATTTAAAAAAAGAGAAAAAAAAGAGACAGAGAGGAAAAGTAAGACATAAAAAAATGATATTTTTGAAAGCTCAAAACAATTCACAATCTGAAGGAATGAGACTCTACACTTACGTGTTCACTTTCTGGGCAAGAGGTTGATTGGCAGTCAGCAACAATTATCATGTCATTAAAGTGTACTTACGATGTTAATTACTAGACTTAACTTTCTGTGGCAAGTTTAATGGGCAATTAATGCACAAATTGGCCAGTAACAGGGTATCTCTTCCTTGCTACAAATTGCTGACCAATTTGCACATTAATAACAGTGATTTTTTTCAGCAAAATGTGGCCTATTGTTTCTCAAGTGACTGGCATTAGCAAGTAGTCTCCTGAAAGTCTGTCCTTCTGCCACGCAGTAAATTGCGGGCAACTAATGCAACATATAATGCATATTCTGCAGATTTTTTATTATATTGTCTGCATCAAATCTTGAGGGACACACTGACCCTGAACATTTGAGTTAATGAACACACATTGCGGAGAGCTAATGAACTGTTACAGATTCTCCACGAACTGTTGTGAAACAATCATCGAAGTTCAGTTGTTCAGCAATTTTCAATCATCATTTCCTGGTGAGAGTGATGGAAATCTTTGTGAGAGTTCCTACATATATTTGGTGCCTAACATTTGAGGCTTTAAGATTTTGGAATTAGTGTAAAATCAAAAATGTGGACAGGAAAATAATGGTCTGGATCTTCTTTCACAATCCCACCCAAACTGGGTTGGGAATGAGGCAAAATCTGCTGGTAAGGCCTGCTGCTGCCCAACCACAATTTCCTTCTTCCCCTGTCCCCGACTGGGACTGCCACTGGTCATCACTTGCAAAATTTAGCAGTGGTATGGGACCTGGGTCCATGGCCCATTTCCCAGGACTATCATATGAAAGATGGCAATAGGCTTGGGATAGTGGCCCTGAGGTCAGGGAATGGTGGTAGAGACCTACAAGGCTAAGGCTTTGTTTATCTTCATGGCTCTTCTGCCTCTTTAACTAGTCTGTCACCTCTTTTGGAGCTGGAGGATTGGACCCATTGCAGCACCACTGGGATTTTGCAGCCAGGCACTGGCAGCCTCCCTCTTAGCATTGGGAATCTCACCGTGTGCCTGTAATGCATATCCAATAACCCAGGGCAATGGAGTGGCGTTGGAGCAGTAGTTGGCTATCCAGCCCACTGCTACTCTGCCCCAAAGAGAAGAAACCCACCCATATCTCCAGCTGTAATGTAAGAAATTTATCATTATGTTGTTCAAATTTCTATTAATTAATCAGCTGTCCTGTAATATAATGGAGCGCACTTTTCTACCTCTTGTCAATTAACCTCTTTTTACCAAAGATGAGAGATGTCTCCTGAGTACTAATTGTGAAATGAGAGTTCAGCGTTGTCCACTGTATTTACAGGCTCCCTTGGGGAAGGTCTGCCAATTGTCTGTTCATAGAGTTCAGCTGGATAGGGAGAAAGTCTTGCCTTCCCACATATGAAGAATTATGCACCACTTACCACTTCTGATGTGGTTTCATCCTTCATGGGTAGAGAATGGACCTAGGTGGTTAATGGTTGAGGAGGAGCTGCATAAACTGCATCAGGTAGATTTTTTCATTGGAAGTGAAAGAAGCTGATGGCTGCAAAAGTAATAAGTGAATAGGCTCAATCCCTAGATAGGCTCTAGCATAATGAAAATATGCCATTTGTGTAATGTGGTGGTTTTAGAACGAGAGGAATTGGAATGGTGAAAGGTATCTGTAAAATCCCACGGTACAAAAATAAATCCCTGCCAAATGATCCAATGCTCTAATGGCTCTGACCAGAGAAAGTGAAATGTTCCCACTATCCAGGCTTCCTTTCCCTTTCTGCCCACATTAGCTGCCTCTCACTCCCCATTATCTGCTGGCTAGGAAGAATGAAGTTGACACAGGTGGAACTTACCAAACCTCCCTTTGTACCTCAAAAAGCTCTCCACTTCCACTGTAAGTGTGGCAGGCATGATCTGGAAGCAGTTCCTGAGCTATCCCAGATAGTTGCAGACATCAATCACCCAGTTTTAAACTTTAAATTGCCAATGGTCACATTGTTCTGGACAGGTTATACGGGGTGATTCCATGCTTCTAGTGGGGTGCAGCTCTTATAAGGAATGTGTGTCAGAGAGAAGGCCAGAGCATTGTAGCCCTAATTCCTTAACCCACCCTCCCTATGAGTGCAACTTTTCTCTGGCAGTGTGGGAATGCAGAATCACCCTGTAGAGTTAAACATGCACAATGACAGTATGGCTTCATAGTTACTGAATCCTTAGGGTATTGGTGCTTTTCATTCCTTTATGCTAAAGGAGTTGGGGAACGACATCTGCCACATTGTGAACTTCTACCATAAGCAGCTTTTTCAATCTTTAACCTTTGAGGAGTAATTTTTTGATGAGCAACCTTGTCCCTTGGAGCACATATTGGAAATTTAGGCATGAGCCTAATAATTGAAAAATCATGTGCTATGCTCCCCTCATTTTCTCGAATGTCTCGTTAGGTAAGGCTCCTGATTGGCAGCACAAAATTGGAAAATTACCCCTTTAAGTAATTGTAACTAAATGTTTATCTTCTGGCTCAAAATTAGGTTTGATAATAAATAGGAAATGCACTATGTACTATGTAATGATTAGGACACAGAGCTGTAGCCTTGGGGTATTGAGTGACAAGCATACCAGTGTTTGACGCAATGTGTTAGAGTCCAGTCATTGTTATCACAGAAACAGCAGGTATGGATTGTGATTCTGAGGGAAGGTAATCTAATGTAGTTACCACTTTTTGACAGAATACAAGTTCTGGTAATAAATGGATTATTGGATCAGACATCTTCAGCTGCAAAAATGCAGTTCTGGAGTCAGTAAATTTAAGCATGTTTTCCTGAAACACTGCACGAGAAACATTGACTGGTCAGAAACTTGAATGTCTTTGTTTTAGATATTGAAGTGCAGTCAATCGGTTTGTGAGTTGTTGTGAAACAAATGCTGCAATGACATTTTTGAGTTCCTTTGAAAATCTTGCACAGGATTAAAGAAATCTACTTGCTGAAGCATCAAACCATTATTTATTTTCTTAATCCAACTTTCTTCCCTATTGTCTCCTCATTCCCTGACTCATGCCAAGGAGGATGTAATCATAGAGGCTGGCAGTAGTCTGGTACATTTCAAAAGCAGCCATTCTTTATGTATAAGGCTAGAAATGAAATGCTGGCAAGTATTCAACTGTGCAAGGCACCATAGCGCAATCCAACTGTGTCCACACCCAACAGGGTCACTGGATAGCAATCAGGAGCAAGAACTCGGGCTGATTTTCCCCCTGCTTAACCCAGAGTGCAAAGACCAACGGAAGCACCCCTGTTTACCACCCTGGCAAAGAGCAGCCAGCTCAGTACAGAGTGAGAATCAAACACGGCATCTTTCTAATCTACACTATAAACTCTATTTATAGTGGGAAAAATTTTTAAATTAATGTCTGGTGTGTGAAATCACACTTCTCCTAAGGTAAAAACTTAAGTACTAACCTTCCATAGTTTAGCCACAAGGAGCAACAAACTATGAATCACAGCATCTGGTTAGTCTATGGTTGCACAGAGTGATGCCTTGCACTATCATCCCTTTTGTCATTTAATCTCTCCTGCCTTCCACCCTATCACAGACCTTCCCTTTTATTCTTTCCTCCCCTCTCCCCTTTCCCTGCCTCTGCACTTGCCTCAAACCTGTTATATCGCTAACATTTTTCCAGTTTTGACAAAAGTGCATCAACCTGAAACATTGGGCTGGATTTTGTCAATGGGAAGCTTCCGGAGGCGGGACTGTTGCTTGCCGGCTTTCAATCCCGCCTCCATCAGCTTCTGGCCAACCTGCGGGATTTTCTCCTGATTGACCTTGTTAAGCACGCCCAGCGGGCTCAGCAGGCCAATTAAGGGGAAGTCACTGACGTCTGACGTGCCATCTGTCAAGATTTCTTGAAAGAAGAAATGTCAGCATTTGACAGCTCTGTGAAGTTGTCAAACACTGACATTCTGTGTAGTTTGATGAGCCCTTGTGTTCAGGACTCATCAAACCTTTCAACTTTGCAGAAATCACCTGGCTGTTGGATCCAACAGCCAGTCTGTGAAATCTACAGTGAAGATGTCGGGACTCCAGATCCACAGCGGCAGAAGGCTGTAGGCAGAAACAAAAGTAAGTGAACATTTTATAACACTTAACACTCACATTACATACTTACCACTCCACACTTGCACCCATCACTCACCTCTACATCTCACTTTCAGATCCCTCCGACCCCCGCAGACTTCCTTCTCGTCCCCTACACCCTGGTGGGGTTCTCCAAGGTCGGGAAGCCTGCACTCCGGAGCTAAAAATAGGGATAATCCTATTTTCTGCCTGTTAACTACCTGTTAAAACAGTCAGTTAATAGGCTTTAATCCCTTTCCCGCCTCGAGGAGACGGGGCCCGGGGCAGGACGGCTTCCCGCCTCCTGGCAAGAGGGCACAGAGGTGGGTTGGGGGTGGGTTTGCCAGCTGCCCCCAAATCCTGCAACTTTACCGGCAGTCCCGCCTCCTCGGGGCTGACAAAATCCAGCCCATTAACTCTGTTTCTTTCCCCACAGATGCTGCCTGACCTGCTGAGTATTTCCAGCATTTTCTGTTTTTATATGAGTGGTTCTCTAACTTATTTTTAAAGATATATTTTTAATGCAGCTGCAGCAAAGGTTCATCTATAGCTAGATAAACACATGAGGGAGAAAGGAATAGAAGGACATGTTGATGGGGTTAGATGAAGAAGGGTGGGAGGAGACTTGTGTAGAGCATAAACACTGGCGTGGACCTGTTGAGCCGAATGGCCTGTTTCTGTGCTGTAAACACTATGGCCTAGAAATTCGGTTGGTAGCGCCGGCGCTGAGCACCTAAAGAGACCTAGAATTGGGGCGATACCCTATGTTGGGGCGGACGCTATGAAGATAGCGACAACTCAGATATTGACTATACATTTTGCGCCTGCGCTAAGTGTTTGCGCGCGCCCGCGAGCGCAAGCAGATCATGACGTCATTTCAGTGTGCAACGCCTTTTAGGAGCGCCTGAGCGCATATTGGGTGGCGCCCGGAGCCTTAGCGCCCAGCGCTATTAGTGACAGTTCGAGGGAGGGCTAACAGGCCCTTCTCAGAGTAGGGGGCGCTATTTAAAGGGGACAGCTTTAGTGCAGAATCTTCTGCCACTTGGCCTGCTCATTGCGATCGTTGCTAGAGAGAGTTGGCGAGCTAATGTGGAGCGGAGTTCTGGGAATTTAGCTTTACAGTACTTGGGACCTTCAAACCTGTCCAAAGCACTTGCAGCACAAGGGATATACAAAAATGCATTAGAAATAAAAGGGGGGCTTTTGGCAGTTACAAAAGACTAAAGACGGAAGAAGCCCTAGAGGAGTATAAAAAATGCAGGGGCATACTTAAAAAAGAAATTAGGAGGGCGAGGAGGGGCCATGAAATAACACTGGCGAGCAAAATAAAGGAAAATCCTAAGATGTTTTATAAGTATATTAAGGGCAAGAGGATAACCAGGGAAAGGGTAGGGCCCATTAGGGACCAAAGTGGCAATCTGTGTGTAGAGCCAGATGATGTAGGCGGGGTTTTAAATGAATTTTTTGCATCTGTGTTCACTATGGAGAAAGACGATGCAGACATAGAAATCGGGCAAGGGGGCTGTGATATACTTGAACATATTAGCATCGAGAGGGAGGAGGTGCTAGCGGTTTTAGCAGGCCAAAAAGTGGATAAATCCCCAGGCCCAGACGAGATGTATCCCAGGCTGCTGTGGGAGGCAAAGGAGGAGATTGCAGGGGCTCTGACACAAATTTTCAGAACCTCTCTGGCCACAGGGGATGTACCAGAGGACTGGAGAACAGCTAACGTAGTACCATTATTCAAGAAGGGTAGCAGGGATAAACCAGGGAATTACAGGCCAGTGAGCCTAACATCTGTGGTAGGGAAATTATTGGAAAAAATTCTGAGGGACAAAATTAGTCTCCACTTGGAGAGGCAAGGATTAATCGGGGATAGTCAGCATGGCTTTGTCAAGGGTAAATCATGTCTGACAAATCTGATTGAATTTT
The DNA here is from genome assembly GCF_052327205.1 of Somniosus microcephalus. Classification (NCBI taxonomy): domain Eukaryota; kingdom Metazoa; phylum Chordata; class Chondrichthyes; order Squaliformes; family Somniosidae; genus Somniosus; species Somniosus microcephalus. Next base: position 132,405,786 of record NC_140993.1, read on the forward strand.
TCGAGGGGGTGACTAGGGGGGTGGATGAGGGAAATGCTGTGGATGTGGTCTACATGGACTTCAGTAAAGCTTTTGACAAAGTCCCGCATAGGAGACTGGTCAAGAAGGTAAGAGCCCATGGGATCCAGGGTGCCTTGGCGCGTTGGATCCTAAACTGGCTGAGTGGCAGGAGGCAGAGGGTGATGGTCGAAGGTTGCTTTTGTGACTGGAAGCCTGTGTCCAGTGGGGTACCTCAGGGATCGGTGCTGGGTCCCTTGTTGTTTGTGATCTACATAAATGATTTGGATGAGAATGTAAAAGGTATGATCAGTAAGTTCGCAGATGACACGAAAATTGGTGGGGTGGTAAATTGTGAGGAGGAAAGCCTCAGGCTACAGGACGATATAAACGGGTTGGTCAGATGGGCGGAAAAGTGGCAAATGGAATTTAACCCTGAAAAGTGCGAGGTGATGCATTTTGGACGGACAAATAAGGCAAGGGAATACACAATGAGTGGTAGGACCCTAGGAAGTACAGAGGGTCAGAGGGACCTTGGTGTACATGTACATAGATCCCTGAAGGCAGCGGAACAGGTAGATAAGGTGGTTAAAAAGGCATATGGGATACTTGCCTTCATTAGCCGAGGCATAGAATATAAGAGCAGGGAGGTTATGATGGAACTGTACAAAACGCTGGTGAGGCCACAGCTGGAGTACTGTGTGCAGTTCTGGTCGCCTCACTATAGGAAGGATGTGATTGCTTTGGAGAGGGTGCAGAGAAGATTCACCAGGATGTTACCTGGGATGGAGCGCCTCAGCTATGAAGAGAGGCTGGACAGGCTGGGGTTGTTTTCCTTGGAGCAAAGAAGGCTGAGGGGGGACCTGATTGAGGTGTACAAAATGATGAGGGGCATAGATAGGGTAGACAAAGAGGAACTTTTCCCCTTAGTAGGGGGGTCAATAACAAGGGGGCATAGATTCAGGGTAAGGGGCAGGAGATTTAGAGGGGATTTGAGGAGGAACTTTTTCACCCAGAGGGTGGTTGGAATGTGGAACTCAATGCCTGAAAGGGTGGTAGAGGCAGGAACCCTCACAACATTCAAGAAGCATTTGGATGAGCACTTGAAATGCCATTGCATACAAGGCTATGGACCAAATGCTGGAAAATGGGATTAGACTGGACAGGGATGGATGGGCGGCGCAGACACGATGGGCCGAAGGGCCTCTTTCTGTGCTGTAAAACTCTATGACTCTATGACTCTATGACCTAAAAGCCAACTGGCATCGGAATGAGAGCTTGTTTGGAGGGCGACGGCCTCATCGCCCAACACTGTGAAGGGGCAGAGAGACGGCGGGAGAGAGGGCCGGGATTGGCCAGAAGGAGGAGGGGCAATGGAGGTCGGCCAATCCGACGGGAAGCAGCGAGGGTCTTTAGGCAGCAGGTGACAAGCCTTGACATGTCGGAGGAGCAGTGTTTGGGAAGGCTCCGATTCTGGAGGGACATTGTTACTGATCTGTGCCACCTGCTTGGTCAGGATCTGCAGCCGCGTGAACGCTGCAGAACCTCTCTGTCCGTGATGGCTAAACTGACTGATGGCCTCCATTTTTATGCCAACGGATCCTTTCAGTCAGCCATTGGGGACATTGCGACTGTCGCTCAGGTTGCAGTCCACTGTTGCATCCGGCAAGTTACAGATGCCCTTTATAGGCGAAGGCGTCAATTCATTACGTTCCCTCGGACCCTGCACAAGCAGGCGGAGGGCGCGCAGGGTGTCGCTTCTATTGCGGACTTCCCCATGGTGCAGGGGCGAGTGACAGCACACACGTGGCTTTGAGGGCGCCATGCCATCATCCTTAGGACTTCCGCAACCGCAAGGGGTTCCACTCCCTCAACATGCAGCTGGTCTGTGACCACCGCCAAATCATCATGGCAGTCACCGCGCATTTCCTAGGGTGCAGCCACGATGCCTTTATCCTGCGGTTGACCTCAGTTTGTTACCTATTTGAGGGGCTGCCTCGAAGACGAGGCTGGCTTACTTGGGGACAAGGGCTATCCTCTCTGGCCATGGCTGATGACAACACTCCGTGTGGCCGACACCCCAGCAGAAGAGCTGATCAGCAGCGGCCATCAGGCGACCAGGCACAGTAAACAGCACACTATTGGTGTTGTCAAAAAGCGTTTCCAATGTCTGGAAGATTCGGGGGGATCCCTGCAGTACTCGCCGCAGCAAGTGGGACACATCGTCGTCGTCTGCTGCATGCTCCACAACTTGGCGAATCGACGCACCCAGCCAATTCCAGCTGTCCCTCAACGACCAGCAGAGCAGGCGGAGGAGGAGGAGTATGAGGAGGAGGAGGAGGAGGAGGAGGAAGAGCAGGCGGAGGAGGAGGAGGAGGAGGAGGAAGATGGAAGGGCTGCTGAAAGTGGAAGGGCCATACGTCAGAGGCTCATCTGGACTCGTGTCGAGACCCCTGTGGTGGAATGATGAGCGTCTTAACTCATGCGCACTTTGGATGTTTGAGGGCCTCTGAATGCCAGCATCACTGAAACTAGTCACATGCACCATGCCACATTGAAACTTCTGTTTATTGGCACAAAAGTCTTTCATTACAGCTAAACAACGTAATGTCAACAGAAACCATAACTTTCAAAATAACTGTGAACTGTTCGGCCAAGCCACAAAACTCAACAAACCTTCTGCAAATATAACAACAGGTGAGGGTGTCCTTGAATTTGGACAAACAAACATCTCAGCACCTCCCTCTACAACTGGCCCCTTGAGAGAGAACGACTTCTCTTTCGCGCCCGGCCCCTTCCCTCCCTGCTGCCCCTACGTAATTTGACCCCAGTGGTGGCCTCAAGGCTGGGGGACACCTGCTGACTGGAAGCGCAGAAGCCCCTGAGGGACGGCCTGGCCGACCTCTGGGCTTGGAGGGTGCGGACGCAGGATGCTTGATGTGACCATGGCTGGAAGCAGTGTGGCCTGCAGGTGGTGGCAGCTGCAATGCAGGCATCCCAGCGCTGGCATGTGCAATGGTCTCCTGCCGAGAGAGGACACCTGCACCATGGTCGGACGACACACTGGCTATCTGAGGGGAGCGGCTCGGCTCATCCGCCACAATCGCATGCTCCACTGATTCCTGGCCTTGTATGGGACTGGAAGGGCCCGGGGTGATCCTAACTGATGCAGAGAGGGTGGCTACAGTGAGAGATCGCGTTGCATCAATCTGGCTGTGAAGGAGCCCAGCAACTGACTGCGTGGCAACAGTGAGGACCTGTGTGCCAGGTGCCAGTGCTTCGGAGAAGGCCTGGACAGTTCTTCCCATTGCTTCGGACAAGGCAGGTGCCGACCGCTCCACTGCCTCGGACAAGCCCTGCACAGACCTTTCCAGGGATTGTCCGAAGCCCTGAACAGTCCTTTCCATAGCCGACTCAAAGCCGTGGACAGTCCTCTCCATTGTTGGGCCGAAGCCCTGGATAGTCCTGTCCATTGTTGCCCCGAAGCCCTGGATAGACCTGTCCATTGTTGCCCCGAACACCTGGAGAGTCCTGTCCATTGTTGCCCCAAAGCCCTGGAGAGTCCTCTCCATTGTTGCCCCGAAGTCCAACACACTCTTAGCCAATGAATCTATTGACTCAGGCATCTTCTCGACTGCAGCCATCAGCTCCGTGTGTCTGACCCGGGCCTGTTTGCTCATCTCAGCCAGGCGACGCACCTCATCTGCACTCTGTGCAGCAGTCATCACGACCTGCCTTGCCCTCCGGGGAGACGGTGGCCGAACTTGCCTATCCCCCGTGTGTTGCTGCATGCCGCTTGGTCCGGCAACTGGTTCATCCTCAGAGCCCCCCCCTCTACCCTCCAGGGAACTACTATCCCCAGTCTGTAGATGTGTCAGCTCCCCGGATTCTGCAACGGCTGGTCCGGATTCCTCCTGGTCCTCACCTCCGGTGGCACTGGCACTGGCACTGGCAGCTTCAGCGCGTTGAGCCCGAGTTGGTGCTGCTTCATCTGAAAGTGGGAGGTGGAAGAGTGGCTTTAGCAAAAGGACAGCTTTGCTGAAAGGCATGCCAGATTGCGGCAAGGCTCTGACATGGCTGCACACTGAGGATGCATGCTGGCGGGGGGACCAAATGGAAGGCAACAGGTGAAAAAGGTGAGAGTCTTACCCTCGCTGTCAGTAATGGGGTCGGCAGATGCAGTGGTCACAGGACCAGACAGACGTCCTCCAAGTATCTGGTGCACTCTCTCCTCCAGATCCGTGAGAGTGACCACTTGTGGAGGTCCGCCACCGGTTCGACACTGCTCCTTTCGGATCATCGCCAGCTTGGACTGCAGGGGAAAGAAGGGGAAGTTCTGTAACATGATGCCTTGAGAGATCATCGCATGCCCCCCATGGTGCAAGAGCCCTTACATGAGGCCTTGAGACATCATCGCATGCCCCCCATGGTGCAGGAGCCCTTACATGAGGCCTTGAGACATCTGTCCATGTGTGTGCCCAGAAAGGGCCATGGGTGCATGCTGACAGATGGCCATTGGGGCATCATTGCAGCAGGGTGCCCGAAGTCAGCTGCAGATGGAGAGAATCAGAAGTTTGCTAAACCATCACTCACCCTAACGATCCGTGTGAGGTCGTTGAATTTCTTCCTGCACTGAACAGGGGTCCTGGTCGCCATGCTGCTGGAGTTGACCCTCACAGCAACCTCCCTCCAAGATCGTCGGTAAGCCTTCTGATTCGGCCTCTTGCCATTATCCGGATACAGGACCTCTCGACGGCGTTCAACTGCAGCCACCAAGTGGTCCAGAGCCTCAGTGCTGAAGCGCTCTGCTCTCTGTCTAACCTTCTCCATGCTGAACAAGTTTGTAACGCAGACAAGGGCGAGCGCCGATTCTGAGGCCTACAGGGCGTTGGGTGTTGAAGCTCAGGCTGACTGACCCACCCCTTTAAGAGCCGGCCGGCGCCTGGAGGTCTCGTGGTTTCCCGTAATTGAGATCACCTGCGCTGCGCCCGTCCGCGTCGATATTGAGTAGCGCCTGAACTTTTGCGTCTTAAGAGCACCGTGCAACGGCTGAATTAGCGCCTCAATCCCCTTTGGGGGCGATGCAACCCAATATCTCGCCAGGCAGCGATAACTTTCGTCTGGCTATAAACTTAGCGCTCTGCCAGTTCTAACGCCTCAAGCGGGGCTATACCCAATTTCTAGGCCTATGTAACTATGTAATCTCAGGATTACTATTGTTTTTATGAGTATAATCAGTTTGAAATCAGTCTCATTCGGAAGTATCAAACTATGCCGCAATTTCTGTGGGAATCTAAGATAGATGAGAGCTACATAAACTGCTAACAGCAGGCACAGAAAAGCTACTCAGATATACCAGAGCTAAATATTATAACAGGGAAATAAACTGCGAAAATTGCTCAGAGACACCCTGTGCAAGTGTAGTCGAAGTAGAATGACTGCAACAGTTAGGACTGCATTTTAAATAAAAGTCTGCTCAATTAGATGAACAGTGTCAGTACTGGGGAGTGGATTAGTTCTCCATATTTGTCATCCAGCATCAACAATTAGCACACCCGGGTCCAATAAAGCACAAAGTATAAAGTACCATTGCCTCTACTCTTAACAGCATGCCTCAAACTCAGCCTCAGAACAGCACCCCATTAAACTTGCATCCTTTCTGAGTCAAATTAGTGCCATTTAATGCTGAATTATGAAAATTAGTGTGAATTAGAATTGTTAACGCCGATCTGGGTTGAGACTGTGCAAATGCATATCACATGGGTGTGAATTTTACACATTAGCTTTCCTGACGCACAGCTTCACACAACTGGGAGCGCCTATCAGGGATTCAGGTGCTGACGTTAGCACTAAATGTTTCCAGAACCAGGCATTAAAGGTGGACATAACTGCAATGCACCATCTGGCTGCTACTCTCCTTTGTTCAGATTGCTAAGGTTACTTGGAAAAGGAGTAATAATCAGAAAAGCAGTAGAAATCATTTTAAAGCCCTTTTCAATAGACTTTTTATACTGATCAGAATTGGAATTCGACCACTGCCTGAAGGCCTTTGTTTGCACATGATCTTTACATGTTGTCACTTAATCCTTCCCAGCACGGCAACTTACGTCTTACAATAAATCTCACAGGGAATGTGCTGGACCGATTTTCAGCAACTGGAAATGTAACTAACTGCGTTGTTAGGAATTGGTTCCACTACAATTGTGCAAATCACTAGCTTAGTTCAGAGGCGTACCTGTCAGCTGTTTAATGATCAATTATTGACAGTCTCGGGGTGAGGGGAGGGGGGAATATAAACAAGGTCGCTTTGGGGTCAAGTTGACTCTAAGATGACACATCTGGCCAATGGAAGATTGGAACCAAATTAGACCAACTGTAGCAGATTTAGTAATCCGAAGCAGGCTGATTTGCAGTATGCCAGGGCACTGTTGATGATTGACCAGCCAGCCTGCAACTGAGACTCAGCTTCAGATAACCCTGCAAGCCAGTGCCCTCATGAGTAAGATGGTGCTCATTGGCCAAGCAGCAGAAAGCAAAAACAGTACATGGTGTGAGGACAATGCATAAAGTGCATACCTTCTTATTCATTATTGTATTATGATTCAAGTGCTTCAGTTTTCACAATAAGAAACACAAGCTATTAACCTAATGTAGCAGTGGATTTAAATGTCTTGGATAGAGAACTGGTTGGCAGACAGGAAGCAAAGAGTTGGAATAAACGGGTCTTTTTCCGAGTGGCAGGCAGTGACTAGTGGGGTACCGCAGGGATCGATGGGAGGACCCCAGCTATTCACAATATATATAAATGATGATCTAGATGAGGGAACTAGATGTAATATCTCCAAGTTTGCACATGACACAAAGCTGGGTGGGCGTGTCTGCTGTGAGGAGGATGCAGAGAAACTCCAGTATGATTTGAACAGGTTGGGTGACTGGGCAGATGCATGGCAAATGCAGTATTGATGCGCTATCAATTACTCATAAAAGACTGAGAGTTAAGAGAGTAACTAAAGGCTTTTATTAACAAAAGAATGAAGGTCTGCCTCGAGTGGTCGACCGGTCCAGAATACAAAGGGGCTGGGGAGCAGTCACCTTTATACTAGGACTTGTGGGAGGAGTCAGCCGAGGCATGTCCAGGCATGTACACAGTGGAATACAAACAGTGGTTTACCACATTCACCCCTTGTTTAAAATTGAGTCCGGCGGGGTGAAGTGTATTAAAAGTTAGTGTATTGGAGTCTCTCCGGAGGTCTTGTCTGCCACTGTGATCGGCGTGGCGACGGCAGGGGTAGTGGAGCTTCCGGCGTCGAGTCCTGCGTAGGCTGTGGCACAGGCGTGTCGTCCTCGTAGATGTCGAGCGGGTCGCTGGGCCCAGGCCTGCCGTCTGCCGGGGCTGGATATCGGATCATGGGGGGGGGTGGTAGTGAGTAGTGGGTTACTGCGGCCCCCGAGGGTGCAAGGTCTCTTATGGAGACTGTGTCCTCCCGCCCGTCCGGGTATGCAATGTAAGCATACTGGGGGTTGGCGTGGAGGAGGTCGACCCTCTCGACCAGGGGGTCCGTTTTATGGGTCCTCACGTGCCTTCTCAGTAGGACCGGCCCTGGGGACGTCAGCCATGGTGGTAGCGATGTCCCCGATGTGGACTTCCTTGGGAAGACAAACATTTTCTCATGAGGGGTGGCGTTAGTGGCAGTGCAGAGCAGTGACCGAATAGAGTGGAGCGCACCGGGGAGCACATCCTGCCAGCAGGAGGTTGGAAGGCCCCTAGACTTTAAGGCTAGCAGGGCGGCCTTCCAAACTGTCGCATTTTCTCTTTCCACCTGTCCGTTCCCCCGGGGGTTGTAACTGGTGGTCCTGCTTGTGGCAATACCCCTAGTTAGCAGGTACTGACGGAGTTCGTCACTCATAAACGATGAGCCCCGGTCGCTATGGATATAGCTGGGGAAACCGAACAGGGTGAAGAGGTCGTTCAGACATTTAATGACCGTGGCACTGGTCATGTCCGGGCAGGGGATGGTGAACGGGAAACGGGAGTACTCATCAATAATATTGAGGAAGTACACATTGCAGTCGGAGGAGGGGAGAGGCCCTTTAAAATCAACGCTCAGGCGCTCGAAGGGGCGAGTGGCTTTTATCAGGTGGGCCCTGTCTGGTCTATAAAAGTGCGGTTTGCACTCAGCGCAGACTTGGCAGTTCCTGGTCATGGTCCTGACCTCCTCAATAGAGTAAGGCAGGTTGCGGGCCTTGATGAAGTGGAAGAACCTGGTGACCCCCGGGTGGCAGAGGTCATTGTGGAGGGCCCGCAGTCTATCGATTTGCGCGCTGGCGCAGGTGCCACGCGATAGCGCATCCGGGGGTTCATTGAGCTTCCCGGGCCGGTACAAGATCTCGTAATTGTAGGTGGAAAGTTCGATTCTCCACCTCAAGATCTTGTCATTTTTGATTTTGCCCCTCTGCTTGTTGTTAAACATGAAAGCAACTGAACGTTGGTCAGTGAGCAGGGTAAATCGTTTTCCAGCCAGGTAGTGCCTCCAATGACGCACAGCCTCCACAATCGCCTGGGCCTCCTTCTCAACAGCGGAGTGTCTGGTCTCCGGGCCTTGGAGGGTTCGTGAGAAGAAGGCCACGGGTCTCCCCGCCTGATTGAGGGTAGCGGCCAGGGCAAAGTCGGACGCGTCGCTTTCCACCTGGAAGGGGATGGATTTGTCCACTGCGTGCATGGTGGCTTTGGCAATGTCTTCCTTGATACGGTGGAAGGCTAAGCGGGCCTCTGCCGTCAAGGGAAAAGAGGTGGACTTGATCAGCGGATGGGCCTTGTCCGCATAGTAGGGGACCCACTGGGCATAATAGGAGAAAAACCCTAGGCACCTCTTCAGGGCCTTGAGGCAGTGGGGCAGTGGGAGTTCCATAAGGGGACGCATCCGGTCGGGGTCGGGGCCGATGACTCCGTGTTCCACAACACAGCCAAGGATGGCGAGGCGGTTTGTGCGGAATATGCACTTCTCCTTGTTATATGTCAGGTTCAGGAGTTGGGCGGTGCGGAGGAATTTTTCGAGGTTTGCGTCATGGTCCTGCAACTCATGGCCGCAGATGGTCACATTGCCCAGATATGGGAAAGTGGCCTGCAACGCATTTTGATCTACCATCCGGTCCATCTCCCTTTGGAAGACGGAGACCCCGTTGGTGACGCCAAAGGGAACCCTAAGGAAGTGATAGAGGCGGCCGTTTGCCTCAAAGGCAGTATACTGGCGGTCCTCAGGGCGGATAGGGAGCTGGTGGTACGCTGATTTCAGGTCAATGGTCGAGAAGACGCGGTACTGCGCGATCTGGTTGACCATATCAGCTATGCGGGGGAGTGGGTAGGCGTCCAGCAGGGTGTAGCGATTTATTGTCTGGCTGTAGTCGATGACCAGGCGCTGCTTCTCGCCGGTCTTAACGACCACAACCTGGGCTCGCCAGGGGCTGGTGCTGCCCTCAATAATCCCTTCCTTCAGGAGCTGCTCCACTTCGGTTTTAATGAAAACCCTGTCCCCGGCACTGTATCGCCTGCTCTTTGTGGCGATGGGCTTACAGTCGGGGGTGAGGTTAGCAAACAGTGGGGGGGGGGTGACTCTGAGTGTGGAGAGGTTGCACCTGGTGCGCGGCGGGCAATTTGGGAGCTGCTGGCTGCGGACTGTGAGTGGGGGTAGGGGTCCACCGTACGCCATCGTAACACTTTTAAGGTGGCACTGAAAATCTAACCCCAGCAGGACGGCAGCGCAGAGGTCGGGCAGGACCAGAAGTTTAAAATGATCGTACACGGTCCCGTCTACTACGAGTGTCACTACGCAGTAGCTGCCGATGTCCGCCGACTGGGACTCGGAGGCCATCGAAATCCGCTGGTGCGCAGGCAGGACTGGGAGAGAGCAACGCCGCACCGTGTCGGGGTGGATGAAGCTCTCCGTGCTCCCAGAGTCAAAAAGGCAGATTGTATCGTGGCCATTTACCTTAATGTCCATTGTGGAACTGGCCAGCTGGTGCGGTCTCGCTTGGTCCAGTGTAACGGATGCCAGCGTAGGGATCGGTGTGTCGCTGCGGGTATCAGATGAGGCGGTGTTGGGGGCCTGCTGCGTTCCGGCTGTCGTCCAAGATGGCGGCGTCCATGATCCCCATGTGGCTGGAGGCGTCCAAAATGGCTGCTGTACCGGTGGTTCGCACATGGCCGGGAAGGCCCAAGATGGCGGCCCGCATGGCCCACACACGGCGCTGCTGGGGTTCGGGGTGGCTTTGGCCCTGCAGACGTTAGCGTAGTGTCCCTTCTTCCCGCAGCCCGAGCAGATCACGTTTTTCGCCGGGCAGCGCGCTCTGGGGTGTTTTGCCTGGCCACAGAAGTAGCATTTCTGGCCTTGGGGCACTGCTGTCTGGCCTTGGGACACTGCTGCGGTAGTTGGGCCGTTGCTGGGGTGTGGCTGGGGTGGCACGGCGCTATGAGGCGGTCCTACCGTGTCCCAGGCTGTCATTCCCCGCGGCGTCCACGGTGCAGAGGAGTAGGCATCCATGCCCCGGTAGGCTGCATCCAATGATAGTGCAAGTTCAGAGGCTTTGTTGAGGTCGAGGTCACTCTGCTCCAACAGTCGCTGTCGGGTGTAATTGGATCTGTGGCCCGCTACAAAAGCGTCCCGGATAAGTTCCTCTGTGTACACGGCGGCCTTTACATCCTTACAACCACAGGCCCGGCCAAGCACAGACAGTGCCTGAAGGTATTCCACGGTCGATTCCCCAGGTTGTTGTTTACGACTCCCCAGAAGGTGCCTGGCGTACACTTCGTTCACTGGGCGCGTGTACTGGTCCTTGAGGAGCTTGATAGCGTCCGCGTACGAGGCCGCGTCTTGGATGACCGAGTACACTCGGTGGTTCACTTTGGAGGTCAGGACATCCAGTTTGTCCTCGTCCGATTTGATTGCTGCGGAGGCGGTCAGGAATTTTTCGAAACACTTAAGCCAGTGAGTAAACTTGGTGGATGAGTCCGCCTCCCGATGATCTAAGTCCAGGCATGCTGGTGTGAGGATCTTCTCCATTATAAAAATTTTGTTAATAAAATTGATGCGCTATCAATTACTCATAAAAGACTGAGAGTTAAGAGAGTAACTAAAGGCTTTTATTAACAAAAGAATGAAGGTCTGCCTCGAGTGGTCGACCGGTCCAGAATACAAAGGGGCTGGGGAGCAGTCACCTTTATACTAGGACTTGTGGGAGGAGTCAGCCGAGGCATGTCCAGGCATGTACACAGTGGAATACAAACAGTGGTTTACCACAAGTATAATGTGGATAAATGCGAGGTTATCCACTTCGGTGGCAAAAACAGGAAGACAGATTATTATCTGAACAGCAATAGATTGGGAAAAGAGGACGTGCAATGAGACCTGGGTGTCCTTGTGCACCAGTCGCTGAAGGTAAGCATGCAGGTGCAGCAGGCAGTTAAGAAGTCAAATGGTATGTTGGTCTTCATAGCGAGACCATTCGAGTACAGGAGCAAGGCTGGCTTGCTGCAGTTGTACAGGGCCTTGGTGAGACCACACCTTGAGTATTGTGTGCAGTTTTGGTCGCCTTATCTGAGGAAGGATGTTCTTGCCATGGAGGGAGTGCAGCGAAGATTCACCAGACTGATACCTGGGATGGCAGGAATGACGTACGAGGAGAGATTGGGTCGATTAGGCTTATATTCGCTAGAATTTAGAAGAATGAGAGGGGATCTCATTGAAACTTATAAAATTCTAACAGGACTAGACAGACTAGATGCAAGAAGGATGTTCAGAACCAGGGGTCACAGTCTAAGGATAAGGGGTAAGCCATTTAGGACTGAGTTGAGGAGGAATTTCTTCACCCAGAGAGTGGTGAACCTGTGGAATTCTCTACCACACAATGCAGTTGAGGCCAATTCATTAAATATATTCAAGAAGGAGTTAGATATATTTCTTAAGGCTAAAGGGCTCAAGGGATATGGGGAGAAAGCAGGGACAGGGTACTGAATTTGGATGATCAGCCATGATCCCATTAAAAGGCGGAACAGGCTCGAGGGGCCGAATTGCCTACTCCTGCTCCTATCTTCTATGTTTCTATGTAAAGGTGTTAAATAGGCAATTAATGGTGGTATAATGCATTAAAGCCCTAACGAAGTATGTCACACAGTGGGAGGACCTGGGTTCATGCCTGTGGCTGGCTTTAAACTAATTCCTCTCAAAAATGTTAACCAATTTTATTGTTTCAATTTCAATCATCTCCCGTATTGCTTTTCTAAAAGCAGTGTCTTATTAAAAAATAGACGAATACTTACATTTATATAGCACCTTATCATGTAATTGAAACATTTCTAAGCGTTTTTCATAATGAGTTACTTTTTGAGTGCTGTGATTGTTGTTTAATTAGCTGGAGTACAATTTCACAGCCACACGCAGCCCACCAGTACCTTGCCCCATGTGTGAGCCTGGATAGTAAGCTGGCTGTTTGAGGCTAAGCATCTCACAACGAACCAGGTTTTGTGCAATTGTGCCTATTTCCAGCATGGGCCACAGGAGTTCGATCAGGAATAGAAATTCTGGTCATTTTGAATTTTTTCTTCCACTGCCTAGACTAAGATTGGCAAATTAAGCAAAAAAATCTGGACCTGGTCTTTTATTCGCTTATGGGATCTGGGCGTCGCTGGCAAGGCCAGCATTTATTGCCCATCCCTAGTTGCCCTTGAGAAGGTGGTGGTGAGCTGCCTTCTTGAACCACTGCAGTCCATGTGGTAAAGGTACTCCCATGGTGCTGTTAGGTAGGGAGTTCCCGGATTTTGACCCAGCAACGATGAAGGATCGGCGATATACTTCTAAGTCAGGATGGTGTGTGACTTGGAGGGGAACTTGGAGGTGGTGATGTTCCCATGCGCCTGCTGCCCTTGTCCTTCTAGGTGGAAGAGGTTGCGGGTTTGGGAGGTACTGCCAAAGAAGCCTTGGTGAGTTGCTGCAGTGCATCTTGTAGATGGTACACACTGCAGCCACGGTACGCCGGTGGTGGAGGGCGTGAATGTTTAAGGTGGTGGATGGGGTGCCAATCAAACGGGCTGCTTTGTCCTGGATGGTGTCGAGCTTCTTGAGTGTTGTTGGAGCTGCACTCATCCAGGCAAGTGGAGAGTATTCCATCACACTCCTTACTTGTGCCTTGTAAATGGTGGAAAGACTTTGGGGAGTCAGGAGGTGAGACACTCGCCACAGAATACCTTGCCTCTGACCTGCTCTTGTAAGAACATAAGAACATAAGAAATAGGAGCAGGAGTAGGCCAATCGGCCCCTCGAGCCTGCTCCGCCATTCAATAAGATCATGGCTGATCTGATCCTAACCGCCAATCCACTATCACAGAACCATTTCCTGAATCTAACAGAATTAGACACACGAAATAGGAGCAGGATCAGGCTACACGGCCCCTGGGCCCGCTCCGCTACCCACAGGGCCATGACCGATCCGAACCTAGACTCATGTACAAATTCCTGCCCACTCCCCGTAACCCTTAATTCCCTTTACTTCTAGGAAACTGTCTATTTCTGTTTTAAACTTATGTAATGATGTAGCTTCTACAGCTTTTTGGGGCAGCATATTCCATGGACCTACCACCCTCTGAGTGAAGTAGTTCCTCCTCATCTCAGTTTTGAAAGAGCAGCCCCTTATTCTAAGACTATGCCCCCTAGTTCTAGTTTCACCCATCATTGGGAACATCCTCCCTGCATCCACCCGATCCAACCCCTTCACAATCTTATATGTTTCAATAAGATCGCCTCTCATTCTTCTGAACTCCAATGAGTAGAGTCCCAATCTACTCAACCTCTCCTCATATGACCACCCCCTCATCCCCGGGATTAACCGAGTGAACCATCTTTGTACTGGCTCGAGAGCAAGTATGTCCTTTCTTAAGTATGGACACCAAAACTGTACGCAGTATTCCAGGTGCGGTCTCACCAATACCTTGTACAACTGAAGCAATACCTCCCTATTTTTATATTCTATCCCCCTAGCAATGAAAGCCAACATTCCATTGGCTATCTTAATCACTTGCTGCACCTGCATACTAATCTTTTGAGTTTCGTGCACCAGGACCCCCAGATCCCTTTGTACTTCAGTACTTTCCAGTTTCTTGCCATTAAGATAATAACTTGCTCTATGATTTTTCCTGCCAAAGTGCATAACCTCACACTTTCCAGTATTGTATTCCATCTGCCAAATCTCTGCCCACCTACTTAGCCTGTCTATGTCCCCTTGCAGGTTTCTTATGTCCTCCTCACTCACTACTTTCCCTTCCATCTTAGTATCATCTGCAAACTTTGATATGTTACACTCGGTCCTCTCCTCCAAATCGTTAATATAGATTGTAAAGAGTTGGGGACCCAGCACTGACTCCTGCGGAACACCACTAGTTACTGATTGCCAGTCTGAGAATGAACCATTTATCCCAACTCTCTGCCTTCTGTTAGATAGCTAATCCTCTATCCATGCCAGAATATTACCCCCAATCCCGTGATTTTTTATCTTAAGCAATAATCTTTTGTGTGGCACCTTGTCAAATGCCTTTTGGAAGTCTAAATACACTACGTCCACTGGTTCCCCTTTATCCACCCTATATGTTACTTCCTCAAAGAACTCCAGCAAATTTGTCAAACATGACTTCCCCTTCATAAAACCATGCTGACTTTGTCCTATTAAATTATGATTATCCAAATGTCCTGTTACTGTCTCCTTAATAATGGACTCCAAAATTTTACCTACCACAGATGTTAGGCTAACCAGTCTATAGTTTCCAGCCTTCTGTCTACTGCCCTTTTTAAATAAGGGTGTTACATGAGCAGTTTTCCAGTCTGCCGGGACCTTTGCCGAGTCCAGGGAGTTTTGGAAAATTATTACCAATGCATCCACAATCCCTACCGCCACTTCCCTCAAGACCCTAGGATGTAAGCCATCAGGTCCAGGTGATTTATTCGCCTTGAGTCCCATTATTTTACCGAGTACCACTTCCTTAGTGATTTTGATCGTGTTTAGCTCCTCCCCCCCTTTAGCCCCCTGTTTGTCCAGTGTTGGGATATTCTTAGTGTCTTCTACTGTAAAGACTGATATAAAATATTCATTCAGTGTTTTTGCCATCTCCATATTTCCCACCATTAATTTCCCGGTCTCATCCTCTAAGGGACCAACATTTACTTTAGCCACCCTTTTTCTTTTTATATAACTATAAAAACTCTTACTATCTGTTTTTATATTTTTTGCTAATTTACTTTCATAATCTATCTTTCCTTTCTTAATCAATCTTTTTGTTATTTTTTGCTGTCTTTTAAAGTTTTCCCAATCCTCTATCCTCCCACTAGATTTGGCTACCTTATATGCCCTTGTTTTTAGTCAAATACTATCCTTAATTTCTTTACTTAGCCATGGATGGCTGTCTTTTCTTTTACACCCTTTTCTTCTCAGTGGAATATTTTTTTTTTGGAAGTTGTAAAATAACTCCTTAAATGTACACCACTGATCATGTATCGTCTTACCCTTTAATCTATTTTCCCAATGCACTCTACTCAATTCTGCTCTCATACCTTCATAGTCTCCTTTATTCAAGCTTAGCACGCTTGTTTGAGATCCAACCTTCTCACCCTCTAATTGAATATGGAATTCAACCATGTTATGGTCACTCATTCCAAGGGGATCCTTTACTAGGACATTTTTAATTAATCCTGCCCAATTTGATTTGTCCAATTAATATGATAGTTAAAATCCCCCATAATTATAGATGTTCCCTTATTACAAGCCTCAACTATTTCCTGATTGATACTCCGTCCATCAGAGTTGCAACTGTTCGGAGGCCTATAGACTACGCCCACTACTGTTTTTTTCCCCTTATTATTCCTTACCTCCACCCAAACTGTTTCATTATCATGATCTTTTGACCCAATATCGTTTCTCTGTATTACAGTGATTCCTTCCTTTATTAACATAGCCACCCCACCTCCCCTTCCTTCCTGCCTGTCCTTCCTGATCGTTAAATAACCTGGTATGTTTAATTCCCAGGCATTGTCACCCTGCAGCCATGTTTCTGTAATGGCCACAAGGTCATACCCATATGTAGTTATTTGTGCCATTAACTCGTCTATTTTGTTACGAATGCTACGTGCATTCAGATAGAGAACTTTCAAATATGTTTTGTGACACTTAGTTCCTGCTTTTGCCCTTTTTATTACTTTACCTTTTACTCCATACCTTCTGTCCCTTCCTGACACGCTCTGGTTTTTAATTTCCCCACTGCTACCTAAATCTATGACCTTCTCTGTTGTCATTTTTATTATTTGCTCTCTAGGAACCTCCCCCCCACTAGTTAGTTTAAAGCCCTCTCTACAGCCCTAGTTATATGATCCGCCAGGACTCCAGTCCCAGCACTGGCCAAGTGAAGCCCGTCCCAACGGAATAGCTCCCTCCTGCCCCAGTACTGGTGCCAGTGTCCCAGGAAGCAAAACCCATTTCTCCCACACCAGTCTTTCAGCCACGCATTTAACTCTCTAATTTTATTTGTCCTAGCCAAATTCGCTCGTGGCTCAGGTAATAATCCAGAGATTATTACCCTTGTGGTTCTGCTTTTTAATTTGGCCCCTAGCTGCTCAAACTCCCTCAGCAGAACCTCCTTCCTTGTCCTATCTATGTCATTGGTACCAACATGGACCACGACAATTGGATCCTTCCCCTCCCACTCCAAGTTTCTCTCCAGTCCAGAGGAGATGTCCTTAACCCTGGCACCAGGCAGGCAACACAGCCTTCGGGACTCTCGCTCTCGGCTGCAAAGAACTCTATCTATCCCCCTAACGATACTATCCCCTACCACTACAACATTTAAGAACATAAGAACATAAGAAATAGGAGCAGGAGTAGGCCAATCGGCCCCTCGAGCCTGCTCCACCATTCAATAAGATCATGGCTGATCTGATCCTAACCTCAAATCTTCTATCACTCTGCATCCACCCGAACCCATGTGATCTCCCGGGAGAGGCGAAAAACCAGATAAAGACCCAATGGCCAATTTGGGAGAAAAAAATCTGGGAAATTCCTCTCCGACCCATCTAGGCGATCGAAATTCTTCCAGGAGATCACTCTGTCCCTATATTTTCTACAGTACTTACCTTCTGTAAAGGCGATCTCCACCCCAGCCAGGAACAGGAATAAAACCATCTCCTGAAATCTAACAGAATTAGAACACAGTAGGAGCAGAACAAGGCTACACGGCCCCTGGGCCCGCTCCACTACCCACAGGGCCATGACCATTCCGAACCCAGACTCATGTCCAATTTCCTGCCCGCTCCCCGTAACCCTTAATTCCCTTTACTTCTAGGAAACTATCTATTTCTGTTTTAAATTTATTTAATGATGTAGATTCCACAGCTTTCTGGGGCAGCAAATTCCACAAACCTACCACCCTCTGAGTGAAGAAGTTTCTCCTCATCTCAGTTTTGAATGAGCAGCCCCTTATTTTACGATTATGCCCCCTAGTTCTAGTTTCACCCATCATTGGGAACATCCTCACCGCATCCACCCGATCAAGCCCCTTCACAATCTTATATGTTTCAATAAGATCGCCTCTCATTCTTCTGAACTCCAATGAGTAGAGTCCCAATCTACTCAACCTCTCCTCATATGACCACCCCCTCATCCCCGGGATTAACCGAGTGAACCTTCTTTGTACTGACTCGAGAGCAAGTATGTCTTTTCTTAAGTATGGACACCAAAACTGTATGCAGTATTCCAGGTGCGGCCTCAACAATACCTTGTACAACTGCAGCAATACCTCCCTGTTTTGATATTCCAACCCCCTAGCAATAAAAGCCAACATTCCATTGGCCTTCTTAATCACTTGCTGCACCTGCATACTAACTTTTTGAGTTTCGTGCACCAGGACCCCCAGATCCCTTTGTACTTCAGTACTTTCCAGTTTCTTGCCATTAAGATAATAACTTGCTCTATGATTTTTCCTGCCAAAGTGCATAACCTCACACTTTCCAGTATTGTATTCCATCTGCCAAATCTCTGCCCACTTACTTAGCCTGTCTATGTCCCTTTGCAGGTTTTTTATGTCCTCCTCACTCACTACTTTCCGTCCCATCTTTGTATCATCTGCAAACTTTGATATGTTACACTCGGTCCCCTCCTCCAAATCGTTAATATAGATTGTAAAGAGTTGGGGACCCAGCACTGACCCCTGCGGAACACCACTAGTTACTGGTTGCCAATCTGAGAACGAACCATTTATCCCAACTCTCTGCTTTCTGTTAGAGAGCCAATCCTCCACCCACGCCAGAATATTACCCCCAATCCCGTGATTTTTTATCTTGAGCAATAATCTTTTGTGTGGCACCTTGTCAAATGCCTTTTGGAAGTCTAAATACACTACGTCCACTGGTTTCCCTTTATCCACCCTGTATGTTACTTCCTCAAAAAACTCAAGCAAATTTGTTAAACATGACTTCCCCTTCATGAAACCATGCTGAGTTTGCCCTATTAAATTATGTTTATCCAAATGTCCCGTTACTGTCTCCTTAATAATGGACTCTAACATTTTACCAACCACAGATGTTAGGCTAACAGGTCTATAGTTTCCAGCCTTCTGCCTACTACCCTTTTTAAATAAGGGTGTTACATTAGCAGTTTTCCAATCTGCCGGGACCTTTGCTGAGTCCAGTGAGTTTTGGAAAATTATTACCAATGCATCCACAATCCCTACCGTTACTTCCCTCAAGACCCTGGGATGCAAGCCATCAGGTCCAGGGGATTTATCCGCCTTGAGTCCCATTATTTTACCAAGTACCACTTCCTTAGTGATTTTAATTGTATTTAGTTCCTCCCCCCCTAGAGCCCCCTGTTTGTCCAGTGTTGGGATATTCTTAGTGTCCTCTACTGTAAAGACTGATACAAAATAATTGTTCAGTGTTTTTGCCATCTCCATGTTTCCCACCATTAATTTCCCAGTCTCATCCTCTAAGGGACCAACATTTACTTTAGCCACCCTTTTTCTTTTTATATAACTATAGAAACTTTTACTGTCTGTTTTTATATTTTTTGCTAATTTACTTTCATAATCTATCTTCCCTTTCTTAATCAATCTTTTTGTTATTTTTTGCTGTCTTTTAAAGACTTCCCAATCTTCCATCCTCCCACTAGATTTGGCTAGTTTCTTTTAACTCCCACCACTTGAATGGCCCCCCGCTCCATGGTGCTGTGGCCAGGTTGCTCATCCTCCCCGCAGTCCCTGTACCCATCCTCACAGGGAGTAAGAGCCTCGAACCTGTTGGACAAGTGCAAGGGCTGCGGCTCCTCCAACACTACCTCCTGGATCCCCGTACCTGCCTCACTTCTAGTCACACCATCCTGACCCTGGCCACGGACTACATCTGAATTAATTAATCTAATTGGTGTGAATACCTCGTGATACACAGAGTCCAGGTAACTCTCCCCCTCCCTGATGTGTCTCAGTGTTTGAAGCTCGGACTCCAGCTCTTCAACACGGAGCCGGAATTCCTCGAGCAGCCAACACTTACTGCAAATGTGATCACCGTGAGCATCAATGGTGTCCACCAGCTCCCACATATTGCAGCAGCAACACATCACCTGATCTCCCATTCTATGTAATTAATTACATTTATTAATATTATTCTTAAATACCCTCTGCCCCGATTCTAGATGGTGAATATCACACCTTAGAAACTATAAACCAATGAGATTTAAGCTTAAAAAGGGAGAAATACTTACCAACCAATCACTTACCCGGTTTCTGGTGACGTCACACTTGGATTACTTTTTACCTCTCTCCTTCCCTCCGAGTTCCCAGACTGGAGACTGGTAAACCTTACCTGGTCTCTGGAGCCTTTTATAGCCCCGCTCTGCCGCTCGAGTTTACGCCGACACTGTGAGGCCTTACCTGGTCTCTGGGACTTTTATAGCCCCGCTGCTGCCGCTGAGTTCCCGCCGATGCACTGAGGCCTTACCTGGTCTCTGGGACTTTTATAGCCCCGCTGCTGCTGCTGAGTTCCCACCGACGCACTGAGGCCTTACCTGGCCACAGTATTTATGTGGCTGGTCCAGTTAAGTTTTTGGTCAATGGTGACCCCCGTGATGTTGATGGTGGGGGATTCAGTGATGGTAATGCCGTTGAATGTCAAGGGGAGATGGTTAGACTCTCGCTTGTTGGCGATAGTCATTGCCTGGCACTTCTGTGGCGCGAATGTTACCTGCCACATATCAGCCCAAGCCTGAACGTCATCCAGGTCTTGCTGCATGCGGGCATGGACTGCTTCATTATCTGAGGATTTGTGAATGGCGCTGAACACTGTGCAATCATCAGCGAACATCCCCATTTCTGACCTTATGTTGGAGGGAAGGCCATTGATGAAGCAGCTGAAGATGGTTGGGCCTAGGACACTGCCCTGAGGAACTCCTGCTGCGATGTCCTGGGGCTGTGATGATTGACCTTCAACCACCACAACCATCTTCCTTTGTGCTAGGTATGACTCCAGCCAGTGGAGCGTTTTTCCCCTGATTCCCATTGACTTCAGTTTTACTAGGGCTCCTTGATGCCAGACTCAGTCAAATGATGCCTTGATGTCAAGGGTAGTCACTTTTACCTCACCTCTGGAATTCAGCTCCTTTGTCCATGTTTAGACCAAGGCTGTAATGAGATCGGGAGCCGAGTGGTCTTGGCGGAACCCAAACTGGGCATCAGTGAGCAGGTTATTGGTGGGTAAGTGCCGCTTGATAGCACTGTCGATGACACCTCCCATCACTTTGCTGATGATTGAGAGTAGAATGATGGGGCGGTAATTTGTCTCATTTTTGTGGACAGGACATACCTGGGCAGTTTTCCACATAGATGCCAGTGTTGTAGCTGTACTGGAGCAACTTGGCTAGAGGTGCGGCTAGTTCTGGAGCACAAGTCTTCAGCACGATAGCCGGAATGTTGTTGGGGTCCATAGCTTTTGCTGTATCCAGTGCACTCAGTCGTTTCTTGATATCACGTGGAGTGAATCGAATTGGCTGAAGACTGGCTTCTGTGATGGTGGGGACCTCGGGAGTAGGCCGATATGGATCATCCACTCGGCACTTCTCACTGAAGATAGTTGCAAACACTTCAGCCTTGTGTGTGTTACTGAAAACAGCTTCATACTGGAGTGCTCTTTTTTATTTTTAATTATTAAAGGATTTCCCATGGTGCTGCTTATGATAAGTTGGAGAGTATTCAGTTTTATAAGGATTGGAGCATTATACCATGCAGTGCACAATATATGATTCTGCTGCAAAGGTGCAACTGTGTGCAATTAGCCTGCCTCTATAAGACCAAAAGGTCTGATTACTATAAATAGATATCTTATTGAAACCTGTGTCCCTAGCACAGCACCAGAATCCCCCTTCCAACTTCCCCATGCCACCTGGAATAAAAAGAGAAGCTTCACAATCAAGCCAGTACCCTCTACCTATTCCGGCACCATCATTCTTCAAACCCATACTTGTTTCCCCTGTTCCTCCACCTACTGCTTGGCACAGTAGTACCACCCTCCAAGTCAGATGGCAGGGGCACAAGGACTACAGTTTGGGGTGCTAAACAGCATAAACTCATTCACAGGGGACAACAACTTTAGGTAAATATGAAGACTACTGACATTTAAATCGCAGTTTCCAGCAGGCATAAATTAATTTAGAAACTTACCATTGGTCATCAGAAGCTGCCCACGTGAAAATCCTGCTCCCATTACCTGACAAATTCTAAGCTCTTCATGTTCTTTCATAGGGCTTCTAGTTCACCTGTCTCTTTAAGGTTACTGCTGCCCTTAAGGCTTCTTTGATGCTCCAGTTGAGCACCCAATGTGCATATGTGTTATTTAAATCAGGCCAGACAGGAAGATAGGCTGCTGAGGTCATGGTTCCTTTGGTGTGCTGCATCCAAATTGCTCTCAGACGGCTCCGGGAGAGGAGTATCATCCCTGATGGTCTTAACAGAGGACTGGTGATCTACTTTTAATAGAAGAGATTTTAATAGACAGGATTTAATAAATATAAATTGTTCCATTTGCTAGGTTATTACTGGTGAACCATGCTATGAGAACTTTACCACTAACTATACTCACATATTTCATACTGTTGCTTTAATAAATCACGTATGCTAATTCATGATGTTTAAGTATTCTAAAGTAAAGCCTTTCCTCAATCTGTTTACACAGCTTTTAAGCTGTCTTTAACTTGGCTTCCTAATCCAAAAAGTATTTTGTTCAACGGAGGGCGGGTAGGAAATTATTTGGAGTTGAAGTGGTAAAATATGAAACAAGGTGTGCCAGGTAGACCAGCAAGAAACAGAGACAGACTACCTGTCCTGCCATTATGTTACCAACTACATCTGTTGACCCTGGCACACCTACCTGCAAGTGACTGAGGAGCCTCCATAGGCTCTGGGTCGGCACAAAGTTAGTTGTACAGCTGTACCATCTACTGCAAGGACATCTGCAGCCAATTGAGAACATAGGAATAACACTGCCAGTGTCAGGCAAAGATCACCACTGCCCTCAACTTTTCTGCCTTCGCCTCCCATCCTGCTAGTATAGGGATCAATACCGTCAATGTGTGCTGCCCATAGATTTATTAAACAGATGACTGGTGCATTGATCAGCATGGCCAGCATTTTCATCTCTTTTCCCACTAAATAGTCACAGCTGGGTGGGGAGGATTAACATCGACCCCACAGTCTTTTAGTCTCTAACATTTCAAAGGCCCACCTCAGACAAGTACCACTGTTTTACTTATCCTTGTGTTTCAAAGTTCTTGTTCATTTTTTTTTAGTTTAGGGGTTTAAAAGCTGTTTAAACAGATTTAGGAAAGGTTTGACTTTAGAATGCTTACACATCATGAATTAGCACGCACAAAGTATTAAGGTGCTCACATACTGATGCATTTTTCAAAGTAGATTGGTCATTGATAGTAGCTATATTGCCATCTGCCCCCACCATTTGCTCCTCTTCATGTGTGCACTCATGCTTGCAAATGTTAATGAGACAGGCACAGGATGCTGTTAGGTGCTGTCTTGTTCTAGACCACTGACAACGCTGCCAACTGCTCTTCCAGCACTGCAATGATATAAAAGGGACAAATGTTAAAAGGCTGGCTCACCTTCAAATAGTGAGTGAGTGAGAAGGGGAACCAGAAATAAGAAATGGATGGCACTAGCCCTTGGGGAATGCCTTAGGCTTCACTTTCCCATAGTCCCTCCATGTTCTTATTTCCAAAGGTGTCCACGATCAACTCCTCCAAGAGAATGTAAGACTAGTAATTTCCGAGCCCTCTTCCAGTTCAGGTCCGTTCTCTTGTATCTTCTGCCAGTTTCTCATGATGCATAAAAGTAGTGGGAAAAAAACACATCCAAAGTTACAAACATGTACTCAAGCTCCAACTCACCCTGTGTTTCAGTAAGTGACCGTGTATCATTAAACTAGGTTGTGGTAGAGTGAATTATGTATGAAGCCTTTGAAGATCTGTGCATCAAGGCTTTCAATCATCAGTTGCAGCTTGTATGTGTGCCCATCTGGAGTATGGAAAAGAGCTGTAAGATTGTGTGAGGACCTGACCTGGGACAGCAGTAAATGGGCAACAAGTTCCTCAGGTTACGCCATCTTCTTTTGTATCTGTTTCCAAGTCATGTCAGTGGTGCACACAGCGTTGACGCTGTGCACCTTCTGCCAGGCATGTTGCACTGCTGTCCTGTAGGGAGAAAGCCCTAGAGTGCCAAACAGGGAAACCCTTTTCCCATCCACCTCATGCAGTAGCATGTCCCCTTTGCCAACTATCAGAAAGGGTGTTTAGATGCTGCACTCTGATTCCTGATTCCGTATCTATTTTGGCTGTCACTGGTTTTTGATCAGCAACTTTTTTGCACTGTAAAGTATTTGAAAAAGCAAAAAATAAATTGAAAGATTTCCAGCTTTTTTGCTTCTTTGCCCGACGTACCTTTAAGTGGCTATATCCCTTTCATGGGCTGCTGGTGTACTACCCTTTTCCTCCTTCCCTCCAGCTCCCTCTCTTTCTTCCTCTCTCTCATTCACACACAGACACACACATACACACAGACAGACACACACACAGACACACACACACACACAGACACGCACACAGAAAGACATACACACAGACAGACACACACACAGACACACACACACACAGACACACACACAGACACACACACACACAGACAGACACACACACAGACACACACACAGACACACACACACACACACAGACACACACACAGACACACACACAGACACACACACAGACACACACACACACACACACACAGACACACACACAGACAGACGCACACACAGACAGACACAGACAGACAGACACACACACATATATAAAGTCAGATTTTAGATTGTTATCTGATTTGTACGATAATGGTTTTAACTCTCTCTCTCATTCTCTTAAGGTATTTGCGCACTATATACCTTGGCATCCGAAGCCGTCGAAGTGGGGAGCTTGACCGCTGGCGCTTTTACTGGAACATGGTGTATGAGTATGCGGATGTAAGTATGTTACATCTGCTGGCGACATTTTTGGAAAGTGCTCCACAGCTTGTGCTGCAGCTTTGCATCGTGATTCAGAGCCATCGCTTTGAGGCGCTCCAAGGTAAGGAATGATCCGTTAACAGCAGACTACTGGTTAAAACCTGAGTTTTGTCATGACTATGGTACATAACATTATGTAGTAATTACAATAGGGAAATAGGCCATTCGGCCCAATCAGTCGGTATTGGTATTTATCCCACGTGCTCACTCTGTTCCTATATTGCTTTATTCCCCGTTCCTTCAACCACCTATTGAACCCATTCTTAAGTGTTAACATGAACCTGGAATTTCCTCAGAGCTGCGCCCACTCCTCCTGCAGGTGTGGTGGCAACCCTGTTTCTGTTCGTAATTGGGGTTTCCGATGCAGTCCCGTTAAAGTTACGGCGGCAACTGTGTGGAAATTTCCTGCCATGATTTCTGCTTCAGTCACTCGCTCTGGCAGTGCCTTCCACGTCCTCACGTAAATGACATGTTTGAATCATAGAATCATAGAAATTTACAGCACATCGTATCCGTGCCAGCCGACAAAGAGCTATCCACCCTAATCCCACTTTCCAGCTCTTGGTCTTGTAGGTTACGGCACTTCAAGTGCATATCCAAGTACTTTTTAAATGTGATGAGGGTCTCTGCCTCTACCACCCTTTCAGGCAGTGAGTTCCAGACCCCCACCACCCTCTGGGTGAAAAGATTTCCCCTCAACTCCCCTCTAAACTTCCGACCAATTACTTTAAATCTGTGCCCCCTTGTTATTGACCCTTCTGCTAAGGGAAATAGGTCCTTCCGATCCACTCTATCTAGGCCCCTCATAATTTTATACACCTCAATTAGGTCTCCCCTCAGCCTCCTCTGTTCCAAAGAAAACCCCAGCCTATCCAATCTTTCCTCATAGCTAAAATTCCCCAGCCCAGGCAACATCCTTGTAAATCTCCTCTGCACCCCCTCTAGTGCAATCACATCCTTCCTGTAATGTGGTGACCAGAACTGTACACAGTACTCTAGCTGTGGCCTAACTAGAGTTTTATACAGTTCAAGCATAACCTCCCTGCTCTTATATTCTATACCTCGGCTAATAAAGGCAAGTATCCCGTATGCCTTCTTAACCACCTTATCTACCTGTCCTGCTACCTTCAGGGATCTGTGGACATGCACTCCAAGGTCCCTCTGTTCCTCTACACTTCACAGTATCCTACCATTTATTGTGTATTCCCTTGCCTTATTAGCCCTCCCCAAATGCCTTACCTCGTACTTCTCCGGATTGAATTCCATTTGCCATTGTTCTGCCCACCTGACCAGTCTATTGATATCTTCCTGCAGTCTACAGCTTATTTCTTCATTATCAACTGTACAGCCAATTTTTGTATCATCTGCAAACTTCTTAATCATATCCTCTACATTCAAGTCTAAATCATTGATATATACCACAAAAAAGAAAGGGACCTAGTATTGAGCCCTGCGGAACCCCACTGGAAACAGCCTTCCAATCACAAAAACACCCTTTGACCATTACCCTTTGCTTCCTACTTCTGAGCCAATTTTGGATCCAACTTGTCACTTTGCCTTGGATTCCATGGGCTTTTAACTTCATGACCAGTCTGCCATGTGGAACCTTATCAAATGCCTTGCTAAAATCCACATAGACTACATCAAACGCACAACCCTCATCGACCCTCTTTGTTACCTCCTCAAAATATTCAATCAAGTTAGTCAGGCACGACCTCCCCTTAACAAATCCATGCTGTCCTTGATTAATCCGTGTCTTTCTAAATGAAGATTTATCCTGTCCCTCAGAATTTTTTCCAATAATTTTCCTACCACCGAGGTTAGGCTGACTGGCCTGTATATCCCTTTCTCCCTTTTTAAACAACGGTACCACGTTAGCAGTCCTCTGGTCCTCTGGCACCACACCTGTAGCCAGAGAGGATTGGAAAATGATGGTCAGAGCCTCTGCTATTTCCTCTCTTACTTCTCTGAACAGTCTGGGATACATTTCATCCAGACCTGGGGATTTATCCACTTTCAAAGATGCTAAACCCCTTAATACTTCCTCTCTCACTATGTTTATTTCATCTAATATTTCACACTCCTCCTCCCTATTGCAATGTCTGCATCATCTCTCTCTTTTGGGGTTCTCAAGTGTATCAATGGGAGGCTTTTCATCTTACTCTTGTGCCTGTTGGTAGAAGTGTGAGAACCGTGAAAATGAGAAAAGCCACCCTTACAGTTCTGGGAATTTTAGGAAGTCACACAACACCAGGTTATAGTCCAACAGTTTTATTTGAAATCACCTGACGAAGGAGCAGCACTCCGAAAGCTTGTGATTTCAAATAAAACTGTTGGACTATAACCTGGTGTTGTGTGACTTCTTACATTTGCCCACCCCAGTCCAACACCGGCATCTCCACACCATGGGAATTTTAGGTGTCAATCACCTTTCTCAGAAATACTACTGACCTCGTTACAAAGTCCCGATCATGTCCGACAGAGTATTCTGCTCTACGTCAAAATAAGTGCCTGTTTTTCACACTCTCAGTGTAGTGTAACCGAGCAGAAATAATTCATTTTGTGGGGTGTATCAAGGATATTTGCAGTACTGTACATCGATTATTCTCCAGCCGGGCTGAAGTCACCAAAATTACTTTTGGACTCTTAACCATGCTTTGATCTGGGTGATTGAGACCCAGCAGTGAAAGTCACCAAGGGCTGTGTTCTCCTGCTCCTCACCTTGCCCTGTCTGTAACCAGTCAG
Organism: Somniosus microcephalus; assembly: GCF_052327205.1. NCBI lineage: Eukaryota > Metazoa > Chordata > Chondrichthyes > Squaliformes > Somniosidae > Somniosus > Somniosus microcephalus. The sequence goes on from NC_140993.1 coordinate 132,433,166, forward strand.
ACTCCCCTCTGGGGAGAGCACCAGCACTTCTGCTGCAAAAGCGAAAATGTAACAAGATGTTGCAGTTGATTTGGAATATATTAGCAACGTTCTATGGTTGCACATAGCTTCAGAATTCTGCATGTGTAACCTGGGGGAAGATTTTTTTGACCAGTATGTGTAACAAAACCATAATCCCGTTCTTTATAGAATGGCTTTATATTTTGCCATGCTACTATAGCATACAGCACAATAATCTAACACCCACCCTCTCCCCAAGCACATCTACAGCTGGACATTACAGCCAATCTCTCTCATTCTTTGTGTTGTTTCTGTATTGTGACTGCAGTGTGCTGCTAGTGGTGATGTAATCATCAGGAAGGAGCTGAGCCGCTAAAAATAGCACAGTACCACCACATTTTAGCTTCAAGTGCCAGCGATCAGCTTTGAAAGCAAGCGCTTGGTTTTGATCCAGCCCAAGCAAACCAGTGCAGTTGGGGTCACCTCGGATTTCTGGCCGAGATCTGTAGTCGTATCTACTATGTGATTGTAGATGATTGTTTCCTCAATCCTAAAGTTTATAAATATTGATGTTAGAGCCACACACTTGGTCCTTTTGCCTGAAAAGCTGTTAATGAAAGCAGTTTAAATTCAATAGTGAGTCATTTTAAAATCATAAAGCACAAACTACAAGCATATGGGTTGAATGAGAAATTAGACTGGAACATGTATTATTATAGCAGATCAATGTGATGTCTATTTCAAAAGACATCAAAATCATGGTTAAGGGCCATTAAGAATGAGAGCAGTTTTGACCTTGCCCAGATGTCATTCCAGAACCTTTCTGTATTCCTTATAAACAATATAGGAGCGACTGAATGATGGGTTTCCATAGCAGGGAACTTGCCAAAAAAGATTATTTATGCCATGAGGAGGGAGATGGCACTGGCACTAAGTGACAACTTGTTCGCCACAATTACATACTAAAACTACTCTGGAAATAGTGTGGTAATTCACGGCCATTGCTTTTTATTCTTTTACCTAGTATGTTTGTAACAGTTGATTGCAGTTACTCCGTACACTCTCAGATTTCATTGTACTGCATGAGAAATAGGGATGCTATTGTTATGTCCCTGGGTTACACTATCATACAAGTAAATATAGGGCAGTGTGAGTTAAGTCCTATAGCACTCAGACTGCTAATGGAAGTGACTGATATCACTGAACCCAAGAAGGTATCTACAGCTGTCCTGAATTTGTAACAAACACTTTACAAAGAGGTGAGGATGGGTATTCCTTTGGTAGTTCTGAGTGCAATGCACAAGTGAAATGAGGCAGAGGAGTTCTTCAGGGGTGACTAAATGTGGAGGCAATGAGCCTTTCAGTGCTCTGGCCACACCTGTCACTACCATGGGAGCTGCTCATATCAGAAGAGCCCTGTCATCATCTCATGGGCTTCTCGGGACAGGCTGCCGCAGAGTTGTGCGATCTGCTGCTCAATGATCTGTGCACAACATCGGAATCAGGGACAGCCCTCTCCATAGATGTGAAGCTCACCACAGGACAAAACATTCATGCCACCACATCCTCCCAAGCCACCGCAGACAATATCAGTCACATGTATATCAGGAGCAGCAACTGCTTTGTTTGCAAGTGATAACACTGTCATCACTTTTCCTGGGGAAATGAGACATCAGCTGGACTGGACACACAATATTCACCAGATGCAAGATTCCTTGAAGTGCACATGGTACCCTTGTGGGGATCAGAGCTCTTCATAACAACCCTTTGGCCTTCATGAAAGGAAAGGATTTATACTGAATACATGTTCAATTGATATCTGACCACAGAAACACCATAATTTAGATCAGTGGCCATTTGCCAAGATGCCTTCATTGTGCAGCAGTCCACAGTGCCTGCATTATTTGAAAGAGAGGAATTGTTGACCAGATGGCTCTTAGGAGAACCAGGTTATCCTCTGCATTGATGACTGCTGATCCCACTGAGAAAGCCCCAAATAGTAGAGGAGCATCTTAGCCTGGAAGCCTTAGCATCTGCTTACTGTTCCTTGGCTGCCACCTTCACCTTTAAGAAAGGTGTGCCTTGCAACTTAGGCACAATGCAAGGGTGTGAAAAAGGGCAATTGTTGTATACAATATGTTAATTTAAATGGCCAGAGCCCCCAGACTTTCAATATGTGCTCCTGATGGGCAAGGCTCCCCACGGGGAAAAGAGTCGGTAAATTACCCTTGTAATGTCAGCATACTATTTGAGCATGGGGTTCCTCACAGCTGAGACAAATGAATCATTACCTGACTTCCATGCATGTACCCTTTCCAGCCTGTGTCACTGACTAATCATGGGGTGCAGGCTGATTTTTTTTTATTCCACTCCTCAGACCAGGGATGTTGACACCAGTTGTGGCAGCCCCACTACTGCCCCAGCTGGCATCAACTAACTCAGTGAAGATCGGTAATTAAATTTGGAATCTTCCTGGTCTTTATGCCCTAACACCTTTACCTATTTGGATTATTTTAAAATGGAGTCTAAAAACTTTTACATTTGGGAGATTCAACAACTAAGAGAATTCCCAATTGTGTTTGAACAGTGATGTTATGCATACGTTGTGTTCGTCTTTCATACAAAGAAAGTCATTTCCTCCCCACATGCAAATATAGTTGTCATTTTAAAAGATATTTTCCTTAATTTACTTGAACCAAAGAATACTAAGTGCCATTTTTGTGGAAAACTGTAACATTTGAAGTCATTCTTATTGTATTTCTCTAAGAGACTCCATCAGATATGAAGTGTTACTTCACTGCAGTGAGTTGTCATTTAAAATGTCAGTGCTTTATAAAATAACAGAAAAATCCTCCGGCTATTAACTGATTTGAGGATGCAGAGTGAAATGAGTTTGGACAGTCCCAATCCAAGCCTCAACCACAAAACTATTGATTTTGTTCATGAGTAATTTTTTCACTCAGAGAGTTGTCGGGATCTGGAATGCTTCACCTGAAAAGGTGGTGGAAGCTGATTCCATAAATAATTTTAGAAGGGAGTTGAGGATGAGGAACTTATAGGGTTATGGACAAAAAGCGGGGATGTGGGACTAAGTACGACTGCTCTTTCAAAGAGCCAGCACAGACACGACGGGCCGAATGGCCTCCTGTGCTGTAATTTTCTACGATCTAACATGAAAGCTAATCTAATTCTCTATTGTGTGAATAGGAAATGTCATTCTAGTGTACTAGGGAGGGTGCTTCCTGGAGTTCAGTTCATGTCAAATACGATTTTCATTCAGGAACAGTATAGAAAGATTTTACCATTGGCAGTAACTAGAGTTCATGCTTGGTAATTTCAGCTTTACAAAATCATAAACTGTAAGTAACTAATATTCTATTTTAGATGTGGACAGTAAATTGCTACTATTGAATCTAGGAGATGTGACAGTGTACAGACCTACAATCTAGTTTTCACTATAATCAGACAATGCAAACCACAATGGCGTTGGTACCAGTTACAGACTGACCTTAACTTAGCTGTGGTACTTTCAATGTATATTGTACAGTGCCTCTCTCAGTTTAGTTAGTAATAGAATTCTGTCATGGGTGGGACATTATTACAGGCAGCAGTGTATGAAGTTAAAACAAAAAGCACACAAATAAAGTATTCTGATTTCACACAAACGGGCAGAAAAGTGTATACCATGGGGCAGAGGCAGCTTGATAAAGTTTGATAAATCATTGTCTGTGAGGAGAATGGACCTGGGTGTGGCAGATGACCTTTAATGTGGATAATTTGGGTCACTAATTCCAGGCATATGAATAGCATACAAGGTTACCATCTTAAGGCTGTGAAGCAGGAAAGGGACCTGGGGGTTGTAGTTCATGAAGCACAGAAGGTGCATGACCAATGCTGCAAGGCTATAGAAAAAGTGAATAGCGTGTAAGGATGTAAACCTAGAACAGTGACATAAAAAAACCAAAAATACAATACTTACCCAGTACAAGACCTTGTTACAGCCGCATCTAGAATACTGCGCTCAGGTTTGATCCCCTCACATGCTGGGGAATATTGGGGCCCTGGAGAAGGTCCAGAGGAGGGCTACCAGAATGATACCAAGTCTTAGTTATCAGTATAGGTTCGGGAACTGGGTCTCTTTCTTCATTGGAGAAATGTATATGACTGAGATCTTTAAATTGAAGAAGGAAATATATTCTATTCCAGTGAATAGGTTAATTTAGCTGGATAAGGAGGGGAGCACTCGGGTGCATATATACTAAATACAAAATCATAGAGGGTAATTTTAACCTAACACGCTGGCATGAACCCCATGGGATTTGGTTGGAATGCAGGTTTTACACCCCGCCCAATATTACTCTTCATTGACTTTAATCGGATGGGGTGTAAATCCAACGTTGTACCCGATTCCATCAGTTCCTAGACGGATGGGTTAGGTTAAAATTAGAGTTACTTAGTTTCCCACCTTCCCACAGCAGTATGAGGCCTCATTACTATGTCACCTGTCCACTTCCCACCTGGAAAGTGTTTTTATTCAGATAGTTGATTATGAATGTGAGGAAAATTATCTCACGGTGGAATCAAACTTGGTTATTATCATCAGATTGTGACTGTCAGAGTGCAAGTGACAAAACAGAAATCCACTATAATATCTGGGCACTAATAAATACTGACAGCCAAATGAACTACAGGAAACTTTGGTTTATCTGGAGGTTATATGTCCGGAATACTCGATCTAATGGCAAAAATCAGGAGCCGTTTTCTATAAGTTTTTTTAGTTCTCGTTGCTTTTTTGTTCCCAGTCAGGCACTGAAAGGTCTGTAGCTATAGCAACAGCTTCAGCTAGAGACGCTTGCAGCTGCAGCCGACTGTTTTGAAGCTGTTGCTAAGCAACAGGGTTTGTTGATTCACACGGAGCTTTTCAGTTCCGTATGTTTCAACATTAACGCTGGTATGTCCGGCACTTTTGATGGTACGGCACCAGCTCGGTCCCGTCAGTGCCGGATATCAGAAAGTTTCCTGTATTTTGAACGGGTATTGTTCTAGAATACCATTTTGCTGTACAGAAAATCATAACCTGATACACTTGTGCCTACTTTAATTCAACATCAACTTGTCAGCCAAAAACGTACATACAAGCAGGCTAAGCAGAGTTGCCTAGTGGATCTGTCAAGTATTTTTAAATATCTGTAGCAGCTAACTGTACTCCTTAATGTAGGTGAAATCCATCGATTCAACAGTGCAACTTCAGTTAGGCCACAGGCAGCAGAGTTTTGGATGAGTTGAAATTCATGGAGGGTGGGAGGCCAGCCAAGAAAGCGTTAGAATAGTTAAGTCTAGGGAGGAAAGAGGTTTTCGAAAATATATGTTCTAGAAGATGGCCCCCCCCCCAGGCTTGAGAAGAATATCAAATCAGACGGGATGAAGTGGCTGATTGCCCAGAGAGGTAGCAGAAGGATACACGTGGATTCAATATAAAACCTTTTGGGTTCAAACTTGTTTAATAGGTATATAGTTCCTGACGCCTATGATGAGGATAAGCACAAAGTGATGTGGCCGGGTAATCAAGAGCAACAGCTTAACACTGTGATGCAAGAAGTTAGCCATGGAGAAGACAATGCAACTAACTGAGAATTAGAGGAATAGACAGCCTGACATGCAGCCATGGTGGAGGATACAGGAATGATGTGTTGCCTTCCAGTTGCCAGGGTAAGGGACATTAAAGAGTGGGTAGCAAAATGTCCAGAAAGTTTAAAAAAACAGGCTGAAGTCATAATTCATTTGGAAGCCAGTGACATTGGAAATAGGAGGGTGGAGTTCTGGAAGTGGGGGTGGCGGGTTGAAGTTTTAGATTAAAGAGCAAGACCTCAAAGATAGAAATCTCAGGATTATTCCTGGTGTCATATGCTGGGCTACTGAGGGATAAACAGTCTAGACATGTGGTGAGAAAGATAGAAAGTGGCTGGAAGGAAGGGTTTCAAATTCCTAGGACATTGGGACAAGTTCTGGGACAGGGAAGATGCTAAGATGGGATGGTCTTCATCTAAAGCAATCTGGCATCATTGTTCTTGCAGAGAGAGTAAATAGGACAGTGGGAGAGAATGTAAACTAGCATGCAGAGGGATGTGAAAATAAAACAGACAAACAGTGTAATGACACCAATAGGAGAAAGATCAAATAATAAAGGAATGTTTTGAAGGGTATGTTTTTACACAGAATCATCATGAATAGACTACTGGAGGTAGAGGTAGTTACAACTATGACAACAGTAACTACAACTTGTATTTATATGCCACCTTTAACACAGAAAAATATACCAAGGCACTTTCTAGCGGGAAAAAAGGAACTTACATGGTGGGAAAGTTAGGAGAGGTGACTGAAAACTTGGACGAAGGTGGATTTTAATAGGTTTTTAAATGTGCAGAGAGGTGTAAAGAATTCCAATGGGTAGGGCTGAGAAAGCTGAAGTTTGTAACACCAGTTTTGGATGGAGAGAAGAAAGGGACGCAAGAGGGAACTGACACTAGTTGGGAAGTAGGGCTGAATGATGTTGCAGAGGTAAGAACAAAAGAACATAAAAGTTAGGAGCAGGAGTAGGCCATACAGCCCTTCGAGCCTGCTCTGCCATTCAATAAGATCATGGCTGGTCTTCGACCTGAACTCCACTTTCCCACCCAATCCCTATCTCTCTTGATTCCCCTAGAGTCCAACAATCTATTTATCTCAGCCTGGAATATATTCAACAACTGATCATCCACAGCCCTTTAGGGCAGAGAATTCCAAAGATTCACAACCCTCTGAGTGAAGAAATTCCTCCTCATCTCGGTCTCAAATGGCCGACCCCTTATCCTGAAACTATGCCCCCAGACTCACCAGCCAGGAGAAACAACCTCTCAGCATCTAACCTGTCAATCCCCCTCAGAATCCTGTATGTTTCAATGAGATCACCGCTCGTTCTTCTAAACTCCAGTGAATATAGGCCCAATATACTCAATCTCTCCTCATAGGACAATCCTCTCATTCCAGTGATTAATCTAGTGAACCTTTGTTGCATCGCCTCTAAGGCATGTATGTCCTTTCTCAGATAAGGAGGCCAAAACTGTGCACAGTACTCCAGGTGTGGCCTCACCAAAGCCCTGTACAATTGTAGCAAGACTTCCTTACTCTAGTACTCCAGCCCCCTTGCAATAAAGGCCAACATGCCATTTGCCTTCCTAATTGCTTGCTGTACCTGCATGCTAACTCTCTGTGTTTCCTGTACGAGGACACCTAAATCTCTCTGAACAGCAACATTTGATAGTTTCTCACCATTTAAAAAATATTCCGTTTTTCTATTCTTCCTACCAAAGTGAATAACCTCACATTTCCCCACACTATACTCCATCTGCCACCTTATTGCTGACTCACTTAACCTGTCTATATCCCTTTGCAGGCTCTTTGTGTCCTCCTCACAGCTTACTTTCCCAAAGGTGGGAGGCAGACAGCCAATGGAAGCTGCAAAGAAAGCTAATGGACAAGCAGGACTTATGTGTGACAGGATGCAGGCAGTGCAAATTTAGACAAATTGAAATTTGGGCATTGTGGAGCTTAGCCCACTATTATTAAAGTGCATTTAAAGAGTCCCATAGCAAGATTTGCAGCAACATTTTGAAGTTGTTCCTGAATTGTTTCTTGTTTTTTTTTGTATCTTTCCTGTTTCCACTTGGTTGGTCCAATAGATTTGTGTCAAATGTTCTGACACTGCCTTTTAATGGTATGTTCAAAATATTAGGATAATGGGTTTCCCAATGGGTATTCCCTTTTACTTTTTGGAGGAAGAGGAGGAGGAGCAATGGAGGAATGCCAGGCCGTCAGGATGCTGCAGAGGCAGACGGTAACCTCTCACCCACATTTACAGGAGGTGCACATCAACCTGGCAATGAGCATGCAGAAATGGCTACACAGGGTCTGGATTAGCAAATAGGCAGATGCACAGCTGTGCCATCTGCTGCAAGGACACCTGTAGCTAACATGTCCCATAGGGCTGGCATTGACAGGGGCAATAATGGTCAGGTACACCCTCAACTCGTATTCCAATGTCTTCTTCCAGACATGCTGCAATGCTCTTCTCCTCACTAATACCTATGCTGCGTCACCTCCACTCTACCAAACAAGTTGTGCCACTCCATCATTTAGCCGTAGGCATGCCACATTTAATATTCCAGCCTTTAGGTTTTGCCAGGCATCTTAGTTAGCCAAACTACTTTTACAAAGGCACAAACAAACAATAAAAATATTAGTAGCCTTTGTAAAGACTACCAACATTTTTGTTCCCCTACACAGCCATTTACCTTTGAGGGGCCACATTCCTTCACTTCAGGTTAAGAAGGCAAATGGTATGTTGGCCTTTGTAGCGAGAGGGTTCGAGTACAGGAACAAGGATGCCTTGCTGCAGTTGTACAGGGTCTTGGTGAGACCACATCTTGAGTATTGTGTGCAGTTTTGGTCGCCTTATCTGAAGAAGGATGTTCTTGCCATGGAGGGAGTGCAGTGAAGATTCACCAGACTGATACCTGGGATGGCAGGAATGACGTATGAGGAGAGATTGGGTCGATTGGGCTTATACTCACTGGAGTTTAGAAGAATGAGAGGGGATCTCATTGAAACTTACAAAATTCTAACAGGACTAGACAGACTAGATGTAGGAAGGATGTTCCCGATGGCGGGGAGTCCAGAACCAGGGGTCACAGTCTAAGGATAAGGGGTAAGCCATTTAGGACAGAAATGAGGAGGAATTTCTTCGCCCAGAGAGTGGTGAACCTGTGGAATTCTCTACCACAGAAGGCAGTTGAGGCCAATTCATTAAATATATTCAAGAAGGAGTTGGATATATTTCTTAAGGCTAAAGGGATCAAGGGATATGGGGAGAAGGCAGGGACAGGGTACTGAGTTTGGATGATCAGCCATGATCTCATTGAATGGCGGAGCAGGCTCGAGGGGCCGAATGGCCTACTCCTGCTCCTATCTTCTATGTTTCTATGTTATGTAAATGGCATTGTCCAACAAAATCAGGTGGGGTCAGCATGTTGAGTGCCAAGAAGTTACTAATAATACATTGCCCAACTACCACCCAATTGGAAATCTGATGGAAAAATATAGCCTATAAGCTCAGGCTTGGATTTAAATGTAGGTTCTGCTATGTTACAGATACCAGTCTGAGATCAGTATCTCTACAGTGTGATGCTCAGCCTGAAATGCATATTATACTGCTGGCTGCATCATGCAGCACATCACACTTTCCTCAACAGGTGAGAACTTGGTGCATCCATATTTGCACAGAGCTCCTCTCCCAGAGAATGAATTTCTAATGTTAGGAAAGCACAGGGAGGAGTGCCTAATTTTTGCTAACTTTTAAAAGATTCCATACCGAGTTCAAGAAGTTCCAGGTGGCCCACCAGGGCTAATGGCATATCTTAAACCCGACAGGAAACTGACGAGCTCGGATGGTACGCCGGTTTTATACCCCGCCCAATATGACTTCAATGGAGAGTAAAATCGGGTGGGGGTGTCAAACCAGCGTTGCACCTGATCTCATCAGTTTCCCGATGGGTGAGTTGGGTTAAAATTGTCCCCAAGGTTTCAATTAGCAGAAATTGCACTGCACCCATTGCAAATTCCACGTGAGCAGCTACTTCCAGCAGTGGTGCAGAAACCTGTGTTTTCATGTGCTCAGATGTCAGGTGACAGGTCTAACCTCCAAGACACATCGGCAGTTTTGCATCGGTGTACACTAAAAGCCATTTTGAACTGATGCAAAAGTTTTGGTATAGTGGCAGTCATAGAATACTGCAGTACCCAAGTCTGTCACTAAAGTGTACTGTAATATTTACATAACTCAGTAGGACCCTCTACTGGTGAATACTTGGTACTACAATAACAGTTGTACAACTTGTCCACTTGGTCATGAATCTTTGGGCCAACACTCACTAAAAACATAGAACCACCATTCCACTGTTGTTGATCTCAAAGCACGATAGATCTTTGTAATAAAGATGGTTGCTGAAAACAATGTATTTTCTTGATACCAAAACTGAATGGTCTTATAGAATTTTCAAACATAGGAAAACGTTAAACTGTGTTTTTAATTTACATTAATACATTGTCCCTGTTTCTTATTATTCAGTGGTCAATATGCAATAGTTTTCTGCATTACAGTATAATGTACTCTGAAGGAGGTAATTTTTCAACTTTGTATTCACAGATGGGAGAGTTGTGTCTGCATATTGGAAAACCAGGTGTGCTCTGTGAATGATTTTCTAATAGTTTGAATTAAAGAAAGGAAAGTTGTGCACCCTGGGCAGGGGAGGCTCCCATCAGGAGCACAAAGTCAGAAAATAAATGTACCTGTAGTAATAAATTACATGATGAAACGCTATTACCATTAGAAAATGGACTTTAATGTTACATTTTATCAGATCGGCCTTAGAAATAGCTTAACAATTAAGCATTGTAAGCGTTCAATATAATTACTCTTTTCACCTAATGGTTTAATGGATAAATGCTATGATATAGACTAGGAAGGATGTAGGTTCAATCCCTGCTCTGCACTGAATTAGCTAATCTCAGCTGAGGCAAAACTGGGGCTTCAATGTCCCGGCTAGAGAAGATGAATATTCTTTGGCCCCTACTGATGTCTGACAAGGGCAGGATTAGGGACAGCTGTGATAGCACTTAGAATTGAACAGCCCACCAATATGAACACAAGCCTTCTTCAGTAACAACAACAATTTGTATTTATATAGCACCTTTAACGTAGGAAAACCTCCCAAGGCACTTCACAGGAGTGTTATAAAACAAAATTTGACACATAAGGAGGTATCAGGGCAGATGAGCAAAAGCTTCATCAAAGCGGTAGGTTTGAAGGAGCGCCTTAAAGAGGTGGAGAGGCTTAGGGTGGGAATTCCAGAGCTTAGGGCCTTGGCAGCTGAAGGCACAGCCACCAATGGTTGAGCGATTATAATCAGGGATGCTCAAGAGGCCAGAATTAGAGGAGCACCGATATCTCGGAGGGTTGTGGGGCTGGAGGAGATTACAGAGATAGGCCATGGAGGGATTTGAAAACAAGGATGAGAATTTTAAAATCGAGGTGCTCCTTAACCGGGAGCCAATGTAGGTCAGGGAGCACAGGGGTGATGGGTGAACGAGACTTGGTGCGAGTTAGGACAGAGGCAGCAGAGTTTTGGATGACCTCAAGTTTACACAGGGTAGAACATGGGAGGCCAGCCAGGAGTGCATTGGAATAACCACATCTAGGGGTAACAAAGGCATGTTACGGAGGTGGAAATAGGCGGTCTTAGTAATGCCACGGATATGCAGTCGGAAGCTCATTTTGGGATCAAATATGACACCAAGGTTGCGAAAAGTCTGGATCAGCCTCAGACAGTTGCCGGGAGAGGGATGGAGTTGGTGGCTAGGAAACGGAGTTTGTGATGGGAGGAGAGGAGTAGGGGAGAATTTATTTTCTTAGGAGTTTTAAGGGTAATTTTCCAACTATGTTGCCAGTGGCGACACTTGCCTACCAGGTGCCAGCATCACTTATTAGAAATTCAGGCGTGCCTTTTATAGGGCAGAAAATCCTGCATAGTGCAAAGTTTTAAAATTAGCCCTATTATGTTCCCATTACTCTCATTTGCATTTATAAAAAAAAATGTAACTAGGATATTTCAGTAATATCTAATGAAACCTAATATCATCACATCGCATAAGACTGCTTTGGACTTACATGACCATACAATTCTAAATAATATGAATGAATTGAGTTTGACATAATTTCACCTTTTCCTGTATGACTATAATCTGTATGAATAGCACACATTAAGTGCACATTCTCCTTTATTACAAGCAACTTAAAAGTGTACATAAACCTTGCTACTCTTTCCTGAAACCGTGCTTCCCCTGGGCGTCTAAATGTCTTCTTCATTATTCTGTTCAGCTGCTTCTCCTAGGCTAGTGTCATAAGAAGTGACTGGCTGCTCATTAAAAAAAACTCATGGGACTTAGGTAACCCTCCTCTCTGAGAGGGAGGCACTGCTGGCTGCATCTCTGGAGCCTGTGCTTGGGCAACCTAGTGCCACCTAGTGCAGTCCTGCCACATCCAGTCGTGAATGGTGGTGCCCCATTAAACAACTAATTGAATATCCCCGTCCTCAATGCTGGTGGAGCCCAGCACGTGAGTGCAAAAGACAAGGCTGAAGCATTTGCAACCATCTTCAGCCAGAAGTGCTGAGTGGGTGATCCATATCGGCCTCCTCCGGAGGTCCCACCATCACAGAAGCCAGTCTTCAGCCAATTCGATTAGCTCCACATGACATTAAGAAATGGCTGAGCCCACTGGATAGAGCAAAGGCTATGGGCCCTGACAACATCCCAGATATCGTGCTGAAGACTTGTGCTCCAGAACTAGCTGCGCCTCTAGCCAAACTGTTCCAGTAAAGCTACAACACTGGCACCTATCCGACAACGTGGAAAACTGCCCAGGTATGTTCTGTCCACAAAAAGCAGGACAAATTCAACCCGGCCAATTACTGCCCCATCAGTCCACTCTCAAACATCAGCAAGGTGATGGAAGGTGTTGTCGGCAGTGCTATCAAGCGACACTTACTCAATAACAACAACAACAACTTGTATTTATATAGTGCCTTTAACGAAGTAAAACGTCCCAAAGCGCTTCACAGGACTATTATAAGACAAAAAATTGACACCGAGCCACATAAGAAATTAGGGCAGATGATCAAAAGCTTGATCAAAAAAAAGGTAGGTTTTAAGGAGCAAATTAAAGGAGGAAAGAGAGGCAGAGAGGCGGAGAGGTTTAGGGAGAGAATTCCAGAGCTTAGGGCCCAGGCAACAGAAAGCACGGCCACCTATGGTTGAGTGATTATAATCAGGGATGCTCAAGAGGGCAGAATTTGAGGAGTGCAGATATCTCGGGGAGGTTGTGGGGCTGAAGGAGATTACAGATAGGGAGGGGTGAGGCCATGGAGGGATTTGAAAACAAGGATGACAATTTTGAAATCAAGGTGTTGCTTAACCGGGAGCCATTGTAGGTCAGCGAGCACAGGGGAGATGGTTGAACGGGACTTGGTGCGAGTTAGGACATGGGCAGCCGAGTTTTGGATGACCTCAGGTTTACGTAGGGTGGAATGTGGGAGGCCAGCCAGGAGTGTGTTGGAATAGTCAAGTCTTGAGGTAACAAAGGCATGGATGAGGGTTTCAGCAGCAGATGAACTGAGGCAAGGGCGGAGACGGGCAAAGTTACGGAGGTGGAAATAGGCAGTCTTAGTAATGCCATGGATATGTGGTTGGAAGCTCATTTCTGGGTCAAATATGACATCAAGGTTGCGAACAGTGTGCTTCAGCCTCAGACAGATGCTAGCGAGAGGGATGGAGTCGATGGCTAGGGAACGGAGTTTGTGGTGGGGCCCTAAGACAATGGCTTTGGTCTTCCCATTACTGGATGTTGGACAAGCAGTTTGATAATTTAGAGACCGTGGAGGGGTCGAGAGAAGTGGTGCTGAGGTATAGCTGGGTGTCATCAGCGTACATGTGGAAACTGACACCATGTTTTCAGATGATGTCACCAAGGGGCAACATATCAATGAGAAATAGGAGGGGGCCATGGGTAGATCCTTAGGGGACCCCAGAAGTAACGATGCGGGAGTGGGAAAAGAAGCCATTGCAGATGATTTTCTAGCTACGATTAGATAGATAAGAATGGAACCAGGCGAGTGCAGTCCCACCCAGCTGAACGATGGTGGAAAGGCGTTGGAGAAGGATGGAGTGGTCAACCATGTTAAAGGCTGCAGACAGGTCGAGAAGGACGAGGAGGGATAGTTTACCTTTGTCACAGTCACAAAGGATGTCATTTGTGACCTTGATGAGAGCCGTTTCGGTACTGTGGCAGGGGCAGAAACCGAATTGGAGGGATTCAAACATGGAGTTGCGAGAAAGATGGGCACGGATTTAGTAGGCAACAACATATTCAAGAACTTTGGAGAGGAAAGGGAGGTTGGAGATGGGGCGGTAGTTTGCGACGACGGAGGGGTCAAGGGTTGGTTTTTTGAGGAGGGGGTAATGACGGCAGATTTGAAGGAGAGGGGAACAGTCCCTGAGGAGAGCGAACCGTTAACAATGTCAACTAATATGGGAGCCAGAAAAGGAAGTTGGGTGGTCAGCAGTTTAGTGGGAATAGGGTTGAGGGAGCAGGAAGTGGGTCTCATGGACAGGATGAGCATGGAGAGATCAAGAGGGCAGGGGTGGGGAATTTTAGCTATGAGGAAAGATTGGATAGGCTGGGGTTGAATTCTTTGGCACAGAGGAGGCTAAGGGAAGACCTAATTGAGGTGTATAAAATTATGAGGGGCCTAGATAGAGTGGATCGGAAGGACTTATTTCCCTTAGCAGAGGGGTCAATAACCAGGGGGCACAGATTTAAAGTAATTAGTAGGAGGTTTAGAGGGGATTTGAGAAGAAATGTTTTCACCCAGAGGGTGGTGGGGGTCTGGAACTCACTGCCTGAAAGGGTGGTGGAGGCAGAAACCATCATCACATTTAAAAAGTACTTGGATATGCACTTGAAGTGCCGTAACCTACAAGGACACGGACCAAGTGCTGGAATGTGGGATTAGGCTGGATAGCTCTTTTTCGGCCGGCACGGACAAGATGGGCTGAATGGCCTCCTTCTGTGCTGTAGTTTTCTATGATTCTATGATTGGAGAGAAACTGGAGTAAGATGGAGTTCAGGGCTAGGGCAGGGGTGAACCTTAGAGGAAGTTTGGCATGGGGAAGGAAGGGAAGTGGCAGAGGCAGCTGATCGGATGGTCTCAATCTTAGAGACAAAGAAGTCCATGAGCTCTTCGCACTTGTTGGAGGTGAAGGTGGAGGAGACAGGGGAGAGGGGTTTAAGAAGACGGTTAGCAGTAGAAAATAGTAGCCGGGGGTTATCTTTGCATTCCAGAATGATCCTGGAATAGTGAGCAGTTTTGGCAGACAAGAGTAGGACCCGATAATGCTTTATGTGGTCCAGCCAGATCTGGCGGTGAATGGCATATCCATTCAAGTCTGCGTCCCTTGGACTTACAGGAGCGAATATGTGGGCCATATCAGGGTGAGAGGGAGTAATTGTTTTAATAGGGACTCGGGCATCAAAGGTGGTGGTGTGGATGTGGTTGAGCAGATCATTAGCTGCAGAAATGTCATGGTGAATGGAGGGCCAAAGGCTGGACAGTTGGGATTTCGTAAGTGCAGTTGTAAGGGAGTTGGGAGAGAGTTTTTTCCAGGGACGGACACAGAAGGAAGTAGGGTTGGGTGGGGGAAGGAGGATGTGGGTGGAAAGCGATACAAAGAAGTGGTCAGAGATGGCCTTATCTTTCATTGACACGGTGGGAGTAGTGAGGCCACAAGAAATGGCAAGGTCAAGGGAGTGGCCGTGAATATGGGTTGGGGAGTTCACATGGAGGGAGAGATTAAGGGAGGATAGGAGGGTAGTGAACTCAGAGGAGAGAGAGCATGATGAATTGAAATGGAGATTGAAATCACCGAGGATGAGAAGTTGCTGAGGGAGGAAAGCAGTGAGGATAACTTGGTGATAAAATATTTATGGTACTTGGGTGGACGGTAGAGAATGATCATTTTAAATGAGAGGTGAGAGGGGTGGAACAAGGTGAGATGCTGAAAGGAGGAGAAAATGCCAGAGGAGCAGGGGGACAGACCCAGGTGTGATTTGGTGATGAGAGCCACACAACCACCAACTGAGCGGGGCAGTGGCGGAAGGTATAGCCAGGTGGGGAGGCTTCATTTAAGAGTAAGGTGTCATCACCCCACAGCCAAGTTTCTGTCAGAGCCATGATGTTGACACAGTCATCCACAATGAACTCATGGATGGCAAGGGCCTTGTTCGTAAGTGAACGGACATTCTGGAGGGAGATGTGGAGAGGGTCAGTGATGGCTGACTCACTGCCAGCATCAACAGGATCAGCGCTTGGAGGGGTGTGTTGGACGGGGACGAGATTGGCAAGATTAGCCACCCCCCCAGCGCCCAACCCCCGCCACCCCCCCCCCCGCAGGTACGCTGGATGGGAAGGTCGGTGAGAGAGTAGGATGGGACAGTTGGGGTTGCTACTCATGAGGAGACAGTGATGAGTGCCACGGTGTGCCCTTCGGAGGATGCCAAGAGAGACACAGAGGGAAGCTGTAGGAATCAAGCCTGGGACGGCAGCAGGAGAGTAGGAGGGTCAAAGAGTAATGAAGGGTTGGGGTAGGGATTTCGAAGGACAGAGTATCCAAGAGAGGAGAGATGAAGGGCAGCATGACGACAGGAGAGACTGGTCAGGGAGGAATAGAGAGAAAAGAAAGAGAGGGGAGAAAAAGGTAGAAATAGAAGTGAACGGCTCGGGTCCAGAGTGACAGCCAAAATGCACGTGCGAATGGACACGGAAAAATGCAATTTACATAGGCCTGGTTATGTTGCAATTATTTCCTGGTAGTAGCAGGGAATAGGTTGGTGACAATAGTAGGGAGTCCAGAGTTAAAGTCGGAGGTCCCATGGTGGGAGAAAGTGGACATAGGTAGAATGGAGTCAGCATGGAGCATCGACGAACTGTCGTTCAAGCTTGAAGAAAGGAGTAGAAGACGAGTGAAGTCCAGAATCGGTTACGGTGCAGGAAGATGATGGCGAAGTTGACGCGAAGTTGGAGGTCACCGTAGATCAGAAGCAATAACCAATAACCTGCTCACCGATGCTCAGTTTGGGTTCCGCTAGGACCACTCGGCTCCAGTCCTCATTACAGCCTCAGTCCAAACATGGACAAAAGAGCTGAATTCCAGAGGTGAGGTGAGAGTGACTGCCCTTGATATTAAGACAGCATTTGACCAAGTGTGGCATCAAGGAACCCTTGTAAAACTGAAGTCAATATGAATCAGGGGGAAAACTCTCCACTGGCTGGCGTCATACCTAACACAAAGGGAGATGGTTGTGGTTGTTGGAGGCCAATCATCTCAGCCTCAGGACTTCACTGCAGGAGTTCCTCTGGGCAGTGTCCTAGGCCCAGCCATCTTCAGTTGCTTCATCAATGACCTTCCAGCCATCATAAGGTCAGAAGTGGGGATGTTCGCTGATGACTGCACAGTGTTCAGCGCCATTCACAACTCCTCAGATAATGAAGCAGTCCATGCCCACATGCAACAAGACCTGGACAACATTCAGGCTTGGGCTGATAAGTGGCAAGTAACATTCGTGCCAGGCAATGACTATCTCCAACAAGCGAGAGTCTAACCACCGCCCCTTGACAGTCAACGGCATAACCATCCCCAAATCCTCCACTATCAACATCCTGGGGGTCACCATTGACCAGAAACTTAACTGAACCAGCCACATAAATAATATGGCAACAAGAGCAGGTCAGAGGCTGGGTATTCTGCAGCAAATGTCTCACCTCCTGACTCCCCAATGCCTTTCCACCATCTACAAGGCACAAGTCAGGAGTGTGAGAGAATGCTCTCCACTTGCCTGGATGAGTGCAGCTCCAACAACACTCAAGAAGCTCGACATTATCCAGTGCAAAGCAGCCCGCTTGATTGGCACCCCATCCACCATCTTAAACATTCACTCCCTCCACCACCGGCGCACTGTGGCTGCAGTGTGTACCATCTACAAAATGCACTGCAGCAACTTGCCAGCACCTCCCAAACCCACGACCTCTACCACCTAGAAAGACAAGGGCAGCAGGCAGATGGAAACACCACCACCTCCAAGTTCCTCTCCAAGTCACACACCATCCTAACTTGGAAACATATCGCCGTTCCTTCATCATCTCTGGGTCAAAATCCTGGAACTCCTTCCGTAAGAACACTGTGGGAGTACCTTCACCACACGGACTGCAACGGTTCAAGAAGGCGGCTCACCTCCACTTTCTCAAGGGCAATTAGTGATGGGCAATAAATGCTGGCCTTGCCAGCGACGCTCACATCCCAGGAATGAATAAAAAATACCCTAGGAGCTAATAACCCCAGTACAACTGCAACACTGGCATCTATCTGACAATGTGGTAATTGTCACGTATGCCCTGCCCACAAAAACCAGGACCAATCCAACTCGGCAATTACTGTCCTATTAGCCTACCCCCAATCAACAGCCAAGTGGCCTTACTCACCAATACTCTGGTTACTGGTGCTCGGTTTGGGTTCTGCCAAGACCACTCAGCTCCAGATCCCATTACAGCCTTAGTTCAAACATGGACACAACAGTTGAATTCCAGATGAGATGAAAGGATGCGCTTGTGAAACAGCACATGTCCAGAAGCTTTTCTCTGTTTCATTAATCCCAGGAAGGTTATGCTCACCCATTGTCTAAGCATGCACCCACTAACATGCCAGCTGCACTATCCCACCAACCTCGCCATCTCCTATGACTAAATCTGATTACTTCCCCAGCAGTTCCATGGCCATCTTCTCAGTGAAGGTCAGCTCTCTGGTATCCAAAATGTCTTCAATAATGCCCAGCCTTTTATAGGGACATTGTGCAAGTTTCTCCTGTAACAAGGTTGAGGGAAAATAGGTAAAAGCTAGCATTTGCATTTGATGTCTCCCAGGTGGCATCAGACAGCTGATGTAATAGGCCATTTGGCTTCATCCTGTTAAAGTGGAAGAAAGGGATTTAAGTTACCGCATATAAGTATTTGTGATAGAGGAGTGGGCAACACATATTGTAAGATCCCGAGTTAGTGAATCCTTCATCCACAATGCATTGTAAAAGCCCATGGTGGAAGAAAAGGCAAAGTGGCCAGTGTATTAGCTTGTCTGCTCCCGTCATGTCTTTGAATTTTTCAAGCATTGGTCTGCAAGTATTAGTCTGGGAGGGAGGGATGTGGTACTCAGTGTCACTGCCACCTCCCTTCATATGGCACGTAAGACATTTTTTTGGCATCCAGCAGCCTTTCACTATTGCTGCATGATCTTATTGAATGACGGAGCATGCATACCCCTGCTCCTATTTCTTATGTTGCTGCATCTTATCGATGAGGGTTTGAGCGTCATTCAAGCTTTAGGCTCTTCTTTGCGTGCCTCTTTCTAATGCTCTGCTTCCTTCTTTGCATAGCTCTGCAAAATCTCCTACTTGAAGAAATGCTTTTAAAGTGCCAAAAATACTTACATCATCCATCGACTACACATGTATGACTGTTACTCAGTCTTGCTAGCTTGCCCAGCCTGCTGCTGCACTCTTCAGCCTTTCTAAGCTCTTTAAAGGCCTGCACCTGCAATTTTCATTCCTGCAGTACAATACAGTACATGGCAACGGCAATCAACCAAGGCCACTGCATATTCAAATGAGCTTACCTTAAGTCTTGTGCTGATCCCATTTCTGTGTCATTACTGATAGATCTGTCTAATATTTCTCTTATGATTGTATTCTGTAGCAATTGTTTACAGCTGAGTGGTGTGCTAGGCCACTTCAGAAGGCATCAACCACATATTGTAGGACTGGAGCCATATGTAGGCTGGACCAGGTATGTATTATCTGCAGGATGTAATAATGGTCCTAAAGCTTACTTTGACAGCATCTTCCAGTCCTGCGACCTCTACCACCAAGAAGTAAAACAGGAGCAAAGTCATGAGAGCACCATCACCTCTAGGTTATGCACTATCCTGACTTGGAGAAAAAGCAAGTTCCTTCATAATTTCTGGTCAATATCCTGGAACCTAACACCATTATGGGAGCACCATCAGCATGAGGACTGCAGCGGTTTAAGAAGGTGGCCCACCAGCACCACCACCTCAGAGAATCTAGGGATGGGGAGTGAATGTGGCCTTGTCAGTGGCACCTGCATATTGAGAACAAATAGAAGAAATCAGCAAATGACAGTGGCTGATTGGTTATACTGGTCAGGTTCACAGGTATGTGAATATATCGGAACTGTCAAATCATTGTTTCTGTTTATACCGTGGTTCATTTTTATTGTGCTTTTAAGGGCAAAAACAAATACAATTTCTTTTTGGTATAGGATTTTTTACATCACAGATCAGGACCAAGGTATAAATAGGGTTCGTTTCCACTTGGTTAAACTGTGTGACAGTGCTCTTGTTTATAGTAGCTACTGTTTAACCAGTGGCACACAGGAGTTACCCCTGTATATGTAGAATAATTTAAAAAAAGACTTTGTATGACTAGGAGCATTACAATTTTCACAGGAAAGGAATGTCAACCCTTTGATTTATGCTCCTGCAATAGTACACACCTCAACAAATTCTTCTTTTGATAACACAATAAATATATGGTTTAAGACTTGGTTTCATATGTGCATTTTTTTCATTGGCTAGTAGCATGATTTGTTTTCCCTGAAAATAAATGCCTAAACAATGTTGTCTCTGGTCTTTCTGAGTTTTTATACCATTGCATAACACTGTGTACTTTAATATTCTTAAAATAGGAATTAATCAATTATTTTCATGCAAGGTAGCAGTACTGCGATGGTAAGAGCACATTTTGCTTGTGAGAAAATCTTTGAGGATTTCCTACTTATTGATTGATGTTTCTTACTGAGCCAGTAGGTGTAGATATTGAAGGTGAAGAGCTGTTGATTTTGAGTAATAGCCATCCAATATTTTCATCTTCACATTTTGAGGAGTTTGCAAGGGATGCTATAAAATGTGTTGTCGTATGTATGTATGAGTGTTTGTTTAAATGAGTCCCTATATAATTTCCCAGCAGTTGGTTTGCAAAAATAATTGAAATTGCACAGAGGCATGAAGTTTTTGGATTGATTAGACACTCTGATACCTCTAAGCACAGTGAAGTGTTACAGTCTCTAATTCATGCAGAAGATTTTAATCTTAACCTAAAATTTATTTAGCTTTCTTACTTACAAGTAGCAATCGCACTTCTATCGTGCTTTGTACCATGACGTACTTTTCTAACAATGTATTTAACACATACCAAGTAAAAGAGATGCCTTTAATACACAATAGTGTAAGTATCTTACACTCGAGAGCCTATGATGTTTGCTTCTTTGACTATAAAATAAGTGCACTATGGGACCTACAGGAAATCTATGGCAAATGCCGATCACCACTTCAGATACAAATTTGGTGTCATTCCACCAATCATTTTTGGATAGCAACCTGATGTCTGAAAGTGCCTGGAATGGCCTAGTCCATATCCCGTAGCAACAGCATTCAAATGGAATCATGTTCAATACAAGGGCACCACACAAACATGTACAGAAGCAGTTTTAGTGAGGTTGATACTCAGTGATGATGTGCCCACACTGGTCTGTTTAACAGTCACAATTTTTTGTTGCTAGCATATAAGATGAAGACATGGAGGCTTTTTAATTGAGTGAATAAATTGCTGCTAGAATCATGTCCTTTTCATTCACCGGAGATGTAGGATAAAGGGAGTTAATCATTGTTTTGTAAAGTACATTAATTATCAGCTCATATTGCACTTGGACTATTTATCTTTGTTCTGTGCATGGTGCATTCAGCAGGGGTTTGGAAAACCGAATGCAGCTAAATTTGGTGTACAGTCAGCTGTGAAATCAAGCAGTGATGTAATGCATTCTCCTGTCCTCGGTATGTGCCTTGATTGATTTAAGCATTTAACCAGAAAGCAGAAGGTTTAACCGCTGTCAAGGAGTGGAATATTGTGCAGTGGTGACTTTGTTGGTACAGCATTGTTTGTCAGATATACATTTTGATTGATTAATGAGGCCACGTGTATTAAATAAACTGGACATACTGACTGCTGAACGTTTACTTTTCATTCCAATTTTCTTCCCTCGTTTCCTGAAGGCGATGATGCATGCTGAAGTATATTCCTGTGATTCCTGGCAGTCTTCTCATACCTCACCTACGTGGCTATTCTTTATGTGTAAATGTAGACAGTTTTGGCAGGAAATTTAACCATGATAGAAACCACAAGTGAGCATGTGTTCACCCAGTTTGATATATGTCAACCAAGAAATCTAGCAAAGTTGACACAGCCACCCCAAAAAGTTGACAATTCAAGAATGGAACAAAAGTGGAAAATGCTGGAAACAATCAGCAAGTCAGGAAGAATCTGTGGAGAAAGGGAAAAAAGTTAACATTTCAGATATAACCCTTCGTCCTAACTGACACAAAACACAAGGATGTCCCTGATTATAAGCCTAAGGCAAAGTAGCTGCACTGGCTTCGTAGCTTAGGCACAACCGGGGTGAATTTACAATGGGGCCTCATACTTGTCCACTGCAACTTTGGTAGAAGAGCTGCGGAAACCCCGGATAAATGGCATAAATGCAACACCAAGTAACTTTCCTGGAAAACGATATTACTAGTAACATTAGTTTCACCCCACAGAATTAGTAAATTATAGGCTCATGCTATAGATTAATTCTACCTTATTTGCTACCTAAACTGGATAGAAAACGGGGAATTACAGACCGGTAAGCCTGACATCGGTAGTGGGGAAAATGCTAGAGTTCATTATAAAAGATGTAATAGCAGAGCACTTGGAAAACAGTGACAGGATCGGACAAAGTCAACATGGATTCACAAAAGGTAAATCATGCTTGACTAATCTACTGGAATTTTTTGAGGATGTAACTGGTAAAATAGATAAGGGAGAACCAGTGGATGCGGTGTATCTGGACTTTCAGAAGGCCTTCAATAAGGTCCCGCATAAGAGATTAGCATGTAAAGTTAAAGCACATGGGATTGGGGGCAAGGTATTGACTTGGATAGAGAACTGGTTGGCGGACAGAAAACAAAGAGTTGGAATAAACGGGTCGTTTCCCGAGTGGCAGGCAGTGACTAGTGGGGTACCGCAAGGATCGGTCCTAGGACCCCAGCTATTCACAATATATATTAATGATCTAGACAAGGGAACTAGATGTAATATCTCCAAATTTGCAGATGACACAAAGCTGGGTGGGCGTGAGTGCTGTGAGGAAGATGTCGAGAAACTCCAGGATGATTTGGACATGTTGGGTGATTGGGCAGAAACATGGCAGATGCAATATAACGTGGATAAATGTGAGGTTGTCCACTTTGGTGGGAAAAACAGGAAGGCAGATTATTATCTAAATGGCAATAGATTGGGAGAAGGGGAAGTGCAATGAGACCTGGGTGTCCTTGTGCACCAGTCGCTGAAGGTAAGCATGCAGGTGCAGCAGGTGGTTAAGAAGGCAAATGGCATGTTGGCCTTCGTAGCGAGAGGGTTTGAGTACAGGAACAAGGATGTCTTGCTGCAGTTGTACAGGGTCTTGGTGAGACCACATCTTGAGTATTGTGTGCAGTTTTGGTCGCCTTACCTGAGGAAGGATGTTCTTGCCATGGAAGGAGTTCAGCGAAGATTCACCAGGCTGATACCTGGGATGGCAGGAATGACGTATGAGGAGAGATTGGGTCGATTAGGCTTGTACTCACTGGAGTTTAGAAGAATGAGAGGTGATCTCATTGAAACTTATAAAATTCTGACAGAACTAGACAGACTAGATGCAGGAAGGATGTTCCCGATGGTCGGGGAGTCCAGAACCAGGGGACACAGTCTAAGGATAAAGGGTAAGCCATTTAGGACAGAAATGAGGAGGAATTTCTTCACCCAGAGAGTGGTGAACCTGTGGAACTCTCTACCACAGAAGGCGGTGGAGGCCAGTTCATTAAATATATTCAAGAAGGAGTTGGATATATTTCTTAAGGCTAAAGGGATCAAGGGGTATGGGGAGAAAGCAGGGACCGGGTACTGAATTTGGATGATCAGCCATGATCGCATTGAATGGTGGGGCAGGCTCGAGGGGCCGAATGGCCTACTCCTGCTCCTATCTTCTATGTTTCTATGTTTCTCTCAATCTATCCTAAACTCCTACTGATGGTTGCCTCTCTCGTTCTTTCGTTTAGGACAGGAAATTGTTATACCAACATTTTACCAGCCTCCTGAGAAATCCAATCAGGAGCAATAACTTTATTACCTTGATGCCTGTAGGGCCCACAGTTTTATATTAACTGTAACAATTCTGAACAAGTCATGACAATTGTCGTTCCTATAGCCCCAAGTCTCTGGAAAACCCTGAACTAAGCAGTACATAGCTAAGAGGATGGTTGAATATATTATGTGCTGCTATTACCTTCTGCACAAAAATAAAACTGAATTAAAGACGATTTTACAAATTCCAAAGTTGCATCATGGATATTGCTCAAGTATCTATTGATGCCATCTCTACTGCTGCAAAATTGAGCAATTCCCACACATTAATGAAGCACAGTTCACTGGATTTAGCAGCTTTCCAAAACCTAACTTTTGGCAGATCTGTCCTCTCAGCCAGTGTTGAAATCCCATTGTAGATACTTCCCTCCTGCTAATTGGTACTACTTTAGTGTGCTGTCATGGTGTGTGGAGAATGCTGAATGAAAAAGATGGATTTCTGACATTGGTAGCACCTTCTTCATTCTTCACATGTGCATCCTCTACATATTGCGCTCCATCTCATCTTTCCCCATAGGCTCCAATAGTGGATTCTTTCTCCAAGTCAGGTGCACGGCCAAATTAGAATATGTAGATATAGGTCAAAATGAAGTAACAATTAGGTTTGCTGACTGCCAATCACATCTCAACAAGCATCCTTGTGACATCACTTTCTGCAATGTCAAATACGACTCCCCAGGACCAATTGGACAAAGAACAGATTTTGTGGTGTTTGGATAATGCATCTATTCAAAGAAAGAAGAAGAGTCTACCAAGGTAGGTAATTTATCTTTACTGGCTATCGTATATAATGCCAATACCATTACTGGATACTGTAGGTAAAGCACATAGCATTAGTGATTCCAGTATGTAATAGCTAAACCAATAATATGTAATGCTTACATTATTACTGACTGCAGTATGTAATATGTAAAACATTACTGACTGTGATATTTAAACACTATGGCCTGGAGTTTCCGCTCGATTGCGCAATTCCTCCAATATCGGGGCAACTGGTGCAAAAGATCGTGGAATTTTAAGCGCAAATTGCGTTCAGTGCAACTCAAGTTTAAAAATTATCATGCTAGAAGGAGGCCCTGCCCAGAAAACTGTCCACACCCCCAGGGTGAATTAGTCACCATTGGGAATTTCCACTAATTATGCTCATTTACAGGCCTTCAAGAAGGCTCCAAAAATTAAGCTGAAACTTTTGGATTTTGAAAGATTTTTTTAAAATTTCTTAAGGAACTGACTACTGTACCCCAGTCTAATTAGAAAATAGTTTTGTATATTTTTTAAAAGTCATTTTCAGTCATTTAAAATTGGGTTACTCACAGGTACAGGATTGACACTGTGCTTTAAAATGCTTATTTTTTTTGATAAACCCCTTTTCAGTTGTATTAATCAAACTTTACCATTGTTAACTATGTAAAGGAATATTTTTTAACGCAATTGTTTTTTAAATTACGTTTTAAACACTGCTCGATTGCGTTGGTTATTGGCAGGTTTTGCATTCGCCGATATGCAAATAAGTTTGAGCAAAACGCAAGGGGGGAAACACTTTTCAAAACGGGTGTCATTTTGGGCATAATTTGTAGCGGAATCACCGATTGTGCCCAAAATGGAATCTCTGCCCCTATATCATTACTACTTGTGATTTGTAATGCCTATATCTTGATATATTATGTAAACAATTACTGACTGGAAAATATATAATCAAAGCATATTAGTGCACAAACATAGCCTCAAAATAGAGCAATAAAGGAAAGTAAAATTCAAATTAAATGCATTGGGGGAAAAATTCAGTGTCGCCCCATTTGGGGCGCCATTATTGGCGGTGCGCAAAGTTTAGCGCCTGGCTCTAATTATCGCCTCCGACAGCAAACTTGGCTTTTATCGCCCCTGGAGGTGATTGGAGCACTAAATCAGGCGCTTCACACCTGTCTTAAGGTGCAAAGGCCGAGGAGCGAGGCGCTACCTCAAAGCGCTGGCGAAGCAAGGAAGGGCAAATCCAAATAAACCTGCAAAGTGCTGCTCAGTACTCAAAACTCCTTCACACAGCGTTGAATCTCTCCAGAAGTTTCTCTCTCTCTCTCAGACTGCGTGGTGCAAAAATGTCACCGACAAAAAAAGGCAGGAAGCGGTCGCCTTTAAATAGCGCTCCCCTAGTCCCTTTCTGACAGCATAACGCTCCCCTCAACCTGTCATTGCTAGCGGCAGGCGGTAAGGCAGGGGGCGCCACTCAATATCCAGTCCGGGGCGCTAACGGGGCATTGCGCACTCAACTGACGTCACAATCTGCCGGCGCAGGAGATCGTGGCGGTAGTGCTTAGCTCCGCCGCAAAATGTCTAGTTAATTTCGCGAGCGGCACAAACATTGCTGCGCCCGGGCGCTCGTTGCTTTGCGCCCCACTTGGCACCCTCTTAAGGCGCTAACGGGAGGCGCAACCAACTGAATTTTTCCCTCATTGTGTTTTAACTTTAATTAAGGCCATTATAAAGTAATAGTTAATTATAGATAACTTGTCTTCTCAACTTTTAATAAGCACCATCTAGTCAGCAGTTAATAATGTATCACCAGTAAAAATGATGAAAGGAAAATCATAATTTTATTACTCAGATTCTAAAAACCAGCACAAGTTCATGCTGTTACTTTGCATTTTGATTCAAGAACAAGAACAATCTTGAGATTAGCAGGATCTAATTGGGTGTAAAAACCGACAAAATGGAAACATAATGATAGGCTACCACGATACTTCAGTAGATTTTGTCATTTATAGCTGCATTTAGTAAACTTTTATGTGAACAAGCATATAAATTTTAAAATTACATTGGCAGCTCCAGTCTGTGCCTGCTAGAAGCCTCTATGTCACTGTGCCCACTGATCTGTGAGTGAGCTGACCCCATCGCAGCAATTATGTTGCCAAAGCCCATACCCATTTTTTGCCTCAGTTGGCCAAGTTCACCTGCTGTCCTGTCTAATGAGGAGGTCTGTATGGCAGATGTCTGAGCAGTCATAGCATCTTCTGCCATTGGGGGCTGCATTTCGGATGGCCCTGGGATTCCCACTCGCTCCAAAGGTGACTACATGCTTTTGATGCCATGCCTGAGAACCCCACACAGAATGCTTCACACTTGCCACCATGCCTTAAAACCTCCCAGGCACATCCATCAATGACACCAACATTGGCCCAGAAATTCAGGTCTCCATGGGTGAGTACGCACGGGGCACTCACCCGTAAGCCCAATGGAAGTGCCGGTTTCCTGCATGCACTGCGCATGCGCGGGAAACTGGCACTTCCGTTCCCCTGAACGAAGGGGTACAGAGGTTGAACGCGTGCGCAGGAGAGGCTGTGCGTGCGCATCGAACTTTGGATTTTTTCACAGGCTTCCCCGGGAGGGTAAGTCTCCAAAAGTTAGACATGTAAAAAGCAGGCATAAGGCCTGCTTTTTACAAGGTAAGTGGTGAATTAATTAAAATTAAAACATTTTTTCCACAGGTTTATTATTTTTAAATACTTTAAAGCAAGGTAAGTTTATTTTTAGCCCCATTAGAAAATAAATTTTTTTTCAAAAATGTAAATTATTGTTTAAAATAGTTATTTCATGCAATTTATAGTTTATTTAAAAAATGTGATTTAAAAAAAATGTATTTGAAGATTTAGTGCTGTTTTGGGGCCGTAGTATTTATAAGTCTTGACAGCTCTTCCTGTCAATCTTATGAATGGAGCATTCCCTGCTCCGATTGGCTCCCCATGGCCCACGTGATCCCAGGGGACGCATCGAACTAACTGCGCCCCTGGGATACGCAAGCACTGCGTGCCAGCAGCTGGACCAGGCCCCGGATGGGAATCGCACGGGGGCCCACAGCTCAACGACTGGCACGCTAGGTAAGTGCAGGTCGGGGGCTTACACCCGCGGGAAGCCCCCGACCCGAATTTCTGGGCCAATGTCTTTTGCTTTGGAAGCATCCTTTTAAAAGCTGGGCCCCAGAGATTAAGATCCCTGACGCCACCAGTTGTGGAAGGAGTAGACCTCACCTTCCAGCAAAATGCTCTTCTTCCACTTCTCTGTCTATTTCTGCTCACTGTGCTCTATGCATCACCCACTGTGCTGCCCTCTATTTTATCAAATTCCCTGGGAGGGATGGCTCTATTGTGGTGCTCACCAGAGTGAGATGCAATGGAATTGTGCCATGTGAGGTGCTGGGTGACTGATCCGGGGAGGGTCCCATTACAACTTTTTTTGACATACCTGCAGAGACAGAAAGCGGTGACTGTTAGAAGAAAGAACTCAGAGCAACTTAGTGTGGAACCGCTCTCGGCATGGCAACTGGTCTGGCACTGCAGATGTATGTCAGCTTGTGTGTCAGTGCTTGTGGATGGACCAAGGATGGCAAGTGAAGGAAGGATTGTTGTTGTACGAGCCTTGTCCTTGGTCAGGGCCTCCTGCTTCCCCATCTCCGACATAATTCTGGAACTCCTGGCCCTGAATTTTGAAATAGGAAGAGTTCATGAAAGGAAGCTGAATCCCCTCCAGTTGTAGGCAGCTCCTTTCTGTTGTGCACTGCCTTCTACAAAAGAAGAAGCAGGGATAGAGAAAGTAACAAAGTGTGCATGGAATCTGCCTATTGCAGGTGTGAAGATGGACTCCATAAGGATTGTGATAACACATGTGCATCATAGGGGTGCAGGCCATCTAATGCAAATCAGCAACTTGTCCTGGGAATGCATGCGCTGAAGGGATGATGGGCAAGGGTGATGATAGAGAATATACAGCAGAGGACATGGACAGCCATGAGAAGGAAGATAGATTCTGAAGGAATGCATGGGCAGGAGGTGAGAGAACAAGCTAATAGTTAATACAGCGCAAGAAAAAGAGGGGGCCGCAAAGCTACCTAACTTGAAGTCACTGAATTTTTCCAGCACTGCAGCCAAGTCTTTGGCATAGTGTTGAAACCATTCATTCTGCTCACTATCTCCTGCCTTGCTCTTTTGCCTACAGACTTGATGGGCAGGATTTTCATTAGGTCGTGGAGGCGGGATTGGAGGTGTGTGGGGGGTAAAAATCCCGAAATCGGGGGGGCACAAACCCATCCCGCCCCCAACCCGCCTCCATGCCAGTTTCAAAGGAGGCGGGTACCCGACCCGCACTGGGACCCGCCTCCCCGAGGCAGGAAGGGGATTAGTGCCAATTAACTGCCTGTTAACAGGTAGTTAACAGGCAGTTTTTAGCCTAATCCCTATTTTCATTGTTGAAATGTGGGATTCCCGACGGCTCCAAACCACGGCAAGTTGGTGAGGCAGGCCGTCGGGATAAAGGGGTTGGAAGGGTCGAGATGTCCGGTGTTCAGGTGAGTGATGGATGCATGAGTGCAGAGGTAAGTTTGTTTGGTGTGTGTAAAATGTTTAAAGAAGTTGTACTAACATGTACTTACCTTTACAGCCTTCTTTCCTTCAGGTTTCGGGAGTCCCTCATCTCACCGGCACAAAAAGCAGAATGGCCGTGATCTGTCAAAAGTTCCAGCATTCAGCTTTCTGTTCTGGGGAGATCTCTAAATCATCCTGACAGGAAGGAATTAACTTGGAGTACAGATTGTCAGTGTTTGACAGCTTCAAACAGCTGTGAAACGCTGATATTTCATCTGTCAACAGGTCTTGACAGATGAAATATTAATCTGTGACATCACCTTTTGCCAGGTGGCCCTTAATTGGCCTGCTGAGCCCGCTGGGCGGGCTCAACAAGGTCTGTAGGGGGTTTTGGTTTGGGGTTTTGTGTCTGGCCAGTCAGTCGTATCTGAGCTGCTCCAGCCCCGTGCGGTTCGAATCGCTTCCCCTTTGGTTCTGACCACCGGACTTATTTACAAGCAGTGATATAGACAAACGAGACCAGTGGTTTGGTGCAAAGAAAACCAATGTTTATTAAAATAGAGAAACAATTACTATACAGAGAAAAATCACTATGGATGCAACACAATTACACTTAACGGGGGAGGAGAAATGGACACATCGAGGGAAAATGACTAAAATGACACTTTAGCAATTCCCCTTAACTCCCACCCTTTACACCTATCTAGGTTGTCTTGTGATGGGCCAGAAAATTGATGCTCACCCGTCTAGGATGTTGAAACGCCTACTCCGTGCCCTGTTGCCTGCCGATGTTTTAGGTTTTCACCGCCCCAAAACAGAGATACCCCAGTAATTCAAACGTAACTGCGGGTATCCTGCTTCCCTGGACGGGCTCTTCATCGACGATCCTCTCGCTGGGTTGATGATACGGCAGGGCACTGGAGGTAAGGCAGGAGAGAGAGAGAGAGAGAGAGAGATGGCTTCCCGAGGGACTAGTTATACCCTTCCCGGTAGCCCTTATCTCCCGCCAGATCAGCTCGTTTCTTTTGTCTGATCTGGACGTGTTAAAACTCATACAAAAGGGTACCGATCTGGGCCCATCGACCTGGATGGCCGATTAATCGGTTTTAAAACGTCTCATCAGTGTTCCCCTTTATCCAACTGGTTTCGTGATGGGGCCATTCCAGTCCGAATGCCCCGTTGATCGTTTGTAAACAGTGTCGATGTTCTCTAACGAAGGTCTGAAATGCAGCTAAGCTTGTCCCATTACATATTGAATAGGCCTTGCCTGTTCTTGATTGCTTGTGCAAACAACCTTGATGGGTTTTAATCAGAGGCCCGAATGCCACTGGGTTTGCTTCTCATGCATAAATGCAGAAGGTCTGTCTGCATTCGAGTTTCTGGAAAGTTCCTTCTCACAGTCATCGGAATCCAAGTTTGTGAGTCCAAACTGAAACATACAGGCCTTGGCCATGGGGCTGACCGCAGCCATCTTGTTGAGCCCTGGATTTTAAACTCAGTCCAACCAGGGTTTCTTTACTAAACCAAAAGTAAATCTTCGGGGGAGACATGAATTTTGCGAATCCTTTCAGCCCCCCCTAGGATACTGAAACTTGCTTGAAGTGTCCAATCAAGGTGAGCAAATTTCTGACCCTCCACAAACAACCTTCCCCTATATTTATCTATCCACGATCCCTTGACACATACATTCCCCTTACTTAGAGAAAACCGTAGTGCACGACAGGCATCTATCCATAGAAACAATTACTATCTGTTACAATAGTCCAAGCACGGAGGGGTCCAACACCCCTGCACTACTTGGGACATCATAAAACTTTATTACAACACACCACCTTTAATAAAAATCAACATCAGGCCAAAACCATATTTATTAAAAATAACAAACGGAAGGAACGAGCTTTATTAAAAATAACAAACGGATCTGCCATCACTCGGCAGTGATATGACACAAAGCTGACACAGGTGTTTCTTCTTCCACCCGGGCATACTGGTCCTTCCACAACCCCTTTGCTTTAAATTCTACCCCGGGACCCTTTCTCCTACACTGGATACAAACCAGGTAGAGGACGATCCCTAGCTGACAGACTACTAAGATGTGGGACGCCATTCGAATCCAGGAGGGGACCTCTATACTCTCAAAAACGTCCCACCAGGGCGGGGTCATAATATCTAAAATGTCAGCCCCTATCTGTACAGTCTTCTGTTCCAAAGTGTAGAAGTGCTTTTGTGATACTAGAACGGCTTTTAATAATTTGGTAAGTTGCTCTGGGAGAGGGGGAATTGGGTAACCGAAGTGGGTGACATATTTCTGGAGGTGGGTAAAATTCTCCTCCACAGTGAGGTGAACAGTGGATGGTTCAGGAATGGGGACAATTTGTATCTGTGCCACTTGAACTTCTGCCTTGGGTTTGAAGCAGAAGCTGCTGTCACTCACCACGCACCAGCTGTGCTGTCCATGCTGGTAGTGAGACACTCCTGTGGTGACGCAATATGTCCCACCTCCTATATATGCTACCTGTGGGGGAACATGGCCTTGTGCCATGGCTTCCATGGTACAATTTATAGGTTTCGCGTCAGCAGCTCTGAACCCGCATTGTGGTTACAAATAGGCATTCAAGTGCTGGGGACACAGTATTATGTGTGCTCCCCGGCTACGGCACCCCGAGAGGTCAGTACCCATCATAGTGTGCTCCCACTTAATGACATAGGGCGGGACCGCTGTAAAACGAATGTGTGCACCCCCTTGAATGATTCCAATGTTCTCCACCCTGTATACCGGTGCGGGTCAGGCCATCCCGCCCATGACCGGCATTCTTACAACTATCCCCATGATGGTGTGGTTGGACCGCCCACAATCCACGGGGACTGGGTAGGCCTCAGAAGCTAACCGGAGCTGGCACGGGCTTAATGCGTTCTCAAAAGGGTGGAGGGCTGCGAGGTGTTTGTTGCTGATCCGGGAGGGAATTAAACCTTGCTTTAAATCCTCCAGATTGCTGCGGCCCTCGCCCAGCAACCATGCCCCATACAGCACGCACACCTCGTTTTGCGCAGCCTGGTCAGAAGCGTTTCTGTCCTCCCTGATGAGAGCACTTCCTGTCTTTGCATGTTTTTCCAGCTCCGCGATGATCTCCTTCAAATGGAGAGTCAAGGCCTGATCTTCATGCAACTCAGAACCTGCCACCTTATTCTCATCAGTTAAAATACCTTTTAATTGCGTTTTTAGACCATTAATCTGGGTCTGCAGCTCGATGTCATCTAAACTATTGATGACCGAGGACCCCGTGTTAAAACCAGTTAAAACGTCATTAAAAACACCCCTTCTTTGCCTCCCAACCCCGTCCCAAATCTCATGGTGAGTATACAATGCGGTCTTATTGACCTCCAAAAAGTCAATCCACGGAATTTATGAAACATCTCTGTTAAGAGGGCTTGATACAATTTGGCAGTCTCTGCAGGGCACCACGCGGGTAAGTGTACCTCGGTGAGGTTTAAAATCACCGAGGCCACCGCGTAATGCACCCCTTGGTACAGCACCTGGTCTGTGGGTACAGGTACTAGCACCAGGCCGTTCCCTGGTCCCTTGGTGGTGGCGGGGCATCCCTCTGAGCCACCACCACCTATCCAGGGGAATGTTCCCTTTACACGTCAAACATATTCGCTTGCCCACGGTGACGCTAATCCTTGGGGTGACGATTCGTATCCTCGGGCACTGGAGGGAGGCCTCCCCATACGTGAAGCCGGTCTCACTAGAATACTGGGTTGAATTGGAACCCAGCCATCCTGGCCAGCTCCCCTCGTGGACATATGAGGTGATTTCATCCGCCTCCCGTAGGCCACTTCCATCGTGTGCTAGGGGCGCTCTCTTCCCCGAGCATTCGAAGATATGATGGTCCTCGACATCACCCCTTCTCGCGAGGCTCAGCCCGAACAGGGCGAGCAGGATTATGCCTCTGCACATTTCAAAATTCTGATAATCTACATCCTAGGGTACTTAAGGAAGTGCCCTAGAAATAGTTAATGCTTTGCTGATCATCTTCCAGCATTCGATGGAATCTGTAACAGTACCCATGGATTGGAGGGTAGCTAAGGTTACCCCACTATTCAAAAAAGGTGGTAGAGAGAAAACGGGGAATTACAGACCGGTAAGCCTGACATCGGTAGTGGGGAAAATGCTAAAGTCCATTATAAAAGATGTAATAGCAGAGCACTTGGAAAACAGTGACAGGATCGGACAAAGTCAACATGGATTTACAAAAGGTAAATCGTGCTTGACTAATCTACTGGAATTTTTTGAGGATGTAACTGGTAAAATAGATAAGGGAAAACCAGTGGATGTGGTGTATTTGGACTTTCAGAAGGCTTTTGATAAGGTCCCGCATAAGAGATTAGCGTGTAAAGTTAAAGCACATGGGATTGGGGGAAAGGTATTGACTTCGATAGAGAACTGGTTGGCAGACAGAAAGCAAAGAGTTGGAATAAACGGGTCTTTTTCCGAGTGGCAAGCAGTGACTTGTGGGGTACCGCAGTGTTCGGTCCTTGGGCCCCAGCTATTCACAATATATATTAATGATCTAGACAAGGGAACTAGATGTAATATCTCCAAGTTTGCAGACGACACAAAGCTGGGTGGGCATGTGTGCTGTGAGGAGGGTGCCGAGAAACTCCAGGATGATTTGGACAGGTTGGGTGATTGGGCAAACGTATGGCAGATGCAATATAACGTGGATAAATGCGAGGTAATCCACTTTAGTGGCAAAAACAGGAAGGCAGATTATTATCTGAATGGCAATAGATTGGGAGAAGGGGAAGTTCAACGAGACCTGGGTGTCCTTGTGCACCAGTCGCTGAAGGTAAGCGTGCAGGTGCAGCAGGCGGTTAAGAAGGCAAATGGCATGTTGGCCTTCGTAGCGAGAGGGTTTGAGTACAGGAACAAGGATGTCTTGCTGCAGTTGTACAGGGCCTTGGTGAGACCACATCTTGAGTATTGTGTGCAGTTTTGGTCGCCTTATCTGAGGAAGGATGTTCTTGCCATGGAAGGTATAGTGTCCGCGCCTTAATAATACACGGACTGCAGGAGAACAATAAAACAGGTATTTACTGAACAGAGGGTACTCTTTTGTTTGGACCAAAAAACAAAAAAAACAAATTGGACTGTAAATTAACAAAAGTTCAACTAAAACTTAACAAATCAAATTAAAATTTTGTTTTCCGGGTTGATGACGCACTCCAGTCCCCGCAGCGCCCACCGGTTGCGGAAATACTCAAGCGTGCCGGCGGACACTGCGTGCTCCATCTCCAGGGCCACCCGGGCGCGTACATGGCCGCGGAAGAGAGGCAGGCAATCCGGCCGGACGACCCCCTCGACCGCACGCTGCCTGGACCAATTGATGGCTCTTTTAGCCAGGCCCAGGAGCAGGCCTACAAAGATGTCCTCCAACCTGCCCGCTCCCCTCCGCACTGGGTGACCGTAGATCAAGAGCGTGGGACTGAAGTGCAACCAAAAATCGAGGAGCAGCCCCTTCAATTAGTGAAAGAGGGGCTGCAACCTCTCACACTCGACGTAAACGTGAAACACGGACTCCTCCAGGCCGCAAAAAATGCAGGCGGCCTGGGAGTCCGTGAACCTACTTAAAACCATATTGCATGGGACCGCTCCGTGCAACACCCTCCAGGCCAAGTCCCCGATGAAACAAGGGAGTACTCCCGCGTAGAGAGCCCTCCATTGGGGACCTCCGCCTCCGCCGGTCGGCAAGACGCCACGCCAAGGCGTGTCCGGATGGCAGACGAAGATGGCAAAGAGGAGTGTGTGCAGGAGCAGCCCGTATAGGAAACCCCTCCGCGCAGAATGAAAAGGCACGGAGGGTATTTCCTCGAGACGGCTCAAGTTGTGAGGCGCCGGTTCCCGAGGGGAGTTTTGGGGCCGGGCGCCGATGAGGAATTCCGTCCGAACGGGGGTAAGCTCGGACAGGATCACCCCACGTGCTTGAGCCGCCTCGATACACCTAGTGGAGTCGGGGCCCAGTGCCACTTTCACCGACTCGATGGCTTCGACCGCGAGCCGGACGTTAGCCCAGGACAGGCGCCGCGCCAGCTCCTCCGGTGCCATCCAGCCCACTCCTCCGCCATCGAGCAGGTCCCCGACTCTGGTCACCTTGCCAGGCACAGCCCTGCCCTCCGCCAGCCACCCGAACCCGCGGTCGTGAAGTTGCGGATTCCTGAGCAGCGGCTCCCGAAGGAGAGCCGCCGCTCCTGACGGGGGAGAGCTCCGCCTGGAAGCGATGTAGTTCCAAACCCATAGCAGTTCCTGGTAGAAGACAGGCAGCTCCCGCAGGCCGGCACGCCTGCAGCCCACTTTCACAAACAGGAGCTGCATGTCGTAATTGAGGCCGTGCAGCTGGCGGAAGAAATACGTCGCCAGCGCACACCATCTCGGAGGATTCTCGACATACAGGTATCTCTGCAGCGTCTGAAGACGGAAAGTCGCAGCCTGGGTGTGAAGGCACACCAGCGCCTGACCACCCTCCCTAAGCGGGAGACTCAGAACCGTGGCAGAGACCCAGTGCTTCCTTTTGTCCCAGAAGAAGTCGATGAGCTTCTTCTGCATCTTGGCGACAAACGCGGGGGAGGGATCAAAGTGACCAACCGGTACCACAACATGGCGGCCACCAGCTGGTTTATGACCAGCGCTCGACCCCTGTAGGACAACACTTGGAGCAGTCCTGTCCAGCGTCCTAGGTGAGCGGTGACTTTGGCCTCCAGCTCTTGCCAGTTCGCCGGCCAGGCGTCCTCGGCAGGGCTAAGGTAGACTCCCAAATAGAGGAGGTGCGTGGTGCTCCAGGCGAAAGGCCTGAACTCCTCCGGCAGGGAGTCCACCCGCCACTGACCCACCAGGAGTCCGGAACATTTCTCCCAGTTGATCTTGGCGGAGGATGCGTCCGAGTAAATCTGCTGGCATTCCCGCATCCTCCGCAAGTCAGCGGGATCCGTGACCGTGAGGAGCACGTCATCGGCGTAAGCCGAGAGGACCACCTCCACGCCCGGCCCTTGCAGAGCCAGTCCTGTCAACCTCTTCCGCAAGAGGCGCAGGAAAGGCTCCACGCAAATGGCGTATAACTGACCGGACATGGGGCATCCCTGATGCACCCCCCTCCCGAAGCGAAGGGGCGCCGTCAAGGACCCGTTAACTTTAATCAGACACTCCGCGGCAGTGTACAGAAGTCGGATCCGGGCGACAAAATGCATCCCGAACCCGAATGTGCGCAGAGTCCCGAAGAGATACTCGTGATCCACCCTGTCGAATGCCCTCTCCTGATCCAGGGAAAGGAAGGCGACCGACAGACCAGCCCCCTGGGAGTGGTGGACCAGGTCCCGGACCAGATGGATGTTATCGTGGATGGTCCGGCCCGGGACCGTGTAGGACTGGTCGGGGTGGATCATGTGGGCCAGCACGGTGCCAAGGCGAGCAGACATTGCCCTGGCAAAGATTTTATAGTCCGTGCTGAGGAGGGAGACCGGGCGCCAGTTCTTAAGGAGGCGGAGATCGCCCTTCTTAGGCAGCAGGACAATGACCGCCCTGCGCCAAGAGAGGGGCATCTCCCCGGTCGTCAAACTTTCCCCCAGGACCCGTGCGTAGTCGCCCCCCAAGACATCCCAGAACACCCTGTGGAACTCCACGGTCAGCCCATCCAGCCCCGGCGACTTTCCCCTAGAGAGCTGGCGGAGGGCGCCGGTCAGCTCCGCCAGGCTTAGCAGAGCGTCCAATTTTTCGGCATCCTCCGGGCTGACCTTCGGCAGGTCCTCCCACAAAACTCTGCGTGCATCCTCGCTGGACGGATCCGGAGAGAACAGAGCCCCATAATAGGCGCGGGTCTCCGCGCTGATTCCCTCCTGATCCGAGACCAGTGATCCGTCGTCGGCCAGCAGCCCCAAGAGCTGCTTACGGACCCCCCGTCTTTTTTCCAGCGAGTAGAAGAAGGGGGAGCCGCGGTCCAGGTCCCGCAGGAGCTGGATCCGCGACCTCACGTACGCGCCTCGGGACCCGACGAGCTGCAGGTCCTCCAGCGCGCCCTTCTTCTCTTCGTACACCTTCCACAGGGCCGGGTCCTCGACGACCTGACCGAGATGGGACTCCAGTTCGAGCACCTCCTTCTCCAACCGCCCGACCCGGGCCTGCCGCCTCTTGGTCGACCCCTTCGCGTACTCCTGACAGAAGAGACGAATGTGAGCCTTGCCCACGTCCCACCATAGCCTCAAGGAGGGGAAGCCCCCCCGCTTCCTTCTCCAGTCGGCCCAGAACCGACGAAACGAATCCCGGAACCACGCGTCCTCCAGCAGCAGGTTGTTAAAATGCCAGTACACGGACCCCCCCGCGCGCGCAGCGGAGTGAGCTCCGCCCACACCAGGTGGTGGTCCGTGCACGGCACCGGCCGCATGGAAACCGCCGGAATGCAGGAGACGTACACCCGGGAAATGTAGAGGCGGTCGATTCTGGACCTTCCTCCCCCAGACCTCACGCTAGTGAAGGCGCTGGAGTCGGGGTGGAGATTTCGCCAGACGTCCACCAAGTCGAAGGACCCGACCAGGTCCCTCAACTTCTCCATCGCCGCCGGGCTTCGCGGGGGACCCGAACGGTCCCTCGCCTCGAGGGTGCAGTTAAAATCCCCCCCGAGGATGACGCACTCGCCCGCGTCGACGGAGCCCAAAAGAGCGGACACTTCTTCGAAGAAGCGCACTTGCTGCGCACCGGTCTGAGGGGCGTACACGTTCACTAGATGGAGCGGCACGCCCCCCAGGCGAACAGTGACCTGGAGCAAGCGGTCTGGCACATGCTCCTTGACCCCCAAGATCTCCGGCTGAAAATGCAGGGCCAGCTAGATAGCCACCCCGCTAGAATTGTTGGAGAGGTGACTCATGCTGACCCCTCCTTGCCACTCCAGGAGCCATGTGGCTTCGTCTCCCGGAATGGTGTGGGTTTCTTGCAGGAAGCACACCGCATACTTCCCGTCCCGAAGGACCGAGAAGTTATTGAATCTGCGGCGCGCCTCCCTGCTGCCGTTGATGTTGAGGCTGGCTATGGTTATCTTCATGTCAGAAGCATAGTGCAACCTCTACCTACACCTAACGGGGGGAGGGAGCGCAGCCACTGGTCAGCCGCCACTTCCTCAGCAGCCCAGTGAGAAATGTTCTGAGCCGACGCAGCTCGAGCGGGTCCACGCCCTCATCCGCGCCCATGATTTTAACGGCGGCGCGGACGGACACGATGAGCAGCGCCAGCTCCGACCACCTTTCGAGGGCCAGCCGGATCTTATTTTGCCGACCCCGGCACGTGGTCATAAAGTCCCGGAGTTCCCTTACGGGAATGAGGAGAGACTCGGCGAGGGGCACGAGGTCATCCAGTGCCTCGTGGACGGTGGATTCCAAATCGTCCTCCGTGCCCATCACCGAGTCCCCATCCTCCTCCAGGGGGTCATCACCAGCGGCCGACCCATCCGTTGCGCAGTGCGCAGCAAACGGCTCGGCCGCACCAGCCGGCCCCGCCTCCACCCAGATCCCACCCCCAGGATCGGCGGCAGAGGATTCCTCCCTGGGCTCCTCTAGGGGCGCCGGGCCAGAAGACGGCGGCGGTTCGGAGTCCCCCCCCGCCTCAGATGCCAGAACGACCAGAGAAACCGGGGAGAGAACAATTCCCAGCTCCTCCAGTACGTCCGGCACCAGAGACACAGCCAGGGGGCCATCCTCCTCCCCGCCACCAGCCTCCGACCCAGCAGATGGGGTGTTTTCAATTAAAACCTCCACTGGGACGAGCAGCCCCTGGGAGATGTCCGGGTCGCATTGGGCGAGCACATTTCCCTCGAGCTCGCCCGACCCAGACCCCAGGCCGCCCGACCCAGCGAGGTGTAACGGCACCGATAAAATGTCAATAGCCGCGGGTTGTTCCGCGACCCCCCCCCACGGGCAGGGTCTCGTCCCCATCCCCGGGAGTCACGTGCCGGACAGACACATCTGCCTCAGCCTCCCTAGGGACAGGCGACCCCTGCCGATCGCTGGTGATGACGACAGCGGGGGGGGGGGCGCAGTACCCGCGGCGGACGACGACTCCCCCTGCTCGGAGGGACCTTCCTCCTCCCGGTCCTCCTCCTCTTCCAGGGGGTCGCGCCTTCTTTTCAGCACGGAGGGAGTGAGGGAGACCTCCATGTCTGCAGAGGCCTCCTCCTCTGCTCCCTCCGGTGGAGCAGGTTTGTCGGGTTCCTCGGGCCCGAGCCCGGCCGCAGATGTTGGCGTTACCGCTGTGGCGGTTGCGGCCACAGGCTCGGGCACGAGGCCCCTCCCACTCGCGTCTGCCCCGATTAACTCCGCGAGGAGTGCGGGTGTAAGGGGCGCAAGGGGCAAGGGCTGGCCATCCATGGGGGGACCCGCCCTAAGGTGTTTATTTTTCCGCCGCACCTTCTTTCCGGCCGGACGCGCTGCCTCCCCCCCGCCGGAGGCCTTGGTGGCATCGGCCCCCGACGTCGACCGCTCATCAGACGTTCCCGACGCGCGGGCAGATCCGGGGGGAGGAGCGGCGGCGGCGCCAGCCTTGGCCGCACGAGATGATCCGGCGGCCTTGGTGGCGGGGCACTTTTTCCGGATGTGCCCCACCTCCTTGCAGGCGTGGCACCGCACACCGTCCGACGTCCAGAAGACGCGATAGGTGGTCCCCTCGTGGTGGACGACGAACGCCCCGTCGGTGTCCTCCTCCCGCGCCAGCTGGATAAACAGCTGGCGCCGGAAGGAGAAGACGTGGCGAAGACTGGCTTCCCGGAAGCCGAGCGGGATGGGCGTAATCCCCGACCTCACCTCCCCAAGTTGGCATAGATGGGGGAGGAGGAGCTCACCAGGAACACAGGGCGGGATGTTCGAGATGACGATCCTCTGCGCAGTGTCCTCGAGAGGATCCACCGGCAGGAAGGTCCCGCCCACGGTGAGCCCCTTGGCGACGGCCAGGGACACCGCCCGCTCCGACCCCAGGAAGAACACAGCCTTCCCATACATTTTTGAGGCCGCGACGATGGCTGAGGGGCCGACAACCCCAGCCATGGCTTTAACGCAGGCCTCAATGGTCATAGTGGGGTGAGTGTAGCTCTTCACCCCAAGCTTTTTTGTTATAAGTTTAAAGGGTGACGGGGCAGCAGAAGTAACGGGAGCAGCTATGGCTGTGGCTGCCACTCCCGCATAAGTCCTGGCTGGCCCCGCCACCGGCGAAGATGCAGTCGCCATTATGGGGTGTTTTTATAAGGGTTACACTCACCCCAAGTCACAGGCCTGAAAGTGTTAATGGCCTCAGGTTTTTTTCTTTTTGGTCCTCTATTGAGCAGAGGGAGCTGTTTAAATTGAAGGCACACCTCTCCCCCTTATTGATTGAAATTGGGAGAGGGGCCTTCTCCCCTCTGCTCAATGGGCAATTAATAAATAATGATGAAATGAGGTGCCTCAGAGAGAAAGGCAGAGAAAGACAAAGAGAGAGAGGGGGGGCTAGGAAGGAGGGAGGCCGCAAAGGCAGGGTTGCCACTCAGGATGGTGGGTGGGTGTTGGCAGGGGTGCACTCTCCGATGGGATTTAAAAGTCTTTGATGGTGGTGGTCTTCTGGCAGGGGGAGAAGATGTCTTCACCTGGGAAAGCTGGAGATGCCCAGGCTCAGTCCTGCACCAGGTCTTAACGATGCAATTAATGGAATTAGAGACTTCACCTAGGCAGCTCCAGCTGTCCCAGGCCAGGCAATAGAAGGGGTGCTTATTAGTGGTGTGCGTGGCCTAGCTTTTAGCAAGAGCCACACACACACACACAGACACCCCTTGATGATCCGGCCTTGTTTCTTCTTTTCTCCCCCCCACCTAAAATACAAAGCCTTTGGGAGAGTGCACCAAATAACACCCACCTGAAAGATGATATTGTTCTTCCCTCCTTCCAAACAGTTGGTGGTTGTTGGTTGTTTCTCTCCCCTCTCTCCTGGAATGGAGGCCAATTTGGGGAGGCAGTAATGGGAAAGGCCTCTCCCCTGGTTGGTGTTGTTGCTGGCCTCCCTTCTCCTCCTCCTGTGATAGTGGATTGGCAGTTAGGATCAGATCAGCCATGATCTTATTGAATGGCGGAGCAGGCTCGAGGGGCCGATTGGCCTACTCCTGCTCCTATTTCTTATGTTCTTAAATTCTCCTCCTCTGTCCTCTCTCTCCAGGCACCTCAGTTGATTTTATGATGATGGTGGAGGTGGAGCTGGTGGTGGTCCAGCGTTCTCCTCCTCTGTCTGGTCAGGGGACCACCACTTTAGTCCACTCTCCTAGTCTGGCTGCTCCTTCTCCTTCTGCTTCCAGCTGCACAGCCGGCAATACTGTGAATGAGGTACTGAACAGAGGGTCACTTAAGACTGAAGTACAGAAGCCTGCTATGGCTTTATATACAGGGGTGGTCACTGCCGGTACTGCAGTATAGAATCAGTTCTTCTCTTAAAGGTACATACACAACAGAAGGAGTTCAGCGAAGATTCACCAGGCTGATACCTGGGATGGCAGGAATGACGTATGAGGAGAGATTGGGTCGATTGGGCTTGTACTCGCTGGAGTTTAGAAGAATGAGAGGTGATCTCATTGAAACTTATAAAATTCTGACAGGACTGGACAGACTAGATGCAGGAAGGATGTTCCTGATGGTCGGGGAGTCCAGAACCAGGGGTCACAGTCTAAGGATAAGGGGTAGGCCATTTAGGACAGAAATGAGGAGGAATTTCTTCACCCAGAGAGTTGTGAACCTGTGGAATTCTCTACCACAGAAGGCAGTAGAGGCCAATACATTAAATATATTCAAGAAGGAGTTGGATATATTTCTTAAGGCTAAAGGGATCAAGGGGTATGGGGAGAAAGCAGGGACCGGGTGCTGAATTTGGATGATCAGCCATGATCGCATTGAATGGCGGAGCAGGCTCGAGGGGCTAAATGGCCTACTCCTGCTTCTATCTTCTATGTTTCTATGTTTCTATCTGGATCGACTGCCATGGTCCCTCCACCTTCCTAACGTGTTCCATGGGCACCTTCCTTCTGTGGGGGTCGGGGTTGTTTGCAACGCACACAAGACAGCTAGCACAGAACTCGCGGACGTCTTCCCGGAGTCCTGGCCACCATCCCGCCTGTTCCACCCATTGCCAGGTGGTCTCAGGCCCGGGGTGTCCCGCTCCCGGACCCTCATGGGCCAGTTGAAGGAACTCCCTCCGGTGTTGCTGGGGTACTACCCACTGTTCTTCTTTTGAACAGCATGCCTTCCCTTATGGAGAGGGCCACTGCACTGTAAGGGCCTTCTACCTTCCTGCCCTCCACTACTGCACTAATGACAACTTTCAGGACAGGGTCCTGGGCTTGGACCATTTTAAGATCCGGGACTAACACTACTCCTAAGCTCCCTTGGGTCCCATCCCTGCCTCTAACTGCCGCCACGGGCCCAGACTCATACGGGTCCCAGAAAGTGCCTGCGTGTGCACCCTCCTTGGCCAGCACGTCGGCTTGCTGGTTACCCTGGCTGCGGGGTTCTGTGGAGGAATGGGCCTTCACTTTGTGGATGAAGACCTCGCCTTCCTCCCCCACAGCTGCCAGGATTTTCTCCAGCAGGGGCTTTACTGTTAAGGGCCTCCCGTCGGCGGAGGTATACCCGCGACGGGACCAGATGGCCAGGTATTCCATACACGAGTTGCAAGTGAACATGCTGTCCGAGCAAATCGTGTATGGGTTAGGGAAGATTTCGGGGTGGGTAACCACGTACACCACCGCGGACAGTTCAGCCTGTTGGGCCCTCATGGTGCTGGGGAGTTTGATAGCCAGGGCAATGTTTGCCGTTGGGTCATAAACTCCACAACCTGTGAGTCGTTCGCCAGCAGATACCATGCTGGAACCGTCTACATAGATTTCGCGGCCTGAGGGATGTATCCCGGCCCGTAAACCTACGTTCACCTCCCATACCCCTTCTATGGAACACCGATGGGCTGTTCCAGGATATACCATATTGGCCGCGAGCTTTGGCTCGCAAAGACCTTCAGCTCCATCTGCGAGAGGAGGAGTGTCCAGCACGCATTGCGTGCACTGCTGACTGTCCCATCTTTAATCCTCCCGTCCAGAAGCATCTGGGTGGGTGTGTGGTGTGTGAGGAGGGTGATGGGAGAGGTGCCTGTGAAGATCAAGGATCTTTTCACAGCCCAATACGTGGCCAAAA
The DNA here is from genome assembly GCF_052327205.1 of Somniosus microcephalus. Taxonomy (NCBI): domain Eukaryota; kingdom Metazoa; phylum Chordata; class Chondrichthyes; order Squaliformes; family Somniosidae; genus Somniosus; species Somniosus microcephalus. Next base: position 132,476,735 of record NC_140993.1, read on the forward strand.
GGTGCCGTTCGCAAATTGAGTAGCTCCTCTCCACATCAGTGAGTACTCTGGAGGAGTAGACCACGGGCCTTAGCCTGCCATGCCGCTCCTGGAGCAGCACAGCATTGAGGCTATCCCCGCTAGCCGCTACCTCCAGGAAGAACTCTTTCCCCCCATCTATGGCTCCTAGGGCTGGTGCGGTCTGCAAGTCTCCCTTGAGCTTGACAAATGCTGCCTGGCAACCCTCATCCCAAGACCACTCCACTCCTTTGTGTAGGAGTCGGAGCAAAGGGGCTGCTGTGGCTGCATAGTCTTCAATGAAGTCCCTGCAGTACCCTGTTAACCCTAGGAACGACCTCACACCTCTCACTGTGTTGGGGACCGGCAACTCTTGGACCGCTTCTCTGCTAGCCTTGTCTATGGCTCTCTCCCCTGCGTGGACGGTTAGGCCCAGGAATTTAACTTCCCGCTGGCCGATCTGCGCCTTTTTCAGGTTGACTTTGAACCCCTTACTCTGTAGCAGCTCCAGCAGTTCGGCGAGTAGCGGGCCATGCTCCCCGACTGAGTTGGTAAACAAGAGCAGGTCATCCACATACTGCAGCAATTGGCTGGGCTGACTAAATTCCTTTAAGCTATCCGCCATACACTGCTGGTAGATGCTGGGGCTGTTATGGAAGCCTTGTGGCAAGCAGTTCCAAGTATACTGTTGCCCCTTAAAAGTAAAAGCGAACTTATACTGGTCCTCCCTCCTCAAGGGGATGGACCAAAACCCATTTGAAATATCCAGCACCGTGAACGTGGTCGCGGATGCTGGAATATTCCCGATGAGGTCGGCCACTGCTGCCACTGTGGGGGCGCATGCAGGAATATTGCTATTGAGCACCCAATAGTCCACCGTGGCTCTCCATGAATTGTCAGGTTTTCTGACCGGCCACAGCGGAGAGTTAACATGGGTGGCTATGGGCCTCAACACTCCCTGCTGTACTAAAGAGGACATGGCTGCCTCCATGTCGGGCTCTGCTTCCCTGGGGAAATTATATTGCTTCTGGGGCCGGGCCATGGGGTTCCCGTCCACTCTGACCTCAAACCCGGTGACCCTCCCGCAGTCGTGTTGGTGCGTGGCAAACGCAGCTAGGTTAGCCTACACGAATGCCTGAAATTCCCCCAGGACACCGTCGACCATGAGCCCAAGGTTGTAACCTTCTTTCGGCTTCACAGTACACAGGGTCCCCTTCCCTTCCTTGCTCGGGATGACAACTACACCTCCCTCTTTACCCGTATTTGCTCCCCAAAGGCAATGATTACGGAGATCCACGAGGATCCCGTGGCCCACGATGAAGTCAGCCCCTAGGATCCCCTTTCCTCCCTCCGCTTCCCACTTCGCCAGGATGCACGTCCACTTAGTCCGGAGCGTGCCCAGGCGGATTGAGAACGGCTTGGAGAATACTCCCGCCTGTTCCTTACTGGTGAACCCTGATAGAACGTATGGAACCCCGCTAGACAGAGGTGAGGTGGTGGGGTTAGCTGCAGATAAGTTCCTTTAACCTTCTCTACCTCCATCTGCACAAGTGGTCTCTTCCATCCGTCATACCGGAGAGCACACAGGTAGACAGGCTGCGCGGGCTCCAGTCATTGTGGGGCGTCAAAGGGGGCCGAGGGAACTGAGAATACCAAGGTCAAGGGAAAAGAACGAGAAACTGTAAAGGCAGCAAGAAGTAAAATAAAAAGGCTAACATGATCTTTGGCTGCTAATATGGCTGGCGCCCACGAGGCTACACCTTGCTGATAGGAACAATGTAGGGCGGCGTGCAGAAATTATACTGACAATAGGTGATCGCAAACACATTACCATGATCGCAAACACATTACCGTGATGTTTACTTAGCTGTAACCCATTCAGTAAAATGTGACTTTTCCAGCTCGAACTGCCAGGCCAGGAAATCAAATTAAAAGTATATGTGCACAGCTCAGGATTGGCTCAGAATGTACGATGTGTTAATGCTTTCTCAATGCAGGTATAATAATGTGGCACGCTGTATGAAAAATTGCTTGCTCTGTTGGATTCGTCAGACTCTTGCAGGAGTCGGTGCCGATATACCAGAGTAAGACTCCACGGATAATAAATCGTTTGAATTCTCCAGTTGCATTCGACTCAGTGATTACTGAACCAGACTGAGGGTAAAAGAATCCGTTCTATCAGAACCACCACACCAGTGGTGGCTGCTATTTTCCCCTGGCTGGTCAGGAGGAGAGATCGTATCGACTCCAAGAGTGGCTCGATCGCAGCGGGAGGGATACCTGGCTCTGCCTTTTGGGCTGGGGCTGATGAATTCTTTACTTTATTGTCTTTCCATGGATTTTTACAATCCTTGCACCAGTGGCCATCCTTCCCGCACCCGTAACAGTTTAACTTAGTCTGGGAGGGACGGTTCCCCTCCTGGTGCCACTCTTTCTTATTCTGGCCCCCAGGTTTAACCTCATGGAACTTTCCCTTGGGTTGAGGCGTCTCGATACCCCTTATATTTTTTAATGCTATCGTGAGCTGGCGGATCACCGTTTCCTCAGTGGTCTGGGGGCTACTGGGGTCAAACCAGGCCGCAACCTGGGCTCGGATTTGGGGCAGGCAGTTTGTCATTAGACAACGGAGCCAGTGGGTCAATTGGACTTGGTTCAGTAATGTCCGCGCTGGCATTCCCGGGCATGCGCTCCGGTAGACTGGCCACAGCCTGTCTGCGAACGCCTGCGGGGACTCCCCTGGGAGCTGTACCGTTTTTTCCACCCGGGCGAACGGACTACCGTCATTGAGTCCCATGGCCTCCAATATCTCGTTCCTCAAATCTTCATAATCTTTCTGCCCCTTTTTACATTCATCAGATAGGGTCTGGAGGAGATCACTCCCCAGAGAAAACAGCAGCATCTTAGCTTGCTCTGCGTCATCGCAGTCATTGACGCATGCTGCCTGTAGGGTTGCAAAATTCTGGGAATTTTTAAAAGAGGAAACTTTCCATGGGAATTTTCGGGAATTTATGGGAATTTGGGGAATTTATGGGAATTTTGAGTTTTTTTGCACACTGATGGTTTTTGTCTCTGACCCTTATATTATCTTTGTCGTCAAAATAGACATACTGTTCCATACAAATAAAAACAGGCTTTCAAAACTTTATTTAGGTTATAATTTTGAACTTTATTGAACCCCCACAAAAAAGACCCATCTAAAATAAAATAAAAAGAGCGTCAGCTTATTTAGCCTGTAATTTGTCCTTATTTTGTCCCTTTGAGTCTTCTACTCATGAGTCTTCTGAGTCTTCTACTCCTCATTGCTCCTCCTGATTCTCTGACTCTGGCTCTGACGTGTCCATTTCCTCCTCTGTGTCAGTGTCTAGCTGTGTGGTGGACGCTTCTGTATCTGGCTCAATAGGTTGTAGGTACGCCCGGATAGCCACCAGTTTCTCCACTCTCTTGTTAGTCAGCCTGTTGCGCACCTTTGTATGCGTATTCCCAAAAAGTGACCAATTTCGTTCAGAGGCCGCTGATGAAGGTGGGATTTGGAGTATCACCGATGCAATAGGTGACAGGGCCTCAGATGCACAAAGTCCCTTCCACCAGGTATGTGCACTGATATGCTTGCATGATTCCCATATCCCATCCCCATTCCAAAGACCTTGCTTGGTAGAGAACTTTGCCAGACTTCCCAGAACTTTGCCCACATCCAGATTGAGATGGTGTGAGAGGGTAGAAATCACACTGTAAGCGCTGTTGATCTGTTCGCCAGAAAGTATTGGTCTCCCAACATGCTTTGGGTCCAGCATGTATGCTGCAGCATGAACCGGCTTGACACAAAATTCTTGACGCGTCTATGAATTGAACAATTGCCTTCTCCTCTGCTTTGAGCAGCAGGGATGTGGGTAGGGCAATGCTGATTTGTTCTTTTAAATCAGTAAAAAGCCTGAGAACATCTGACAAGACAGCGTCATCTCCTTCAATCTGAGCAATTGCAGATGCTACTGGTGAGAGTAGTTTAAGGCTGCTAACCACTTTCTCCCAAAACACATCATCCAGCAGTATTTTCTTGATGGTGGTTTCCATATCCCCAGACTGGGATATTGCCATTTCTTGCAGCGATTCCTTACCCTCCAGAAGGCTGTTGGACATTATGACAACACCACCCCATCTAGTGTTGTTGGGCAGCTTCAGTGTGGTGTTCTTGTTCTTTGTCATTTGCTTGGAGTTGTAGGTTGCTGCAACTACCTGTTTTCCCCTGACATACTTAACAACTTGCTTGGCTCTCTTGTACAGTGCTTCCATGGTTCTCAAACCCATGATGTCCTTGAGGAGCAGGTTAAGCCCATGAGCTGCGCACCCAATAGACGTAATATGAGGGTAGGCCTCCTCCACTTGAGCCCAAGCAGCCTTCATATTCGCAGCATTGTCAGTAATTACTGCAAAGACCTTTTGTGATTCAAGATCGTTGATGACCGCTTTCAGCTCATCAGCAATGTATGTGCCTGTGTGTCTGTTGTCTTTCATGTCTGTGCTCTTGAAGAACACTGGGAGAGGAGTGGAGACGATGTAGTTTATGATGCCCTCCCCTCGTACATTTGACCACCCATCTGAGATAACTGCAACACAGTCTGCCATTGCTATTGTTTCTTTGAGCTTTCCTTGGACTCTGTTATACTCAGCCTCCAGCAAATAAGTAGACAAAGCATGTCTGGTGGGAGGACAGTATGCAGGGCGAATAACATTGAAAAATCTCTTCCAGTACACATTGGCTGTGAGCATGAGGTGTGAGCCTGTTGCATATACAGCTCGAGCAAGGCACTCATCTGCATTCTTCTGGCTATGGTTATCCATTGTATCAAAGAACCTTCCAAGTGGGCCAGGAGTTGCTGATGATAAGGAGCCTGATGCTGAAAGGGAACCATCATCTTCTTGAATGGAAGCAGAGGAACTCTGGGCTGACTGCTGTGAGCTTTGAGTGAAGTTGTTGCATTTGGATAAATGCTGCTGCATCTTTGTGGCATTCTTTACATATGGCTTTCTACAGTGTTTGCACATGTACACAGTCTTTCCATCTTTAATACCTGGGGTAAAATGCTTCCACACATCCGACGGTAAACGTGGCATTGTTCTATGCAGAGAAATAAAGGGCATTCATCTCTGTGTCGAACTGCGGTCGATCAGCACGATTGCAACAGGGTGAGTACATTTTTGCTGATGCTCCATGTGATGGAAGCATGACCTGTACACACACGACGCTACATCACCAATAGTGTATTATTTTGTATATTTTAAATTGAAGGACAACAGAGTTCAACAAGTAACTGGTTTATTTGGTATAAAGTCTGATTTACTTACTGCATCATCACAACATCAGCAGAAAACAAAATGACTTCCCTCAGGACCCCTAACCTGGATCTTAAAAAACTATAGCAGTCTTACAGATGCCTGCAGGCCAATCACAATTCGATATGCAAATATTACAAATAGAGGGAGCTAATCGCTCATCCACTCATCCAACCAATCAGGACACATTTGTTCACAGTCATACACAAAACTTGTAATTATTAAAACAAGCCAAGTAAGAAGATAAACATATATTGATTAAGAAATTCCTTAATAATTAAGATTCCATCTCTGTTAGTAATTTTAAGAGAGGACCTGTGGAAAAAAAAGAAAGAAATACAAAAAAAACAATATTATGCTAGCAAGTGCTTTTTTGGGCAAAATTCCCAAAATTCCCAAGCTAAACTTCCCGTGGAAAATTTCCAGAAATTTACCGGAAACTTTCCACCCCTTTGCAACCCTAGCTGCCTGTTCTATCTCCCTGAAGTGCAGAGAGGGGTCTCCCTTTTTGGTGAGCTTGGGGATGTGACTAACCATGGCCCTGAGCTGTTGGGTGCCATGCGGCACCACAAACTGATTTTGGATGGCCCCTGGGTCCTCGTCATCAACAGGCGGGCCGTACCTCCATTGTCGGAGGGGGTACACCGGTCCTAGTCCCAGCCTATCTAGCGGGGCCTGCTGTGCTTCCCCTACCACCTCAACCTCCAAGTCCCCTTGCTGCCAGGACTCCTGAAAGCTCGGAGCTATGGGTGGCGGCCGTGGGACCTGATTCCCTAGCCAACTTTGTTCTGGGTGCTGCCTGTGGGACGGTTCTGTTTGGGTTGCCGGTAAAGTCCGACTGGCCCACCTTCGGACTGATGAGGCATACCATGGCCTTCGCCCTCGATAAGGCCATGCCCAAACTTTCTATCTCCTCCCTACAGGGCCCGTGATCTGCCTCCGTGAACCCCCGGTCACAGGCTAGCTTGTATGCAGCCTTTACCTCCCTCACCTTCTCCTCCTGCTCTTTTAATTCTTGGGTGAGGTCGCAAATCGTGTCCTGCAGCCTTATCTCGCTGCCCCTCGCCTCTCTAACCTGGTATTCCAAGTGCTCCATCTTGCGCCTAGCACTGGCTTTACTTTCAGCAGTCTGGTATTCCAGGCGCTCTACCCTTGCCTGATGTTCCCGTTGCATCTCGACGGCCCAGGCCTCCAGGCGCTCTACCTTTGCCTGGTGTTCCCGTTACACCTCGAAGGCATGGGCCTCCAGGCGCTCTACCTTTGCCTGGTGTTCCCGTTGCACTCCGAGGGCCCGGGACTCCAGGCACTCTACCTTTGCCTGGTGTTCCTTGGCCGTCTGCGCTCTTTCTTGGCTTAACACCGGAAGCGCCACTAGCACCTTCTCTTCCGCTAAAACCTTATCCTGTATTTCTAGGGCCAATTTCTTGAGCTTGGCAGCCTGTGCTGCTACAACACCGTCCAGCACTAGGACTTGTTTCTTATAACACATTAACCAGACTGCCTTTTCAATTGCCCCCTTATGCTGTTTACTCGCCGTCCACTGGGCAGCGGTGTCTATGGGACGCTCAGCCTTTAACATAGCACCCACCCATTTCTTGGCGATATTGACCTTTCTGCACACATAAGTGGACAACCTCTCTTCCATTGCGGTTTCTCCTTCTGCACCACTGTCTGTCATATCGCATACTTCTGCTGATGGTCCTGCCGCGGTCGCCATTTCTGTAGGCGTTTTTGGAATGGGGTTTTGTGTCTGGCCAGTCAGTTGTATCTGAGCTGCTCCAGCCCCGTGCGATTCAAATCGCTTCCCCTTTGGTTCTGACCACCGGACTTATTTACAAGTAGTGATATAGACAAACGAGACCAGTGGTTTGGTGCAAAGAAAACCAATGTTTATTAAAATAGAGAAACAATTACTATACAGAGAAAAATCACTATGGATGCAACACAATTACACTTAACGGGGGAGGAGAAATGGACACATCGAGGGAAAATGACTAAAATGACACTTTAGCAATTCCCCTTAACTCCCACCCTTTACACCTATCTAGGTTGTCTTGTGATGAGCCAGAAAATTGATGCTCACCCGTCTAGGATGTTGAAATGCCTGCTCCATGCCCTGTTGTCTGCCGATGTTTTAGGTTTTCACCGCCCCAAAACAGAGATACCCCAGTAATTCAAACGTAACTGCGGGTATCCTGCTTCCCTGGATGGGCTCTTCGTCGACGACCCTCTCGCTGGGTTGATGATACGACAGTGCACCGGAGGCGAGGCGAGAGAGAGAGAGAGAGAGAGAGATGGCTTCCCGAGGGATTAGTTATACCCTTCCCAGTAGCCCTTATCTCCCGCCAGATCAGCTCATTTCTTTTGTCTGATCTGGACATGTTAAAACTCATACAAAGGGTACCGATCTGGGCCCATCGACCTGGATGGCCGGTTAATCGGTTTTAAAACTTCTCATCAGTGTTCCCCTTTATCCAACTGGTTTCGTGATGGGGCCATTCCAGTCTGAATGCCCCGTTGATCATTTGTAAACAGTGTCGATGTTCTCTAACGAAGGTCTGAAATGCAGCTAAGCTTGTCCCATTACATGTTGAATAGGCCTTGCCTGTTCTTGATTGCTTGTGCAAGCAACCTTGATGGGTTTTAATCAGAGGCCCGAATGCCACTGGGTTTGCTTCTCATGCATAAATACAGAAGGTCTGTCTGCATTCGAGTTTCTAGAAAGTTCCTTCTCACAGTCATCGGAATCCAAGTTTGTGAGTCCAAACTGAAACTTACAGGCCATGAGGCTGACCACAGCCATCTTGTTGAGCCCTGGATTTTAAACTCAGTCCAATCAGGGTTTCTTTACTAAACCAAAAGTAAATCTTTGGGGGAGACATGAAATTTGCGAATCCTTTCAGGTCAATCAAGTCAAAATCGCATGGGTTGGCTAGAACTCAATGAAGGCGGGACTACAACCCCGAAAGTTGTAGTCCCACCTCCTACCCGACTCCTCAATGAAAATCCAGCCTGATAACTTCACAGCCATGGCAGATAAATAGCACTGCTCTCCTTTCCTGGATTTCCAGCAGCAACATCTCAATTATGTCCTTTTTAAAGCAGGATGCCTTACTTCTTCGTGCAGTGCTGCAAGACTTATGAGGTTTTTTGCCAAGGAACAATATAGTATCAAATGGAGACCAGTAGCAGGTAACATCCGTACCACATAAGTGTCAGGTAATGACCATCTCAAACAAGAGAAATCCTAACCATCAACCCTTGACCTTCAACGATGTGACCATTGCTGAGTCCCTCCACTATCAACATCTTAGGAGTTACCATTGACCAGAGCTTAACTGGACTGGCTATATCAACAATATGACTACAAGAACATGGAAGAGGATGGGTATTCTACAATGAGTGGCTTACTTCCTAACCTTCAAAGCCTCACAACCATCTACAAGGCTGAAGTCAGGCTTAATCATAGAATCATAGAAATTTACGGCACAGAAGGAGGCCATTTGGCTCATCATGTCTGTGCTGGCCGAAAGAGCTATCCAGCCTAATCCCACTTTCCAGCTCTTGGTCCGTAGCCTTGTAGGTTACAGCTCTTCAAGTGCTTATCCAAGTACTTTTTAAATACAATGAGGGTTTCTGCCTCTACCATCCTTTCAGGCAATGAGTTCCAGATCCCCATCACCGTCTGGATGAAAAAAGTTCCCCTCAATCCCGCTCTAATCTTTCTACTAGTTACTTTAAATCTATGCCCCTGGTTACTGACCTCTCTACTAAGGGAAATAGGTCCTTCCTATCCATTCTATCTAGGCCCCTTATAATTTTATACACCTCAATTAAGTTTCCTCTCAGCCTCCTCTGTTCCAAAGAAAACAACCCCAGCCTATCCAATCTTTCCTCATAGCTAAAATTCTCCAGTCCTGGCAACATCCTCGTAAATCTCTTCTGTACCCTCTCTAGTGCAATCACATATTTCCTGTAATGTGGTGACCAGGACTGTATGCAGTATCCTAGCTGTGGCCTAACTAATGTTTTATACCGTACAAGCATAACCTCTCTGCTCTTATATTCTATGCCTCAGCTAATAAAGGCAAGTATCCCATATGCCTTCTTAACCGCCTTTTCTACCTATCTTGCTACCTTCAGGCATTTGCACTCCAAGGTCCCTCTGTTCCTCTACACTTCTCAGTATCCTACCATTTATTGTGTATTCCCTTGCCATGTTAGCCGTCCCCAAAATGCATTACTTCACACTTCTCTGGATTGAATTCCATTTGCCACTTTTCTGCCCATCTGACTAGTCCATTGATATCTTTCTGCAGTCTGCAGCTTTCTTCCTCACTATCAACCACATGGCCAGTTTTTGTATCATCTGCAAACTTCTTAATCATGCCCCCTACATTGAAGTCTAAATCATTGATATATACCACAAAAAGCAAAGGACCCAGTCCTGAGCCCTGCGGAACCCCACTGGAAACAGCCTTCCAGTCACAAAAACATCCGTCGACCATTACCCTTTGATTCCTGCCACAGAGCCAATTTTGGATACAACTTCCCACTTTCCCTTGGATTCCATAGACTTTTACTTATTGACCTGTCTGCCATGTGGGACTTTGTCAAAAGCCTTGCTAAAATCCATGTAGACAACATCAAACACGCTACCCTCATCGACCCTCCTTCCTACCGCCCCAAAAAATTCAGTCAATTTAGTCAGACACGACCTTCCCTTAACAAATCCATGTTGACTGTCCTTGATTAATCCGTGCCTTTCTAAATGACGATTAATACTGTTCCTCAGAATTTATTCCAATAATTTGCCCACCTCCAAGGTTAGGCTGACTGGCCTATAATTATTTGGTCTATCCCTTTCTCCCATTTTAAACAACAGTGCAACTTTAGCAATCCTCCAGTCCTCCGGCACCACACCTGTAGCCAGAGAAGATTGGAAAATTATGGTCAGAGCCTCCACTATTTCCTCCCTTGCTTCTCTTAAAAGACTGGGATACATTTCATCAAGGCTTGGTGATTTATCTGCTATCAAAGATGCTAAACGCCTTAATATTTCCTCTCTCACTATGTTTATCTCATCAATACTTCATACTCCTCCTTAACTACAATGTCTGCATCGTCCCTCCAAGGCGGTCGGGAAACCCGGGAGAACTGCACAAAGGAGGGAGGGAGGGATCGCGTGGGGACCGGGACCAGGGCTGGTCGGAGGAGCGGGGGCGGAGTGGGGGGGTGGGGGTGGATGGGGTTCTGAAAACATCAAAACTGTGTGAGGCCTACCCAAGAGAAACAGCACCCCACCTGAGAGGGACAGTAACCTGTGCTTTCTAACCTATATTGGCTCCCGGTACACCTAAGCCTCCAATTTAAAATTCTCATAATCACGTTTAAAATCCTTCATGGCCATGCCTCTCCTTCTCTCTGTATACAACTCCAGATCTACAACCTTCCCCCAAGAAGAGTCTGTGCTTCCAATTCTGGCTCCTTCTGCTTTCTCACCTTCCTTTGCACCACCATTAGTGGCCATGCCCAGCTCAGTCCCACACTCCAAAATCTCCTCCATAAATCCCTACAGGAGAGCAGAGGTGAGAGGTGGGGGAGAGAAGAGTGGAAAGAATGTTTGAATAACTAAATACATTTATTGCATATTTCCATTGTTTATCATTGCTTTGAAATTTAATTCAGTTTTAAAATGAGAATAAAATGAGAGAAGATCATAGAAGAAGGTTGGAGAGGGCGGGAAGATTACAGGAGGGTAGGGATGACAGAAGAGGAGAGGACAGGAGTGAAGAGCAGAGTAGAGTAGAGTTGAGAGGAGATGAGAAAGGAGAAGATATTTGAAGAATTGAATGAGTTTTGGAAAAAGGTGACAAATTTATCATTATTTCTGAATTTAATTCTGTTTTTAATTGGGAATATGGATTACCTTTTGCAAAAGACCATCACAATCAGTGAATCTGATAAAAATAGAATTCTTCAAAGGGAACCTTTATTATAAGATGCACAAAAAGGTCACAATTGCAGGCTGGGATCAGCACGGGAGGGTCCAGATCATCGTGATCGCAGGTTGACCAGGACAAGCATGGGGTGGGGGTGGGGGTTGGGGTTAGGGTCGGGTGAGGATCGAGGGCCGGGAGCAGCACAGGGTGAGGGCCGGAGGAGCAGAGTGGGATGCCTGGAGCAGGGGAGGGGAGGAATCGGAGGCCTGGCGGGGGAGGGGAATCGGAGGCCTGGCCCGGGTGGCGGGGAGAATGTAACCGGTTTCTGCGGTGGCCAATTTCCTATAGGCCCTGCCGCAATCGCCAATTATTGTAAGTGGTTTCGCCCCGCCTGTAGCGAGCACACAAACCCCCTTACTATAAGTTCTGGACGATAGGGATTACTGAGGACAGATTGGAACACGGACAGCGTTTTCGGGCTCACTCGTACAGTGTTTATTAAGGTTGACAGAACCACTCGCATACAGTACGAGCAGTGTGAACACAACACTACAGTTTAAAACAGTACAACCCTGACTTGCCCAAAAAGCCCCTGCCGTGCTGACTTACCATGGCCTAAAAACACCCTCCCATGAACTAAACTATCACAGGACCCTTCCAACACTAAACCTCCTCTGGTTTGGCAGGAACATACAGGCACCCCCTCACACAGCTAACTGATCTTGTGGGTATTATGTCCGTGTATAATTGAGACACGGACTGCAGGAGTTGGTTATAACAGGTCTTTACTGAATGGAGGCAACCTGGAACTACTATGCAAATGTTACTACACATGCTTATATACAGGGGTGGTCACTACTGGTACTGCAGTATACAGGGGCTGCAGAATATAGTTCCTTCTGCAAAGTACATACACTACAATTCCTCCCCTTTTAGCTAAACAGTACATAACATTCAATTAACAATGAAATAACATATTTACAATTACAGTTGCTAGATACATTAGTTGAAGTTAAGCAATTATAAATTCAGTCTTTGAGGAGGCTTCCTGATTCTGTCTGGATAACGCCTCTTTGGGGTATCAGGTTCTTCTGGCAAAGTTGAGTCGGGATCAATGTCGTTGTTTGGCTCGCCTGCTTCCAATATCACCAATTCTGAGGTAGATGCAATTGGTACTTCGGTTTCCTCACCAGGTGTATAGGATCATGATGTAGATTTGACCTTTTCCAGTGACTCTAGCATCTAGTCAGCATGGCGTCTTACAATGCTCTCTCCAACGTCCACGGTATACATTAAAGGTCCTTGCCGTGTGCAGATCGTTCCTGGCTGCCATTTCTCTGTGCGGTAGTCCCGGGCCAAAACTGGTTGACCTATCTTAAAACTCCTGGTTGGCCTTTCATTCATATTCTGAAACTGCCTGTTCTCCACATCTCTTCTGATGTTTGGCTTAACCAAATCCAAGCGGCATCTTAGTTTTCGAGTGAAGAACATCATGGCTGGAGTTTGGTTGGTAACCGCATGTGTCACATTCCGGTAGGCAAACAAGAAGTTATCCACCTTGTGTTGTAGGGGTATGTCTTCATTACACATTGCCTTGATAGCCTTCTTGAATGTTTGAACGAACCTCTCGGCCAATCCATTAGTGGCTGGATGATATGGGGCGGATGTGTAATGCTTAACACCATTGTTCTTTAAGAACCTCCGGAACTCTTCAGACACAAACTGTGGTCCATTGTCGGAGCAAATCTGTTCAGGCAGCCCATTCCTGGCGAATATGGTTCGTATGACTGTGATAGTTTTTTCTGTGGTGGTTGAGGACATTTTTATTACCTCTGGCCACTTTGAATGTGCATCCACCGCAATTAAAAACATCGAGTCCATAAATGGACCAGCAAAATCAATGTGCACCCTTTGCCATGGAGATGAGGGCCACTCCCATGGATGTAGAGGGGCTTGTGGTGGGGCGTTTTGGACCTTCTGGCACCCTGTACAGCTCTTGGTCATCTCTTCGATTTCTCTATCGATTCCCAGCCACCACACAAATGCTCTGGCTAAGTTCTTCATTTTTACCCCTCCCAGATGACCCTCATGAAGCTCATTGAGCACTCTATCCTTCAATTTGGGTGGAATTACTACTCTGGATCCACACATCAAGGTTCCTCTGCACACTGACAGCTGTTCTCTTCTCGGCGAGAATGCTGGCAGCAGTGGTTCGCCATGTGCTGGCCACCCCTTCACCGTTAAATCATAGACCCAGGAGAGTGTCGGGTCATTTCGTGTTTCCTTTTCTATGTTTGCATTCGTCACAGGGAGACATTCGACTATGGTCAAGTGGAATATCTCCACTGGATCCACTACAAGTTCTTCTTCCACCGTCGGCAACGGTAGGCGCGACAATCCATCAGCATTCCCATGCTGTTTAGTTCCTTTGTACTCGATGTCATATTGGTGTGCCCCTAGGAAAAGGGACCACCTCTGTAGCCGTTGTGCTGTCATTATCGGTACGCCCTTCTGAGGGTTGAAAATGGAGACAAGAGGTTGATGATCAGTAAGTAGAGTAAATTTCTGACCGTGCAGGTAGTGATTGAACTTCTTCACCCCGCACACCAGGCTGAGGGCCTCTTTGTCAATCTGGGCGTAGTTACGCTCGGCTGAAGTTAACGAGCGTGACGCAAAAGCTATCGGCCTCTCTGAACCATCAAGGAATTTATGTGACAGTACCGCCCCAATGCCGTAGGGAGATGCATCACACGCCAGTCTTAACGGTAGTGATGGGTTGTAGTGAGCCAATACTTCTCTTGAAGTGATTAGGTCCTTACTCTTCTGAAAGGCCCGCTTACATTCATCGCTCCATTTCCATGCTACTCCCGTTTGTAGTTGGGCATTCAGTGGGTGCAGAATTGTGGACAAATTCGGCAAAAACTTATGGTAGTAATTCACCAATCCGAGGAATGACCTCAGTTGCGACACATTTTCAGGCGCTGGAGCCTTAACTACCGCTTCAATTTTGTCAGGGGACTTATTTAACCCCTCTTCATCAATCACGCGGCCACAATACGATATCTGTTTCTTTAAAAACTCGCACTTGGGGCGGTTGGCCCGTAGCCCATGCTCACGTAATCTAGTGAGCACCTGCTCTAGGTTGGCAAGGTGTTCACTGTCATCTTCACCTGTCACTAGGATGTCGTCCAAGTAACACTGAGTCCCCGGAATTCCTTGCAGGACTTGTTCCATCGCTCTTTGCCATATCGCCGGAGCTGATGCTACTCCGAATACCAGTCGATTATACTGGTAAAGCCTTTGTGAGTGTTTATCGTGAGATACTTCCTAGAGGATTCTTCAACCTCCATCTGCAAATATGCTTGTGCTAGGTCAATTTTTGTAAAATGCTTCCCTCCAGATAGTGAGGCGAAGATATCTTCTATCCTTGGAAGAGGATATTGTACTGTGTGAAGGACTGGGTTCACCATCACCTTGATGTCCCCACAGATGCGAACCTTCCTTGGCTCCTCAGACTTATTGTTTAACGTTTTCTTCATGACAGGAACGATGGGTGTCGCCCACTCGCTCCAGTCTACCTTAGATAACACGCCTGCATTCTCCAGATTCTCCAGCTCTGCCTCGACGGCTGGGCGAATTGCATATGGTACCGGTCTTGCTTTGAAATACTTGGGAATTGCATTCTCTTCTATTTTTATCGAGGCGGTTACGCCTTTAAGAGTTCCCAGTTCTTGTTGAAATACCTCTTTGGCGTTAGCTAAGATTGTTGACAATCATCCAGGAGTGACGTCGTCATCCTTTTTACCAGCCACCGTCAGTGCCTGAATGGAGTGCCAGTCTAAACGTATCTTTCTGATCCATTCACATCCCAGTAACGGTGGTCCACCATCTTGCAGTATGTACAGATACAATTTCTGTATTTCCTTGCCGTTGTATTCGACAGGCACCCTTATTTTTCCTCTGGGGTATACTTTTTGCCCCGTTTACGTCTTCAAGACAATGGATGTCTCTTTCAAGGGTATGTGTGAGAATAACCGCTCGTAGTCTCATCGATTCATGACGGTTAGAGCTGATCCTGTATCCAATTCCATTTTGACTTGGGACCCTGCTATCGTGAGGGTGACCCAAATGGTTTGGTGATCCTCTTTTGCGATTACGTTGTGAAGTTTGAGACAGCTTAGTCTCTTGTTCCCGGATTCACTATCGCTCATCTGGTCTTCGGAACTACTGTCCGTCATCTTTTGTACTTTCCTGTACGGTTCCTTAGTAGCCTTTTTGTTGTCGTTGGTCTTCTTCCCAGACCTGCAAACTCATGCAATGTGTCCCATCTTTCCGCATTGCCTGCATATTTTGTCCTTGGACCAGCAGTCCTTCTGGTCATGGGTTGTTCTGCCGCAGCGATAACATTTTGAAAATCCCCGTGTCATTTCGTGGGTGCCATATTCCTGTGGCTTTTGCTGTATTTCCGCAGCTCCGCTTGCAGCTGCTTCATACGATACTGCCACGCTGAAAGCCTTATCTAGCGTCAGCTCTTTCTAACCTCTTCTGGGTTCCTTCACTCAGGAGTCCAGAGACAAATTTGTCCCGTAAGGTATCTGCCAGTCCTGCTCCGAACTGGCAGTGCTTTGATAGCTTGCGTAGTTCCGTAAGGTAATCAGCATTGCTCTCATCTTTATGCTGATTTCTCCTGTGGAATTTAAATCTTTCTGCTATCAGCAGCGGTGTAGGATTTAGGTGTTCCTGTAGGATAGCAACAATTTCGTTAAAACTCTTCGCCTTCGGTTTGGCTGGAGTAATCAGGTCCCGCAATAGGCCGTACGTTCTTGCGCCCATTAAGTTTAGCAGTACCGATGCCTTTTTCTCATCGGCTACTTCGTTTGCCTCGCAATATACCTCGACTCTTTCCACATACGTGGTCCAGTCTTCTATTGCATTATCGAAGGCAGTGATAGTGCCAGTCTTCGGCATCTTGGAAATCTAAGATGGCACCTCCCGCGCTTTGCCTTCTTCCCCGATTTAACAAAATGGCGCCTCCCGCGCTTTGCCTTCTTCCCTGCTGGATTAAGATAGCGCCTCCCGCGCTTTCTGTCTTCTCCGCTGTTGCTAGCGCTGTTGCTGGCATTTTATGCCTTGATGGCGACGCCCTATGGTCTTCGCGCACTTCCCCCCGTGCTGCTGCTAACGCCGCTCTCCGCGGTTCCCGTGGCAACTGCAGCTCCTCGCGGCTTTCTGCGCGTTTAATTTTTATTCTTTCCCCATCGTCGGAACAACCCTGCGGGACTCTTGCTCCACCCTCTCTCTCTCTCCTCTTCCCGACAACACTGCTCGGCCCCATTGCAAAGCCACCCGCTCGAGCTCTAGACCGCCGCAGCCCAGGAAGGATCAGTGTACTACCTGCCACCAGCCCGATTAGCTGAAGCACCATCGACAGGATAACCAAGCCCCGCTCTCGACAGCCTCTCCTGCAAATCTTCAACTCCGCTGACTCAGAGGCGGATGCCCACGGTCGACGCCCGTTTCTTCTGTTTCTTTCTTCCTTCTGGCCTCAACCTCTGATAACTTCGCTTCAGGGATGGATCCCCATGAAGTGGTGCAGACTGTAGGTAAGTTCGTATCTGCTCGTCGCCAGTATTATGTCCGTGTATAATTGAGACACGGACTGCAGGAGTTGGTTATAACAGGTCTCTACTGAATGGAGGCAACCTGGAACTACTATGCAAATGTTACTACACAGGCTTATATACAGGGGTGGTCACTACTGGTACTGCAGTATACAGGGGCTGCAGAATATAGTTCCTTCTGCAAAGTACATACACTACAGTGGGCATGCAGGCTTGGCAATGCTCACATAGATTGCTCTTGATCTTGCTTGCAGCTTCCTCCTGTACGTCTCGGCTACCTGGTTCCGTACCAGCCTTGCGGCATGCGACTCCCAGCCTGAGTCGAAGTCCGCCTCGGTTGGAAGAGCAAGGCTCAGCTCCTCTTGACATTCCGTTGTGGGGAGAGCAGGAGAGAGAGAGAGAGCTATCCAAAACGGTTCTCTGATATAGCCCCCCAAATACACAGATCGTTGTCTGTGGTTTTAATGGACACATGGCCTCAGGGAAATGGTTTCCAGGCCTCTTCCCAGGTTTGAATGGTTTAGATCTCGTTTCGATCCCCCAGCCAATTTAACTTAACGAGCTCTCATCTTTTTCAGAAACAATGAGTCGCCATCCTCGTTATTCATGACTTGGGAGTGGGCCTCTCGGACCATTGTTCCCAAGGACAGTCCGTTACCATAGGAACGCAATCTGGTTACATCACCCACCTTCAGCTTGAGTGTTTTTCCACAGCTTCCCCCCCAAACAGCCTGTCCAGTTTTTAATAAGGGTATATAGAAACATAGAAACATAGAAGATAGGAGCAGGAGTAGGCCATTTGGCCCCTCAAGCCTGCTCCACCATTCAATGCAATCATGGCTGATCATCCAAATTCAGTACCCGGTCCCTGCTTTCTCCCCATACCCCTTGATCCCTTTAGCCTTGAGAAATATATCCAACTCCTTCTTGAATATATTTAATGAATTGGCCTCGACTGCCTTCTGTGGTAGAGAATTCCACAGGTTCACCACTCTCTGGGTGAAGAAATTCCTCCTCATTTCTGTCCTAAATGGCCTACCCCTTATCCTTAGACTGTGACCCCTGGTTCTGGACTCCCCGACCATCGGGAACATCCTTCCAGCATCTAGTCTGTCTAGTCCTGTTAGAATTTTATAAGTTTTGATGAGATCCCCTCTCATTCTTCTAAACTCCAGTGAGTACAAGCCCAATCGATCCAATCTCTCCTACGTCATTCCTGCCATCCCAGGTATCAGCCCGGTGAATCTTCGCTGAACTCCTTCCATGGCAAGAACATCCTTCCTCAGATAAGGTGACCAAAACTGCACACAATACTCAAGATGTGGTCTCACCAAGGCCCTGTACAACTGCAGCAAGACATCCTTGTTCCTGTACTCAAACCCTCTCGCTACGAAGGCCAACATACCATTTGCCTTCTTAACCGCCTGCTGCACCTGCATGCTTACCTTCAGCGACTGGTGCACAAGGACACCCAGGTCTCATTGCACTTCCCCTTCTCCCAATCTATTGCCATTCAGATAATAATCTGCCTTCCTGTTTTTGCTACCAAAGTGGATAACCTCACATTTATCCACGTTATATTGCATCTGCCATGCTTCTGCCCAATCACCCAACATGTCCAAATCATCCTGGAGTCCCTTGGCATCCTCCTCACAGCACACATGCCCACCCAGCTTTGTGTCGTCTGCAAATTTGGAGATATTACATCTAGTTCCCTTGTCTAGATCATTAATATATATTGTGAATAACTGGGGTCCAAGGACCGATCCCTGTGGTACCCCACTAGTCATTGCCTGCCACTCGGAAAAAGAGCCGTTTATTCCAACTCTTTGCTTTCTGTCTGCCAACCAGTTCTCTATCCAAGTCAGTACCTTGCCCCTAATCCCATGTACCTTAACTTTACACGCTAATCTCTTATGCGGGACCTTATCGAAAGCCTTCTGAAAGTCCAAATACACCACATCCACTGGATCTCCCTTATCTATTTTACCAGTTACATCCTCAAAGAATTCCAGTAGATTAGTCAAGCACGATTTACCCTTTGTAAATCCACGTTGACTTTGTCCGATCCTGTCACTGTTTTCCAAGTGCTCTGCTATTACATCTTTTATAATGGACTTTAGCATTTTCCCCACTATTGATGTCAGGCTTACCAGTCTGTAATTCCCCGTTTTCTCTCTACCATCTTTTTTGAATAGTGGGGTAACATTAGCTACCCTCCAATCCATGGGTACTGTTCCAGATTCCATCAAATGTTGGAAGATGATCAGCAATGCATCTACTATTTCTAGGGCCACTTCCTTAAGTACCCTAGGATGTAGATTATGAGGCCCTGGGGATTTATCGGACTTCAATCCCATCAATTTCCTTAACACCATTTCCCTACAAATACTGATTTCTTTCAGTTCCTCCCTTTCATCAGACCCTATGTTCCCCGACATCTCTGGGAGTTTATTTGTGTCCTCCTCTGTGAAGACAGAACCAAAATATATATTTAATCGGCCAGCCATTTCTTTGTTCCCCATTATAAATTCCCCTGATTCTGACTGCAAGGGACCTACGCTTGACTTCACCAATCTTTTTCTCTTCACCTATCTATAAAAGCTTTTACAGTCAGTTTTTATGTTCCCTGAAAGCTTACTCTCATATTCTATTTTCCCCTTCTTAATTAATCCCTTTGTGCTCCTTTGTTGAATCCTAAACTGCTCCCAATCCTCAGGTTTACTGCTTTTTCTGGCCAATTTATATGTCCTCTCCTTGGATCTTATACTACCCCCAATTTCCCTTGTTAGCCGCGGTTGAGTCACCTTTTTTGTTTTATTTTTATGCCAAACTGGGATGAACAAATTCTGTAGTTCATCCATGCGGTCTTTGAATGTTTGCCATTGCCTATCCACCGTCAACCCTTTGAGTGACATTCCCCAATCAATCCTACCCAATGCGCGCCTCAGACCATCGTAGTTTCCTTTATTTAAATTCAGGACCCTAGTCTCTGAGTGAACAACTTGATTCTCCATCTTAATGAAGAATTCTATCATATTATGATCGCGCCGACCAAGGGGCCTCGTACAACAAGATTGTTAATTAATCCTTTCTCGTTACATAATACATATGTTCATAATCTAAAAATCCATGGAGTCTGCGCCAACTGCTACAGGAATCAGAAGCCTCATGGGATCTCTCCAATTGTGGGTTGTGGGTTAGGTAGGGACCCTGGATTCAGGAGGTAAGTGTAAAAGCACTTACCTTGTGGATGCAGCAGTCCTCGTCTTGCTGTAGCTGGCAGGTTTTATGAGGTGTGCAAAACCCAACCAGCTACAGTTAAACGCAAAATGGAGGTTAAAGAAGACGCTTCCAGCCTCATTATAATATTTAAATTGGCAGCCCGCATCTTGGCAGTGTGTTGGCTGACTGCCGCCCTCCCTCTCCCCACCCCCCCCAAGTCCCGCCTCCGTTAAAACCAGAAGTGGGCGGATTCAGGTCGCGATTCACATTTTTAACACTTTAACTGTCCCCTTGCTCCCAACCCACCTGTTTTTTTAGGTTAAAATTCCCCCCAAAGTATTCATTAAGAACCATACCCATGTCTTCCGCCTCAACAAGCAGGTTACCCTTTTGGTCTCAATAGGCCCTACTCTTTCTTTAGTTATCCTCTTGCTCTTTCTGTATTTATAAAACATCTAAAACATCTTTGGGTTTTCCTTGATTTTACCTGCCAATATTTTTTCATGCTCTCTCTTTGCTTTCTTAACTTCCTTTTTAATTTCACCCCGCACTTTCTATACTCCTCTAGGCTTTCTGCAGTATTTAGCTCTCAGTATCTGACATAAGCTTCCCTTTTTCACTATATCCTACCCTGTATGCCCCTTGACAACCAGGGGGCGCTAGATTTGGGAGTCCCACCCTTTTTGTTTGTGGTAACATATTTTCTCTGAACCCTCACTATCTCCTCCCTGAATGCTACCACTGCTCTGACACTGATTTACCTTCAAGTAGCTGTTTCCAGTTTTTTTGCTAAAATACATCTCAGCTTAGTAAAATTGGCTTTTCCCCAATTGAGGACTTTTACTCCTGATCTATCTTTGTCCTTTTTCATAATGGAATACTCTTCATGTGCTTGGATGGGTGATGCCGCAACAATCCTGAAGATGCTCAACAGTATTCAGGACAGACTAGTTCACTTGATTGGCACCCCTGTCACTGGGCTTAATATTCACCCTTTCCTTCATCAGTGCACTATGGCTGCAGCATGTACGATCTACAAGATGAACTGCAATAACTCAACAAGATTACTTTAATAGTATCTCTCTCCCCTGTGACTTCTACCACCAAAAAGGACAAGAGCAGCAATGTTGAGGGAACACCATCATACAGTGTCCTACATGGCCTAGAAATTCGGTTGTTAGCACCAGCGGTTAGCGCCTAAAGAGACCGAGAATTGGGGCGTTACCCAATGTTGGGGCGGGCGCAATGAAGATAGCGACAACTCCCATATTGACTATACATTTAATGCCTGCGCTAAGTGTTTGCGCGCGCCCGCGTGCGCAAGCAAATCATGACGTCATTTCAGTGTGCAACGCCTTTTAGGCGCCCCTGACCGGATATTGGGTGGCGCCCGGAACCTTTACGCCTAGTGCTATTAGTGACAGTTCGAAGGAACGTTAGCAGGCCCTTCTCGTAGTCGGGGGGTGCTATTTAAAGGGGACAGCTCTAGTATAAAAGCTGCAGCCACTTGGCCTGTTCATTGCGATCGTTGGTGGAGAGAGTTGGTGAGCTACTGTGGAGCAGAGTTTTTGGAATTTAGCATTAGAGTACTTGGGACCGTCAAACCTGTCCGGAGCAGTTGGAGCACTAGACCTTACAGCCTTTTGACCAACTGGCATCGGAATGGGAGCTGCTTTGGAGGGCGACGGCCTCATGGCCGAACACTATGAAGGGGCAGAGAGACGGCGGGAGAGAGGGCTGGGATTGGCCAGAAGGAGGAGGGGCAGTGGAGGTCGGCCAATCCGAGGGTATGCTGCGAGGGTCTTTAGGCAGCAGGTGTCATACCTTGACATGTCGGAGGAGCAGTGTGTGCGAAGGCTCCGATTCGGGAGGGTCGTTGTTACTGAGCTGTGCCACCTGCTTGCTGAGGATCTGCAGCCGCGTCTACGGTGTTGGACCTCTCTGTCGGTGGCCGTTAAACTGACTGTTGCCCTCAATTTTTATGCCACCGGATCCTTTCAGTCAGCCACTGGGGACATTGCGAATATCTCTCGGTTTGCAGTCCACTGTTGCATCCGGCAAGTTACAGCTGCCCTTTATAGGCGAAGGCATCAATTCATCACCTTCCCTCTGACCCTGGAGAAGCAGGCGGAGCGCGCGCAGGGCTTTGCTGCTATTGCGGACTTCCCCATGGTGCAGGGGGCGATTGATTGTACACACGTGGCTTTGAGGGCGCCATTCCAGAATCCTGAGGACTTCCGCAACCGCAAGGGGTTCCACTCCCTCAACGTGCAGCTGGTCTGTGACCACCGCCAAATCATCATGGCAGTCAACGCCCAATTCCCAGGGAGCAGCCACGATGCCTTTATCCTGCTGCAGACCTCAGTTTGTGACCTTTTTGAGGGGCCGGCTCGACCACGAGGCTGGCTTATTGGGGACAAGGGCTATCCTCTCTGCCCATGGCTGATGACACCACTCTGTGTGGCCGCCATCCCAGCAGAAGAGCTGTTCAACAGCAGCCATCAGGCGACCAGGAACATTGTAGAGCACACTATTGGTGTGCTCAAATGTTTCCGATGTCTGGACCATTCGGGGGGAGCCCTGCAGTACTCGCCGGAGCAAGTGGGTCACATCGTCGTCGTCTGCTGCATGCTCCACAACTTGGCGATTCGACGCACCCAGCCAATTCCAGCTGTCCCTCAACGACCAGCAGAGCAGGCGGACGAGGAGGAGGAGGAGGAGGAGGAGGAGGAAGAGCAGGCAGAGGAGGAGGAGGAGGAGGAGCATGCGGACGAGGAGGAGGAGGAGGAGGAGGAAGATGGAAGGGCTCCTGAAAGTGGAAGGGCCATGCGTCAGAGGCTCATCAGGACTCGTTTCGAGGCCCCTCTGGCGGAATGATGGGTGTCTTTACTCCTGCGCACTTTGAATCTTTGAAAGCCTCTGAAGGCCAGCATCACTGTAATTAGTCACGTGTACCATAGCACATTAAAACTTTTCTTTATTGTCACAAAAGTTTTTCATTACAGCAAAACAACGTCATGTCAACAGAAACCATAACTAACAAAATAACAGTTAACTCTTCGGCAAAGCCGCAAAACTCAACAAACCATTTCCAACAATTACAACAGGTGAGGGTGTCCTTGAATTTGGCCAAAGAAACATCTCAGCCCCTCCCTCCACTGCTGGCCCTTTGATGGAGAACGACTTCTCTTTCGCGGTCGGCCCCTTCCCTCCCTGCTGCTCCTACGTAATTGAACCCCAGTGGCGGGGTCAAGGCTGGGGGACGCCTGCCGACTGTGTGGAAGCGCAGAAGCCCCTGAGGGACGGCCTGGCCGACCTCTGGTCTTGGAGGGTGCGGACGCAGGATGCTTGATCTGAGCATGGCTGGAAGCTGTGTGCCCTGCAGGTGGTGGCAGCTGCACTGCAGACGTACCAGCGCTGGCATGTGGAATGGTCACCTGCCGAGAGCGGACACCTGCACCATGGTCGGTCGACACACTGGCTCTCTGAGGGGACCGGCTCGGCTCATCCGCCACAATCGCATGCTCCACTGATTCCTGGTCTTGTATGGGACTGGAAGGGCCCGGGGTGATCCTAGCGGATGCAGATAGGGTGGCTGCAGTGAGAGTTCGCGTTGCCTCAATCTGGGTGTGGACGAGGCCGGCAAGTGACTGCGTGGCAGCAGTGAGGAACTGTGTGGCAGGTGCCAGTGCTTCGGAGAAGCCCTGGACAGTTCTTTCCATTGCTTCGGACAAGGCCGGTGCCGACCATTCCACTGCCTCGGACAAGCCCTGGACAGACCTTTCCAGGGATTGTCCGAAGCCCTGAACAGTCCTTTCCATAGCGGCCTCGAAGCCCTGGACAGTCCTCTCCATTGTTGCCCCGAAGCCCTGGAGAGTCCTCTCCATTGTTGCCCCGAAGCCCTGGAGAGTCCTCTCCATTGCTGCCCCAATGTCCAACACACTCTTTGCCAGTGTATCTATTGACTGAGGCATCCTCCCCACTGCAGCCATCAGCTCAGTGTGCCTGAGCCGGGCCTGGGTGCTCATTTCAGCCAGGCGATGCACCTCCTCTGCACTCTGTGCAGTAGTCATCACTACCTGCCTTGCCCTCCGGGGAGACGGTGGCTGAACTTGCCTACCCGCCTTGCGTTGCTGCATACCGCTTGTTCCGGCAACTGGCTCATCCTCAGAGCCCCCCCCTCCCCTCCAGGGAACTACTATCCCCAGTCTGCAGATGTGTATGCTCCCCTGAGATTGGAGCGGATGCTCCGGCTTCCTCCTGATCCTCGCCTCTGGAGGCACTGGCACTGGCAGCTTCAGGGCATTGAGCCCGAGTTGGTGATGAATCATCTGAAAGCAGGGAGGTGGAAGAGTGGCTTTAGCAAAAGGACAGGTTGGCGGAAAGGCATGCCAGATTGTGGCAAGGCTCTGACATGGCTGCACACTGAGGAAGCATGCTGGCGGGGGGACCAAGTGGAAGGAAACAGCTGGAAAAGGTGAGAGCCTTACCCTCACTGTTGGAAATGGGGTCGGCAGCTGCAGTGGTAACAGGACCACACAGACGTCCTCCAAGAATCTGGTGCACTCTCTCCTCGAGATCCGTGAGAGTGACGACTTGTGGAGGCCCGCCACCGGTTCGACACTGCTCCTTTCGCATCGCCGCCAGCTTGGACTGCAGGGGAAAGAAGGGGAAGATCTGTAACATGAGGCCTTGAGAAATCATCTCATGCCCCCCATGGTGCAAGAGCCCTTACATGAGGCCTTGCGAGATCATCGCATGCCCCCCATGGTGCAAGAGCCCTTACATGAGGCCTTGAGAGATCATCTCATGCCCCCCATGGTGCAAGAGCCCTTACATGAGGCCTTGAGAGATCATCGCATGCCCCCCATGGTGCAAGAGCCCTTACATGAGGCCTTGAGAGATCATCTCATGACCCCCATGGTGCAAGAGCCCTTACATGAGGCCTTGAGTGAAATGTCCATGTGTGTGCCCAGAAAGGGCCATGGGTGCTTGCTGACAGATGGCCATTGGGGCATCATGGCAACAGGGTCCTCGAAATCAGGTGCAGATGGAGGGAATCAGAAGTTTGCATAACCAACACTCACCCTAACGACCCGAATGAGGTCGTTGAATTTCTTCCTGCACTGAACAGGGGTCCTGGTCGCCATGCTGCTGGAGTTGACCCTCAGAGAAACCTCCCTCCAAGATCGTCGGTAATCCTTTTGATTCGGCCTCCTGCCATTGTCAGGATACAGAACATCTCGAAGGCGCTCAACTGCAGACACCAACTGGTCCAGAGCCTCA
This sequence comes from Somniosus microcephalus, assembly GCF_052327205.1. NCBI lineage: Eukaryota > Metazoa > Chordata > Chondrichthyes > Squaliformes > Somniosidae > Somniosus > Somniosus microcephalus. The sequence goes on from NC_140993.1 coordinate 132,502,134, forward strand.
GTGCTGAAGCGCTCTGCTCTCTGTCTCACCTTCTCCATCCTGACCAAGTTTCTTGCGCCAGAGAAGGGTGAGCGCTGATTCTGAGGCCTACAGGGCGTTGAGTGTGGCATCTCAGGCTGACTGACCCACCCCTTTAAGAGCCGGCCGGCGCCTGGAAGTCTCGTGGTTTCCTGTAATTGAGATCACCTGTGCTGCGCCCGTCCGCGCCGATATTGGGTAGCGCCTGAACTTTTATGCCTTAGGAGCCCCGTGCAACGTCTGAATTCGCGCCTCAATCCCCTTTGGGGGCGATGCAACCCAATATCGCGCCAGGCAGCGATAAGTTTCGTCTGGCTATAAACTTTGCACAGCGCCAGTTCTAACGCCTCAAGCGGGGCTATACCCAATTTCTAGGCCATAATGTCGTCCCTTCATCGTCACTGGGTCAATATCCTGGAATTCCCTACCTAACACCATCATGAGAACACTGTCACCATAGAGACTGCAATGGTTCAAGGAGAAGGCCCACCATCACTTTCTCAGAGCAGTTAGGGATGGACAATAAATGTACCACATCTCGAGGACAAATAAGGGGAAAAAAAAGAACTGCTCCTTTTCAACATGTTAAATGTTACTTTCTTCAGAGCTGAATAAGGGAACCTATGATAACTATTGCTTAAGAACTGTTGTTCTGCTGATTCATGTATGTTATTTTTAAAAAGTATAAAATTGTGGAAAGATAAATGTTTTAATTGTCCAGGTCGGAGAGGACTCAAATTCTTTACACAAAAAAGTGACTTGGAGCCCAGAGAGTCGCAAATGTGTTCTGCATAGTTTTTGCTGTATGTGATGAAGTTATTTGTCCTTTAAGATATCCGAAGGGAATAAAATATATTTCCAAGAATGGTCAATGTAGCTATGGCTAGGAACCAATTAAACGCACTGATACTCTCAGCCACATGTTTGACGCTGATAACAATGTAATTGACTGTAACAACCCCAACTGTATGATAAATAGAACTAAGACACTAGGCTGCATTTGCATTGAATAATACATGGGCATTGAAAGTTATCTGATTTTAGTAGATTCATTCACCCTACTAAAGGAATGTATGCTTTCATAGTATTATATAATGTATAAAAACGATGGACGGAGAAGAGAAACAGCCACTTTGAGAGCTATCATCATCAGGGAAATGTTAAGAGTGAGATTAATGATGAAAAATCAGAGTAAGATGGGCCAAAAACCCATTTAAACACTTGGATCTGTGTTTAATTTTCAGAGGAGAAATATCAAAATAGATAACTTTTTAAACCAGTGAATCTGGCTGCAAATCAGTGAAGGTAGCATCATGAAAGGTTCAAAGTTCAATTTTAGCTCAGGTTGAAGGTTGTGCCTCAGTTCATCTGCTGCTGATACCCTCATCCATGTCTTTTTTACCTCTAGTCTCGACTATTCCAATGCTCTGCTGGCTAGCCTCCCACCTTGGACCCTCAGTAAACTTGAGCTCATCCAAAACTCTGCTACCTGTCTCCTAACTCATACCAAATCCCGTTTACCCATCACCCTAGTACTTGCTGATCTACATTGGCTCCCAGTCTGGCAAAGCCTTGATTTTAAAATTCTTACCCTTGTTTTCAAATCCCTCTATGGCCTCGCCCCTACCTATCCCTGTAACCTCCTCCAGCGCAACAACCCTCCGCCAACTCTGTGCTCCTCCAACTTTGGCCTCTTATGCATCTCTGATTTTAATCACTCCACCATTGGCAGTCGTGCCTTCAGCTGCCAAGACCCTAAGCTCTGGCATTCCCTCCCTAAACCTCTCCGCCTCTAGCTCTCTCTCCTTTTAGGCACTCCTTAAAACCTACCTCTTTGACCAAGCTTTTGGTCACTTGTCCTAATATCTCCCTCTGTGGCTCGGTGTCAAATTTTGTTTAATAATGCTCCTGTGAAGCGTCTTGGACGTTTACTATATTAAAGGTGCTATATAAATGCAAGTTGTTGTTTTTGTTGTAATATGGGCCAACATATTAGGAGTTATTTAATGGTTACACTATGCAAAATATATAATGTATCTAGTTAGCTCTAGTTTGGGAATAAGCAAATGTGTAATTTCACACGTAAATGTTTGAGGTATGTGTTAGTCACAATGCTATTGTTAAACTATTGAGCAAATTGTTAAAGGCAATGTCTATTGAAGCAGTGATTGGGTTATCTCACTTTGTAACTCAAGTCTCAGGCCACACAAAGTTCACCCTGCTTTCAATAGTTTGACAATAATCATGTGTGTACAGAAAAACGGGCAGCTGCATCATCATAACTTCTAAAATTTATTTGTCCCTTCATTGCTCATATTCCGCACAGTACAAACATATCTCCCTAATTTTAAAATAAGAACATTAAAGAATCTGTGCACATGTTGGTTCAATATTTGTTCTATGAGTGAAGCCAATTTAATAATGTCATTCATTTAATTTTTGAGTAAACTAGTTGATCACTAGGGAGTTAAGGCTAAGTGTGGTCTTCAGGTAATGCAGGGCTAATGGTGGGGATAATTTGAATAAGATTTAGATAGATATCTAAAATAAAATATATACATATTCAGTCCCCATTTTGAAGTCATACATTCTGTGCTTATATATAATTGCAAAAGTTGCCAGAATTTGGGAAGCAGAGAACTAGTCAGTTGGAGCATAGGAGTTTCTCTCCAACACAGGCTGTGGAGTTCAGACACAAAACTGAGGCTCCACCTCTGGTGAGAAAGTGTAATTGCAGCGAGACACGTTTATATAGGCAGTTTCAATTTTAAATGTTCTAATGCTTTGCCTTTACATAGTGGGTAGGAGTTTCTGCTAGGTTGCGCCTATTTTTCAGTGCAGTTTGCCCGAAATCGGTCAAACCAGCGCAAAAGATTGAGGAATTTCAAGCGTAAATTGCGTCCAGTGCAAATCGAGGTTCCGCAATCTTTTGCGCTGTTTTAAAAAAGCCGGCCCCGCCCATGAAACTGGCCACGCCCCCAGATCGAATTAATCACCATTGCGAGCTTCCGCTAATTGTGCCCGTTTCAGATGAGACAGTAAACCTGCCCTTTAACTTCTGCCTCCGAAGCGCCTGGCCTCCCCGAACGTCTCCTGCAGCTGCCGGTGTTGTCGCCCGGCGATACACCAAGGGGCGAAACCGAAGTTCGGGTCCGCGGCACAACTGGGACAATGCGCACAGTCTCTGGGTGAAGGAGATCGGTGCACGACGCCATACCGCCGCTGCAAACCTCCCACTAAATTTAGCGGGAGGCGATATTCTCGCTGCGCCCGGGCGGTAAGTGGTTAGCGCCCCGTTATCACCCCCCAGAGGCGATAATGGGAGGCGCAAAGGCACCCAATTTCTCCCCCAGGATTTCCACCGCTGACCCTGCTGTAAAGGACAGTCAACTAATTTAAGTATCAATTGCTGTTGCTTGAGCACAGCTCCTTTGTAGTACTGTGCTAGGGTGAGTTTTTTTAAACTGCAGCATTACTGACGACAGCAGCAGCAGCAAATTAATGGAACACCAGGTAAGTACTGAAACTTCGGCCTAGAAATTCGGTAGGCTTAGCGCCGCTTTTGAGGCACTAGAGGGCCTAGCGCCGGAGTTATGGCCAGTTTGGAAATTGAGTGGGTCCCTAAATCGGCGTTAGGCCGTTAGCGCTGCGCCGGCACCGATGACGTCATCGGTGTGCGCAGCGTCCCGCTTGCCATGGTAACCCGCCCGAACTCCGAAATTGACTTGCGGCCGCCTCGCCCGTGGCAGCCGCAAGCAACGTTCTGGCAGAGGTGCCTTACTGGACTTTGCGCCGGCGCATTAAAGGCCCCGCGGTGGCCGGCCGCTTTCCCGCCGGCCGCCTGGCCGCAGCTCCCTCCCCGGACTTCTCCCCCCCCCCCCCCCGGGACAGATGCAAGCCCGGCACTTGTCCGAGGTGCCGGGCTCATTTTTACAATGATTTTCGCGGGCCGCGGCCGGGTGCAGGCAGCTCCTCCTTAAGGGAAGGAGGAGGCCTGCACTTCCCGAACCTGCCGCACCGCAGCGGGCGCCGCAGCGCCGGAATAGCGCCGCAATTCAGCGCGTAGCGCCAGTTTTCAGGCGCAAATAGCTTTCAGCAGCGCCGGCAGCCGTTTGGGCGCAGAACTAGTGAATTTTTGGCCCGCCCAGCGCGACTTAGCTCCGGCACTAACTTCCGGCGCTAAAGCCGTCACTGCGCCAAAACCCAATTTCTAGGCCTTCGACTGGAATGCAGTGAATGTCAGCTTCTGTTCATAGATGCCTCACCAAAGATTTTCTGCAATTTTATAAGCATGCTTTCCAAAAAAAGCTCAGGTTTCTCCAGTCTTTCCTCGTAATTCAGACCTCCAATCAGCCTCATATCTCTTCTCTGCACTGCGTCTAAAACTTGACTATTCCTCTTGTTTGTTGGCAACCAGATCTAGACACAGTACTCAAGGTGTGGTCTGACCAGAGTACTATTATGTTTGATTGCAAATTGGCTGCCATGTTTCCCTATACTACAGCAGTACTTCATTGGTTGTGAAGTGCTTTGGGACACTCTGAGGCACATGCAAGGTACTTAATAAAGGCAAGTTCATTTGTTCTTGTTCATTAGCGCCTCTGACTCATATTTTACTGTTCTGGCTATGTAGTTCAACATCCTATTTGCTTTGTTGGTTGATGCTAAGCATTGGTTGGACATGTTTAGTATTAAGTCTACAAAAATGCTAGGTGTCTTTCAGCTTCATCCTTAACTATTTCAATACCATTCATGGAGTATGTGTGTCCAGTCGTATCCAGCCAGCAGAATCTACAACCCCACCATTCCTTCCTGCACCTCTCCCAGGTGCAGTTCATAAGCGGGCTCCAATTCCAAAGGGTAGCCATCAATGAATTGTGCCACATGCGGTAACCTGACCTGTAGACCACCTCCCTGTAGCCCATGGCACTGCCAGTGGCTGTCCAAGTAACTACCACACTGAATATCTTTGCCACCCAATATGTAACTAATTTGTGACCACCAATACCACATTATGCATACCAAAGCTCATTTCATGATGGCTACCATAATTCCTTTAGTTCAAGACAGATCATTGTGCCAGCACTCTTTCAAGGAAAAAGGCAAATGTCTGGCTGGATCCTGGGTGATACAAGGTACCCTCTGCAGCTTTGGCTGATGATACCTGTGCACTTCTCCAGAACATAAGCAGAGCATGAATACAACTAAGACCATTCTGCCATCTGGGTTATAATAGAGATCATGACTGGAATGTTAAAGGCACACAAAAGTTGCCTGAATTGTTCTGGTGGGCCAAGGCAGTACAGCCTGGCACAAGTTCCAAGGATAGTGGTGATGTGGTACATGGTACACAACTTCACATCGGAAAGAGGGCTGGTCATGGAAGCCACAGCGGAGGAAGGCAAACAAAGGCATCAGGAGGATGAAGGTGACCATCAGCAGCTGGAAGAGGTTGCCCAGGAGAACCCAGAGACATTAGGTATCAGTTGATTCAGGATACCTTCTCCTGAAAACTACAGTCCTGTCAACACTGTCTTCCAGAAATTCCATCATGCCAAGAATTGCCTTTGTGTGCAGCAAGTTACACTGCTCCCATTATTCACATATAATTCCAGCTACTTCCAAACTAGAGCAAAAATGTTGCAACCAAACACAAGGGGGTTAAATTTTATGGCCTTTTTAACACCATAATGCCATATTCAGGGCAGAAGTTGGTGGTGTCAGGTCCTTGCCCCTTTTTCTGCCCCTCTTAAATTCTTGCCCATTTGGGGGCAGTCACATACTAGGTCCACCCACTAATGTGTGGGTGCATGCAAATGTATAAATGAGGTCATATGATGTAATTTCCACATTTGTGCCCTTAGTTACGCTAGTTGCAGGAGACATCCAGTGTTGCTATGGCAGCCGATCCATTATTAAATATTAAAAGGCCAGCGCTGTTTCACTGTGGCCAAGCCGCCTGGTGAGATTCCAGAGGTAGGTGCCCCAGTTGCATTGTTAACCACATGTTCAATGCATGCAAATGCCCCTAAGCCAGGAAAGCACGATGGGTCAGGGGAATAATTAATGGGTGGATGGACGTTCTGCCCCATCCCAGATCCATCCCCAAAATGTGTAATGTGCCTAATCCAGTGCTTTTCTTAAATTCAGTCTGAGAGAACAGAGCATGTGAGATTACTGGCTGCTGACTGTCTGTCCATATGACCCTCTTGGAATTGTGGTCCATCATCTCCTAGCACCTATGATCCAAGAAGTACCGGCTGCTGGCTGTATTCCAAGTGTTGATGATTGGGCAGCCTGACATTGGCACCTTGTGGCACATTGTGCAGACATCTGAGGGGCCTGGCTGTCCACAGTGCCTACACATGGGCATGATGCTCTACAATGTGTCAGCCATGGCTCATTGGTAGCACTCTCACTTCTGAGTTAGCAGGTTGTGGGTTCAAGCCCCACTTCAGGTACCTAAGCACTAGGCTGAGATTTCAGTGCTGCATTGTCAGAAATGCTATCTTTCAGATGAGACATTAAACCAAGATCCGCACTTATGATCCCATGGCACTATTCAAAAAAAATGGAGAGTTCTCCAGAAGTCCAGGCCAAAATGTATCTCTTAACCAACACCACCAAAAGAGATTACCTGGTCATCTCTCTCATTGCTATTTGTGGGGCCTAACTGTACATAAATTGGCTGCCATGTTTTCTTACATAACAACAGAGACTACACTTCAAAATGCGGTATGTAAATACTGATACGCTTATCAATTACTTCATAAAAGGTGATGAGTCGAAGAAGAGATGATGAGTCGAAAGAAGAGATGAATAAGGCTTTTATTAGCTAAGAAGAGACCATGCTTCTTCGTGAGTGACTGAACAAGTCTGAACGAAACCCACACAGTGGTGGGTGGAGTCAGCTGAGGCATGCCTCCATACACAGCGCCACCCAGAGGTGGCAATATACAATACAGTGGTTTACCACATTCACCCCTTGTTTAATGTGAAGTCCGGCGGGGTGAAGGGTACTACAAGTTAAGTCTATCAGGAGGCCTTGTCTGACGTCCTGATCGTCGTGGTGGCGGCGGTGGTGTTGCAGCATCCGACGTCGGGTCTGGTGTCTGGGTGGTTGGCGAAGATTCCTGGGGCTTTGGCATGCCGTCTGCAGGGGTTGGGTTGGGAGGGGTGGTGGGGGATAACAGTGGTAAGGGGGATAACGGTGGTAAGGGGGATAACGGTGGTAATTCAGGGGTACCCGAGGGTGCGAGATCTCGTATGGAGACCGTGTCCTCCCGCCCGTCTGGGTATGTCACCCAGGCATACTGGGGGTTGGCGTGTAGGAGGTGCACCCGCTCGACCAGGGGGTCCGTTTTATGCGTCCTCACGTGCCTCCGCAGTAGGACGGGCCCAGGAGAAGTCAACCATGCCGGTAGCGAGGTTCCCGATGTAGACTTCCGGGGGAAAACGAATATTTTCTCATGAGGGGTCGCATTAGTGGCAGTACAAAGCAGTGACCGAATGGAGTGAAGCGCTGCAGGGAGGACCTCCTGCCAGCGGGAGGTCGGAAGGCCCTTAGATTTTAGTGCTAAGAGGACTGCCTTCCAAACCGTCGCGTTCTCCCTTTCCACCTGGCCGTTCCCCCGGGGGTTGTAACTGGTGGTCCTGCTCGTGGCGATACCTCTTGTTAGCAGGTACTGCCGAAGTTCGTCGCTCATGAACGATGAGCCCCTGTCGCTATGTATATAGCTGGGGAACCCGAACAGAGCGAAGATGTCATTCAGACACTTGATGACCGTGGTACTGGTCATGTCTGGGCAAGGGATGGCAAAGGGGAAACGGGAGTACTCATCAACTATGTTGAGGAAGTACACATTGCGGTCAGCGGAGGGGAGGGGCCCTTTAAAATCGACGCTCAGGCGTTCGAAGGGGCGGGTGGCCTTGATCAGGCTTGCTCTGTCCGGCCTATAGAAGTGCGGTTTGCACTCGGCGCAGATTTGGCAGCTCTTGGTCATGGTCCTGACCTCCTCGATGGAGTAGGGCAGGTTACGGGATTTGATAAAATGGAAAAACCTGGTGACCCCCGGGTGGCAGAGGTCATTGTGGAGGGACTGCAGCCTATCACTCTGCGCGTTGGCGCATGTACCACGTGATAGGGCATCTGGGGGCTCATTGAGTTTCCCTGGCCGATACAAGATATCATAATTGTAGGTGGAGAGTTCGATTCTCCACCTCAAGATCTTGTCGTTCTTGATTTTACCCCTCTGCTTATTATTAAACATAAAAGCTACTGAACGCTGGTCAGTGAGCAGGGTAAATCGTTTCCCGGCCAGGTAATGCCTCCAGTGACGCACCGCTTCTACAATAGCCTGGGCCTCCTTTTCGACGGAGGAGTGTCTCGTCTCGGGGCCCTGGAGGGTCCTTGAGAAAAAGGCCACGGGTCTGCCCGCCTGGTTAAGGGTCGCGGCTAGGGCGAAGTCGGAGGCATCGCTCTCCACTTGGAAGGGGATGGACTCATCCACCGCGTGCATTGCGGCCTTCGCGATATCGTTCTTGATAAGAATGAAGGCTGCACATGCCTCTGGTGTCAGGGGGAAGGAGGTGGCTTTGATGAGGGGCCTGGCTTTGTCTGCATAGAGGGGCACCCACTGGGCGTAGTAGGAGAAAAACCCCAGGCATCTCTTCAGTGCTTTTTGGCAGTGGGGAAGGGGTAGCTCCATTAGGGGGCGCATTCTGTCGGGGTCGGGCCCGATGACTCCGTTCTCCACCACGCAGCCGAGGATGGCCAGGCGCTTGGTGTGAAACATACATTTTTCCTTATTGTACGTTAGGTTCAGCCGTTGGGCCGTACGGAGGAAATTTGCTAGATTAACGTCGTGGTCCTGCTGGTCGTGGCCGCAGATGGTGACGTTATCCAAATAGGGGAAGGTTGCCCGCAGCGCGTTCTGGTCAACCATTCGGTCCATCTCCCTTTGGAAGACCGAAACCCCGTTGGTGACGCCGAAGGGGACCCTAAGGAAGTGGTAGAGGCGGCCGTTTGCCTCGAAGGCAGTATACTGGCGGTCCTCATGGCGGATGGGCAGCTGGTGGTACGCTGACTTAAGGTCGATGGTGGAGAATACTTTGTATTGCGCAATCTGATTGACCATATCAGATATGCGAGGGAGGGGGTACGCGTCCAGCTGGGTGTACCGGTTTATGGTTTGGCTGTAGTCGATTACCATGCGGCGTTTTGCAGTGGTTTTAACGACTACAACCTGGGCTCGCCAGGGGCTAGTGCTACCTTCGATAATGCCCTCCTTCAAGAGCCGCTCCACCTCAGAGCTGATAAAAGCTCTGTCCCCGGCACTGTACCGCCTGCTTTTGGTAGCGATGGGTTTACAGTCGCGGGTGAGGTTAGCGAACAGGGGGGGGGGGGGACTTTTAATGTGGAAAGGCTGCAGGTGGTTTGCAGCGGGCGATTTAAAAGTTGTTGGTTGCAGACTGTGAGTGGGGGGAGGGGTCCACCGTATGCTAGTGTGACACTCTTAAGGTGGCACTGAAAATCCAACCCTAGCAGGACGGCAGCGCAAAGACGGGGCAGGACTAGCAGTTTAAATTTTTGATATTCAGTGCCCCCTACTGACAGGGTCACCACACAGTAGCCGCTGATGTCCATTGACTGGGACTTGGACGCCATAGAAATGCAATGGTGCGTTGGCAGAATCGTGAGGGAGTGGCTACGTACCGTGTCGGGGTGGACGAAACTCTCTGTGCTCCCGCTGTCGATCAGGCAACTGGTGGCGCGGCCGTTTACCGCGATATCCATCATGGAGCTGGATAGATGGTGAGGGTGGCCTTGATCCAGCGTCACAGAGGCCAGTATGTGGCTTAGTGAGTCACTATAGTCATCCGCCGAGACGGTGGTCGGTTCCGGTGACGAAATGGCGGTTGAGTGCGTTGGATACGATGGCGGCGGATGCCATGCGGCCGGGGGTACACAAAATGGCGGATAAGATGGCTGCTCCCACGGCCCGCACTACGCTGCTGGCTGGCTTCCCCTTGCAGGCGTTAGCGTAATGGCCTTTCTTCCCGCAGCCCGAGCAGGTAGCTGTCTTAGCTGGGCAGTGCGCTCTGGGATGTTTTAACTGGCCACAGAAATAGCATTTTTGGGCCTGGTTACTGGGCATCGAAGCAGTTCTTACCGGAGGCTGCTGTCTCGGTTGGGTCGCTGCAGCGGTTGGTGCCGGGGGCGGCGGTCCCGTGTCCCACGGTTTCGATTGCCATGTCTCGGCGCCGTTACGGGGGTATGCCTCGAGGTTTCGGTGGGCCTCCTCTAACGAGAGCGCAAGGGCAATGGCCGTCTTCAGGTCGGGTTCCTTGCTTTCTAGCAGTCTCTGCCGGGTGTGGTCTGACTGGAGGCCCCTGACGAAGGCATCACAGGCGAGTCCCTGCGCGTGCTCCACAGCCGTTACCGCTTTACAATCGCAGTCTCTGCAGAGTGCCAGTAGCGCCCGTGCAAATGCCCCTACCGATTCTCCCGGTTGCTGCCTGCGGGATCCCAAGAGGTGTCGGGCGTAAATTGTGTTCACTGGGCGCGTATATTGCCCTTTTAGTAGCTCGAGGGCCGCCACGTACGTATTAGAGTCCCGGATTAGCATATATACTTGATGGCTCACCTGGGCGGTCAAAATTTTCAGTTTGTGATCCTCCTCTGTAACCTGTGAGATTGCGAGGAAGGATTCAAAGCAGCTCAGCCAGTGTTCAAACTTGGCTGATGCACCCACATCTTGAGGGTCGAGGTCCAGGCGTGGTGGTCTGAGGGCTCTCAGCAATGTCTGCTGTATCCGTTGCTGTTGTTGCTCCTCAGGTGTCGCCATTTAACTTTTAGCTAATAAAATTGATACGCTTATCAATTACTTCATAAAAGGTGATGAGTCGAAGAAGAGATGATGAGTCGAAAGAAGAGATGAATAAGGCTTTTATTAGCTAAGAAGAGACCATGCTTCTTCGTGAGTGACTGAACAAGTCTGAACGAAACCCACACAGTGGTGGGTGGAGTCAGCTGAGGCATGCCTCCATACACAGCGCCACCCAGAGGTGGCAATATACAATACAGTGGTTTACCACAAATACAAGTTCTTTCTTTCTACAAGCATCCTTTAAAAGCAGGACTGAAGAGATCATGGACCGCAGGCTCTTCAGAATGCCCTGACCCTCCATGCAGGAATGTCAGAGTCTTCATCTTTCACACCCTCCCCAACTCCTCTTGCACACTCACACTCAGTACATCACCTTGTGCATCTCCTCATGCTCGTTCTTTAACTCCCTGGGCGCTTATCTCTGAGCTGGTGCTTGGCAGAGAAAAGATGAATGTCAGCGTGGATGATGTAGTGCTTGCAGGGCCTGAAGCCAGTCAGCGCTATGGGCCCTTCCTGACATCCTGTCATCCTTTCTTTTCTGGCCTTTAAGCTGCTGCAGGACTTTTAAGTCTTATGTTAATACAAGATTAACTGTACCACCCCCCTCCCCCACCCCTCACAAAAAGGCCTAATTGCTTGTTACACTCTGCTGGGAGTCAGACAAACAATATTTAAATTATCTGAGCCCAAAGATTAGCTGGGGCAGCAGTGAACATGTGGGCAGGGTGGAAGTCCCATCCTGCTGCTTGCTTCATGTCTGAGCAGCAATTCCCTGCCCTTATGTACAATATGAATTAATAAATCACAAAAGCACTTACAACAAAGAGAAGAAATGAAAGTACTGCAAGTTCTGTTACAGCATATTCATATGTATCTATTTCAACATTTCTAGTCTCAAAAATAGAAAACTAAAATATTTGTAGTCAATGGCTCTGTTGCACGCAGTCTTCTGACTGTGATAGACGGTTATCTCCATCTGTTCTATCTCTTGCACTGAATTATCCTCAATCGAGTGATATCATCCTTGGGACATCCTCCATGGGAAATTTAACAGTTCAGCTGGCTAATTTTCCAGTAACCCTTTTCTTTCCTAGTTCTATAACATTTCAATCCTCATGTTTTAATGAAATCATGACTACAAGATAAGTAGTTACCACCAGCGATATTTAACAGAAATGGTTGTCGCAGGCGAGAATGCAGTGACAGTTAATTGACTTCTGCATTGTAATATTATTTTCCTATATAAAATATCAGCCAGGTTCTTTAAGTAAAAGGCAACTTAACTACTAGAATCTAATTATAATGGGCCTACAAGTAATGACAGTAACTGATTTTCAAGTAGAAAAATGCTCCATGGGGAATTACTTTCAGTGTAAAGTTAATTCCTCTTTCTATGTGCCAACCATATAATTTTTTTATGGTTATGGACTTATTTAATGACTGATGACTTTGCATCAGCACCCAAAATAGAATTGGCTTACACTCTCCATTGAGTCGATGCAGTCACTCACTCATTCAGCCTATATCTGAACATGAACTGGAACCTCAACCCAGCCGGTGATGTCAGGTCTGTAAGGATAACCGTAGCTGTTGCAAGGACAGCGGGGGTTTGATTGACAGCTGGTTGACGGCTGATGTCATATCCGGGGGCGGGATCCGACGCCATCTTGGCCATGCTTTCAGACTGTACTGGGAGACACAGAAGCAGGACTGAATAAAATGGTTCTCCTCAACAACTGCTTGTGAGACTCGTAATTACGTTACTAAGATAACATTACATGGTACCAGGATTTATAGAACTCACAATAAGGATATACTACAACAATGGAAGGAATTAAACCTCTGGCTAATCTGCAACTAGAAGGAAATGTGAATGAAAATTGGCGTGTCTTCAAGCAATGCTTTCTTCTCTACCTCACAGCGATTGATGCTTCGACTAGCTCTGGAACACGTAAAGTAGCTTTGTTGCTAACAGTGGCTGGCTCGCAGGCAATCGAGCTGTTTAACACATTTACGTTTGCAGCCGAAGATGATAAAAATGATCTGGACAAGGTGATAGAACGGTTTGACGAATACTGCACTCCAAAAAAGAATGAAACGTATGAGAGATTCGTGTTTCGCTCCCGCGTGCAAAAGCAAGGAGAATCCTTTGATTTTTTTTGACAGACTTGAAAATAAAAGCACAAACATGCAACTTTAAGGACCTGAAGGAATCGATGATACGCGATCAAGTCATTTTTGGAATACTCGACAAGAAGGTGAGGGAGAGAATGCTTAGAGATAATGACCTAAATTTGGATGCAGCAGTGAAAATTTGTCATGCTAGTGAACTCTCAGCCATGCACACAAAAACGTTCGATGGGAGCAACATAGCAGAAGAGAGCGCCCTGGGGCTAAAAAACCTGCCAGTGGATGTGATACACAAAAGGGACACAAGAGGGCCCACGGAGTTCAAGACGAATACGCCTTACGAATGCAGACGGTGTGGTTATAAACACGTGGCCAGACAGTGTCCTGCTTATGGGAAGAACTGCGCAAAATGTAAAGGCAGGAATCACTTTGCCAAGATGTGTTTTTTAGAAGAGAAAACTGAAGGTAAAAAGACAGTGCATGCTATTGCGACTGAAGAGACAGGAGCGGAGACTTTGTTTGTTGGAATGGTGCAAAATGAGTCAAAACAGGGCAACAATGCTAATGAAGTGCACTCTGTAGGACCACAGACTGAAGTTTGGATAGCTCCCTTGCTGGTAAATGGCACCATTGTTCCTTTTAAGCTAGATACAGGTGCTAAGGCAAATCTCATAAGTTGGAGTGATGCATGGAATCTCAAAGTGCGACCTAAAATACTGAACAAGACTGTGTCTTTGAAGGCATACAATGGACAAAGCATTGAAACAAAAGGAACGTGTAGGCTGAATGTTAAGGTAAAAAATCACATTCACCCTCTGACCTTTGTTATAGTGCCTGAAGGACATGAGTCACTGTTGGGGGACAAGGCCTGTGTGGATTTGGGCTTGGTAAAACGAATCTATACTATCAATGAACAGAACTGTGTGCAGAGTGCCCCCCAAGATACTACAAATCTGACTCATGAGACTATAGCACACAAATATGCAGATGTCTTTCAGCTTTTCAGAGCACTGCCCTTTACATACTCCATCAAACTGAGAGAGGATGCACAACCTGTGATTCATGCACCCAGGAGAGTTCCAGTGGCTCTCTGTGAAAAACTGAGGAAAGAGTTAGACCACATGGAGGGACTAGCTGTCATAAAGAAAATTGAGGAACCGACTGATTGGGTAAATTCCATGGTCTGCGTCAATTCAATGAAAACTGATAAATTGCATGTCTGCATGGATCCCAAGGACCTTAACGCCAATATCAAAAGAGAGCACTACCAAAGTCCAAAGAGAGAGGAAATAGTCAGCGAAATGACAGAAGCGAAAGTCTTCTCCAAAATGGACGCCTCACATGGTTTCAGGCAGTTGAAACTTGATGAAGAAAGTGCTAAGCTGTGCACTTTTAACACCCCGTTTGGTCGATACTCCTACTAACGTCTGCCCTTTAGTATTAGCTCCGCCCCAGAAATCTTTCACAGAGCAATAGAGCAAATCATCGAGGGCCTGGAGCGAGTGCGGGTGTACGTGGATGATCTGGTAGTATGGGGCTCCCCCCAAGGGGAGCACGACACCAGACTGGAGAAAACACTTCAGAGAATACAGCAGTATGGACTCAAACTAAATAAAGACAAATGTCAGTTCGGTGTCAATGAAATCACATTCCTCGGAGACAAGGGCCTAGAAATTGAGTGGACTTAGCGCCCAATTAGTGGCGCTAGAGGGCCTTGCGCCGGACTTATAGCCGTTTTGCAAATTGACTTGGGCCTTACCATCGGCATTAGCCGGTAGCGCTGCGCCGGCACCGATGACGTCATCGGTGTGCGCAGCGTCCCGGTTGCCGTGGTAACCCGGCCCCAAGCCCAAATTCAGTTGCGCCCGCCTCGCCCATGGCAGGCGCAACTAACGAATGTGAAAAGTGTTCTTACACGCCTTTGCGCCGGCGCATAAAGGTGGAGCGGCGGCCGGCCGCGTTCCCGGCGGCCGCCTGCCCGCACCTCCCTTCCCGGACTCCTGCATCACCCCCCCCGCGGCCCTGATGAGTGTGTGCTGCGAGCCCGGCACTTCCCCGAGGTGCCGGGCTCAGATGTCGGGGGAATCCGCCGGACAGTTGTCGGCTGCAGGCAGCTCCTCCTTAACAGAAGGAGGAGGCCTGCAGTTCCCCAGCCTGCCGCACTGCATCGGGTGCCGCAGCGGGGGATTATCGCCGGGAAACCCAATTCAACGCCCGTTTTCAGGCGCTAAAACCCTCCTTTAGCGCCCGCCGCCGTCTGGGGCCGGCGCAACCGAATTTTCGTCGGGCGCTGCCGCATTAACGCTGGCGCAAAATTTCTGGCGCTACAGCCCTGACGAGCCCACAACCCAATTTCTAGGCCAAGATCTCTACAGAGGGGATTCAGCCAGACAAGTCAAAGGTAAAAGCTATACATGACATGGAGAAACCAAAGGACAAGAAAGGGGTTCAGCGGGCCCTTGGCATGGTTAACTACCTAGGAAAATTCATTCCAAATCTAGCAGAGAAAACTGTTCATCTGAGAAAACTGCTGCACCAAGAGACAGAGTTCCAATGGGGACATGAACATGAGAGAGAATGGAAGGGGCTGCTACACATTCTAGCAAGTGAACCCCTACTGAAGTTCTTCTGCCCTAAAAAGAGGACAAAAGTGTCCACAGATGCCTCTAAGAATGGATTAGGGGCTGTCCTTCTACAGGAAGATGAAGGAGAATGGCGACCAGTGGCGTATGCATCACGCTCCATGACGGCTACAGAGTGCCGGTACGCGCAGATCGAGAAGGAGTGCCTTGGCTTGGCATTTGGGTGTGAAAAATTTCATACCTACATCTATGGTCTTCCCAAGGTTGTCCTAGAAATGGACCATAAGCCACTGCTAGGGATCGCAAAGAAGAATCTGTGTGACATGTCACCACGGATACAACGCCTGATGATGAGACTTCAACGTTACGATTTCGAGCTAACATATGTGCCAGGGACACAAATGTTCATTGCAGACACATTATCCAGGGCTGCGCCATATGCCACACAAAACAGTGAAACAGAAGAGGACGTGGCTCTTCATGTGGATATGGTCTACGCAGCATTGCCCGCCACACAGGAGAAACTATCAGTGATAGTCACAGAGACATCAAAGGACTCAGTCCTGAGTAAAGTAATGAGAAATCTTCAAGAGGGCTGGAAGAAAGGGTCATGTAAACAATATTATCACATTCAGTCTGAGCTCTCTGTGGTCAATGGATTACTGCTTAAGTGTGACAGGATAGTAGTGCCCACCTCTATGTGACGAGAAATGCTCAACAGGATACACGAAGGGCATCTGGGTGCAGAAAAGTCGAAAAGGAGAGCACTGGCCAAACATGAACTCAGATATTGACCAGTTGATCAGTGCGTGTGCTACATGTCAGGAGTATCACTACAAGCAAGCAAAAGAGCCCCTCATTACCACAGAGCTCCCATCACAACCTTGGGAAAAGTTCGGAACTGATATATTTCACTATGAAGGAAAAAACTATTTGTTAGTTATTGATTATTATTCCAATTATCCGGAGATTGCTCTCTTGTCCAGTACTACATCAAGAGCTGTGATAACTCACCTGAAGTCAATCTTTGCCAGGCAGGGCATCCCTCTAACCCTGGTCTCTGATAATGGCCCTCCCTATGCCAGTCATGAGTCAGTTATTTGCTTCAGAGTATGAGTTTAGTCAAGTAACCTCCAGCCCGCTCTATCCTCAGGCTAATGGAAAGGCGGAGAAGGGGGGTACAGATTGTGAAAAGACTATTAAAGAAAGCAGCACACAGCAACACTGACCCATATCTGGCCCTGATGTCGTACAGGGCGGGCCTGCTAGCAAGTGGCAAGTCTCCAGCTGAGCTCTTACTGGGTCGGAAAATCCGTACACGACTTCCCAGTTATGTCACACCTGACCACAGAGATGAGGTGTGGGCAGACAAGGCTCGGAAACTACAACAGAAACAAAAAACACTTCATGACCACACAGCCACTACACTAGTGCCGCTACAGCAGAAGGATATAGTCCGCATTGAAGGGCCTGAGTCATGGCCTACAAGAGCCACAGTTCTACAACAGGTCGCCCCCAGGTCATACAGTGTCATGACAGAGAACGGCAATGTGCTTCACAGAAACAGGAGGCACCTACTGAAAACCACAGAGACCTTTCAGCCTCAGGAGGACGGAGAGGATGATGAGATGAGGGAAATGCCACAAAGAGACGAGATGAGGGAAATGCCACAAAGAGACGAGATGAGGGAAATGCCACAAAGAGACGAGATGAGGGAAATGCCACAAAGAGACGAGGGACACAATAGTGATAATGTGGATACAACTGGGGTGGTTCAGCAAACACCCGTCCAGCCACGCAGGTCACAGCGCACCAGAAAGCCTGTAGTTAAACTTGACCTGTAGACAGGGATTGATAAGACTGTAAACAGTTAATGGACTCATGGGTGTGGGTAAGGTTTATACCTACCTGCAATTAGTTACACTGACTGGTTCTATATGATGTTAACAAGTTCTATGTGTTATGTTATGTTGTTACTGTGTTATGTCTTCATTGAAGGGGGAAGATGTAAGGATAACCATAGCTGTTGTAAGGACAGCAGGTGTTTGATTGACAGCTGGTTGACGGCTGATGTCATATCCGGGAGCGGGATCCGACGCCATCTTGGCCATGCTTTCAGACTGTACTGGGAGACACAGAAGCAGGACTGAATAAAATGGTTCTCCTCAACAACTGCTTGTGAGACTTGTAATTACGTTACTAAGATAACATTACAAGGTCTACTCAGGGTTATGGTGCAGATCTATAAATCACAATGGGGGCAAAATTGGGTCATCCCCCCTTTGGGGCGCTAACTTCGCCGGGGCGCTACTTTTAGCGCCCCAAAAAAATTAGTGCCCCTGCGCCCAAAATTCACTGGTAGCACACCAAGAGGGAAGCGGGGCACTACTCAAACGCCCGCCTCCCTCTTGGGGCGCTGCGAGTGAATATCGCGGTGCCACGTGCAGCGGCGCCACACGCTGCGGCACATCGCGCCGTGGTACTGCAGGCCTTCCTCCCCTTATTAAAGGGGAGGGGCTTAGCACAGTGCGACATGGGGCCCATCTGGGCCTCCAGGGATCAGAGTACCGGCGAAAGAGCCCAGCACTCAAGAAAAGTGCCGGGCTCACTGAGCGTAGCCGGCACCCCGTGGGGAGGCTGCACAGAAGGCCGGGGACAGCAATGGGGGCAGGTGCTGGCAGGCGGCCAGCAACAATAATGGCCGCCCAGTACCTCCCCTTTAATTTGTGCTGCCCTGGCAGTAAGTCAGGGGGCACTACCGAAGATCGCAGCCGGGGTGCTGCGCATGGTGATGATGTCATCGCCGGAGGTGCAGCGCCGCGGGGCGCTAATGGTTACCGCCGCCGCTAACCTCCTGCTGAATTTCGCGGGAGGCGTTAGCGGCACTGCACCCAGGCGCTAGTTGCTTTGCGCCCCGTTGGCGCCCTAAATGGGAGGCACAAATCAATCGAATTTTTCCCCCAATATCTCCTAATAGGCAAAGGGTTTTTGATAAAAGGGTACAGCTGAGTGAGTCATAAAGGAGAAGTTACATTAAAAGTACCTCCCTAAAAATATTGGAATTCTATTTCGTTAGCATAATTACTGTTGTGACAGTCCTTTTAAGGATTTTTATGCTGCACAAATTTGTTTGGATTATTGCTCTTCTTATGCTGAGGAAGAAGTGGAGCGGGAAGGTGCACAGATCAGCACAGGATCATGCAGCACCATAGAAAGGTCCCCAGAAAGGACTTGTGTTGTTTTTATGGCCTCTGTTCCACTATGCTGGAGAAGCACCCACCAACCGAAGAACACAGCGAGATCCCTGCATCCTAATGACTCACTGCAACATCCATCCCCCTCCTCACCACTTTGGGTGCTAAACGGAAAGTTTGCCTGTATAAACCAGGCATTCCTCACTGCCTGGATGTAGAGAATGGCCCAAAAATTGCTGTCACAATAACGGCAAGGTTAATAGCACTACCGCTATTTAAGTGCAAATGCCACAGCAGCTTCAGGCGAGGGTAGATGTGCGATTAAACACAGAAATCAAGAAGCTGCTATCGGAGATGCGCCGCTCTGTCGTGAACTTTGCAAAAACGGTACCTCGCTGTCTGGCTCCCCATTTAAATGCATTGACCGAAATTAAGTTCCTGTACTTGCACAGTCGATACAAAGTGAACTCACCACAGAAAGTTAAGTCAAGTCATTTCAAGCCTAAGTACTCTTTTAATAATGTGATAAGTGTTAATTACTGCCAGTCAACCTCTTTGGCACTGAAAATTTATTATTACAAGTGTGGAGTCTCATTACTTCAGGTTTAAATTGTTGGAGATTTAAAAAAATATGTTTTTTTACTTTTTCTTTCTGCTCTTTTTTCTATCTCTCTTAAACCAATATTTCTGTCCATCTCTTTATTTCTCTTTGAATTCACCATTCTAACTTATACTTCTTTGTTCAGACCTTGCACAGTTCATTTCACAATCCTTCAATCTGATTGGTTGAGATATATAGTTACTCTGTTCACTCAGATCCCAGATGCCCCGTTGAGGACACCATGCCATTTCCATCTCGCTCTTCCAGCAACTTGCAGGGCGAAATATCATGGAGAGTAAATGGGCAAGGGCAAGTGTAACTAACTGCGGGTTGTAAAGTCTGTGGGTTGTGCAGTTAATAAATACACAGACTTCAGAAGTAACAAACAAAACAGGTCTTTACTATTCGAAGGTCCGGGCGAATCTGCCCCAGAAATCCTGCTACAACACTTATATACTGGTGTGGTCACTATCGGTATTACAGTATACAGAAGCCAAACAAATAGTGCCACACCTAAAGTAGTTCCCTTAAAGGTGAACGGTTACATTCAATAGTTCCCTTAAAGGTAGACGGGTACATACACTACAATCCTCCCTTTTTAGCTTATCACTTACAGAGTCCCCGTTAAACATACATATCTTCAACTTCCTATAAAACAAATTACAGCTATAATCTCGGTGGAGTCAATGTCATATAAAACAATTTACAAATATAATCTCGGTGGAAACAGTTCACAGGTTCCGTCTCTGCGGAAACAGTTCATAGATTCAGTCTCTGATCTTGACTCGTTCCGAACAACATTTCTTTGGGGTAGCCGGTTCACCTGGCTAGCGTGACTCCTCCATAGCCTTTTTCTTGACGTAGCAGCTTGAACTTTCGTCCTGTTGAACCAGCAGTGCGGACTTTTACAACCAACTGGCTGTCTTGACATTTTCCAGTTTTTCAACTAATTTAGCTCCTTTCGTAGTGTTCCGCCTGAGATGGTAGAAGTGCTAATATTTTAGACAGTTATTATCTTCTGCTTCTTCTTTTTCTTTTCTGCCTTTTTGAAACTCTCGGAGCTCCTTTCTCGGCTGCCAGCTGTAGCGCCACCAACTCTCTATGTTCCTTAGACCTTAAGTGCTTCCTCCGGATTTCAGCACTTTGGGAGTTTTCATCACAAGCTGGGCAGACCACATCCTCGTAATATTCAGTGTCACTCAACAGGTCATGGTAATATTCGGGTTCGTCCTGAGTTAGGCCAGCGAGAGAGCCTTCTTCTTCCTCCTCACCCGTCTGGACGTTAGCTGACGGTGGTTCCTTCCCTAGACATCTTTCTTGAAAAGACTTCTTCATGCATTCATATTCATCCCGCTCTTCCTGGGTTGTCTGCCATTCCTTCACTACTGACCTCATTTGTGAGTTCAATACCTTCCCTTCCACCGGGGATTGCGGTATCAGGCTATTTAATCCTTCTACTGAAGCAGCTGTTTCAACATTCTTCTGTTCACATTGACGTGATTCAACGAACTCTTCATAGAGTAAACTGTAACACAAAATCTGTGTTGCCACCTCAGTTATTTCTGTAACTTTTGGGAGCTCCGAATTCCTTCCCTTTGCAGATTGAAGCTCGTGTTCCCATTGTGGAGTCTTGTCTCTCAGCATGTGAAGGAGTTGGCTGACCGTTAACTCTTCCGTGGGGACTCTGTGGATCAGAGTCTTCACCATTTCATCCACCTTTCCCTCCAATGCTTTCACCTTCCTTTCCTCTTGTACTTTGGTTTCAAGCGCTCGAAGAAGTTGCGCCTTGATGCTCCCAAGCTCATGTTCAGAGCCCATTCTTACAGTCTCTGTGTTTCTTACAGTTTCCTTCCCTTCCACTGAAAGGATTCCCAGTTGACTCTGCTCTTCAAGTCGTTGAACCTCGGTCATTGCCGCCTCATATTTGTCTTGGGTTTCCTCCAATATTTTTATGAGTTCTTGGACATCTTGGCCTAGAAATTCAGTTGCCTTAGCGCCGCTTTTGAGGCGCTAGAGGGACTAGCGCCAGAGTTATGGCCAGTTTAAAAATTCCCTGGGGCCCTAAATCGGCGTTGCACCGGTAGCGCTGCGCCGGCACCGATGACGTCATCGGTGTGCGCAGCGTCCCGGTTGCCGTGGTAACCCGCCCGAACTCCGAAATTGAGTTGCGGCCGCCTGGCCCGTGGCAGCCGCAAGCAACGTTCTGTCAGAGGTGCCTTACTCCAGTTTGCGCCGGCGCATTAAAGGCCCCGCGGCGGCCGGCCACTTTCCCGCCGGCCGCCTGCCCGCAGCTCCCTCCCCGGACTTCTCCCCCCCCCCCCCCCCGGAACAGATGCAAGCCCGGCACTTGTCCGAGGTGCCGGGCTCATTTTTAAGCTGATTTGCGCGGGCCGCGGCCGGGTGCAGGCAGCTCCTCCTTAACGGGAGGAGGAGGCCTGCACATCCCCAGCCTGCCGCACCGCATCGGGTGCCGCAGCGCCGGAACAGCGCCGCAATGGGGCAGTTAGCGCCCATTGGGAGGCGCTGAAACCCTCCAGTAGCGCCGGCAGCCATTTGGGCGCGGCGCTACTGAATTTTTGGCGCGCGCAGGGGGACTTAGCGCCGGCACTAACTTCCGGCGCTAAAGCCCTGGCTGCGCCAAAACTCAATTTCTAGGCCCTTGTCTTTCATGTTCTGCCATGTCTTTCACCGCTAAATTCTCATCTATGGATGGAACTTCTACCGATGAGTCTGTCTTGGCCTTGAGCTCATCAAGAATTTCCTGCAGCCTTTGGACTTCTTGCTCATGTTCAACCTTTAGTTGTTCATATGCTTCTACTGAAACTAGCTTTTCGGAGGTTGCCGAGTTAATCCCCTCCAGAATTGTAGCCTGGGACTGTTCATACTGTTCTTTCCACTTCTCACACTCTGCTTGTAAGGAGTCGTAGAGAAGAACTGGAATAAAATCCCGGCTTCCTGAAGATTCCTCTTCATTTGCTTCTTTCGCAATTTCCTGTTGGAGTTCAGCCAAGGCTGCTATGCTATCTGCCCCTTGAAGTCTCACTGCCATCAAATCTTCTTTATTCTTGCAGTCTATCTCAGTCATTTTCCCTTTATTTTCATTTAACTGAGTGATAAGCTCCTCTTGCAACATGGCCACATTATTCACATCAGGTAAAGAAGCATTTCTCTTTTCCATGTCCAAGATTTTTTTCCGCATCTCTTTAAGTGCACACTGCGATTCAGCATCTCTTAACCTTGCCTGCACTAGCTCCGTCTCCAATTGCAGAACAAAATCCTCAGTGTAGCGTGGTTTGCCTTTATGCTGTATCTCTAGATCATGCAAATATTCTAACTCCTGAACATCATAAGGGAGGTGTGATCGGTAATTGGTCACGATGGCTCTATGGTCGCTCTCTGCTTGAGCCAGCAGGTTCTGTTGTCTT
Source organism: Somniosus microcephalus (assembly GCF_052327205.1). Lineage (NCBI taxonomy): Eukaryota > Metazoa > Chordata > Chondrichthyes > Squaliformes > Somniosidae > Somniosus > Somniosus microcephalus. The sequence goes on from NC_140993.1 coordinate 132,524,973, forward strand.
TCCAGACTCTCCCATTCGGTGTCACAGAACTTTTTCATTGTTTTCATCTCCTGTACGAGACGGTAACTTAATTGTTCGAATTGTTGTCGTACTTTGAAATAACGTTGAGTTCGAGCCCGGTGTTCCTCCGTAATGCATATGCCTGTAACTTGAACAGACTCAGAATTCTCTGTCTTTATACACGCCATCGTTTTTCCAACCTTAGTCAGTGAGTTCATGTTAACCTTGTTTTTCATACTTGGGCTGGACTTATCGTCTTCCGGCTCAGAGTCTGAGCTGCTTGTCTGCACCGAGTCCTCACTCGTCATTGCTTGTTGGTAGTGCCATTCCATGTCTATTTTCTTGATCCACTCCCGTCCTAGAAGCGGTGGTCCTCCCTCATGTAGTACATACAAGTTCATTCTTGGGTGTTCTTTACCCCTATCTCTCACCTTGACTCTTATTTTTCCCATGGGCTATACTTTATGCCCCGTGTATGTCTGCAATACGAACTTGGTATCTCTTAAGGGTATGTGTGAGAATAGCCGGTGGTAATCCCCTCGATTTATGACTGATACAGCTGATCCAGTGTCCAACTCCATTTTCACTTGGACTCCAGCTATTTTTAGCATGACCCAGATAGTTTGTAGGTCAGCTTCCTTACTCACATGGTGGATACTCAGACTACCCAGCTCCTGGCCGTTTGGATCTGAGTCTGGATTCTGTTCGTCTGAACTCTTCTCAGCCCCCTTGTATACCTTGTTGTACTTTTCTTGTGATGGCTTCCTTTGGTTGTTGGTCTTCTTCCCTGACCGGCATACCTTAGCGATGTGACCCAGTTTGCCACATTTCCTACATTCTTGGTTCTTAAACCAGCATTGATTCTGGTCGTGTGTTGTCTTCCCACAACGATAGCATTTTGTTGTACTCGAGGTAATTTGGTCCACCCCGAGCGCTGCCGCCTTTAGTTGCATTTCCGCCGTTCCTTTCGCTGCGGCTTCGTGTGATGCGGCTATAAGGACAGCCCTGTCAAGTGTAAGGTCGTTCTCTTCTAGTAGGCGCTTTTGCGTCCCTTCCTTGGACAATCCGCCTATGAACTTGTCTCGCAGTGCCTCTGTCAGATTCCCTCCGAACTGGCAGTATTTCGCTAGCCTACGCAGTTCGACCAAGTATTCTGCGTTGTTTTCGTCTTTCCGTTGCGTTCTTGCATAGAATTTGAATCGTTCAGCCAACATCAACGGTGTGGGGTTCAAGTGGTCCTTCAGAACAACCACAATCTCTTCGAAAGACTGATCCGCCAGTTTAGCTGGTGCTAGTAAATCCTTCAAGAGCCCGTATGTCTTTGCGCCCATCGAGTTTAACAATGTTATCGCCTTGTCGTCTTCCTCTATTTTGTTGGCTTCACAATAGATCTCGATGCGTTCCACGTACATGGCCCAGTCTTCTATTTCAGAATTAAAGTCGTTAATATTCCCTCGCTTAGGCATTTTTCTTCCCTTGGGAGCAGCACCAGTATTTCTTTAAGTATTCTTATTTATTTGTTTGTTTCTAAGATGGCGGTTTCCCGCGAAAATGGCGGTTTCCCGCTCTTCCTTTCTCGCCCCGCCCACTTCAATGGCGGTTTCCCGCTTCTGGCGTCTTCTCCGCCTAATGGCGGCTTCCCGCGTTTCTTCCCGGTGGAAGGGGTACGCTTCCCCCACAGCAGACAGGTTCAGCCGTTGGCTGGCTTCCGCACAGCTCCCCTTACTCGGCTATGTCTTTTCCTCCCGCCCGCACGGCTCTACCGGCGCTGGGTACACCCCGTTAACGGAGGACAGTTCAGCCGCTGGACTGGCTCTCGCGCAGTCTCTCACCCCGTTTTCGGCTGTGTCTCTCTCCCACTCCCGTACGTTCGGTTTTGCCGGCTCTGAGTACCCCGTTGGTGGAGAACAGCTCAGCCGCTGGACTGGCTCCTCGCAGTCTCTCTCTCCGCACCCGGCTCTCACCCGCACGGTTCCCGTTCGCCTCCCCCAGCCCTCTCGCAGACCGGTGTTTCCCTCCCCGGCTGCGGCTGGGTTTCTCTTCCCGCGCCTACTCGCAGGCTCAGCGCTTCGTGGCTGCGGTCGCTGCCCGGATTTTTCCCGCCGATCGCGGTCCGGCTGTCACCCGACGCCGTTGGACCCGACTTTTGGCCGGCACAGCTCCCCCTCGACCGAGGTCGAGTGCTCTGCCCTTATCCTCCGGATATTCTCTACACCTTCCCCTACTCACAGTCTCTTCGGCCGCCTTGTTCCCTGCTGATCGGCTCACTCCACACCGTGGTAGAAGGGTAGTCAGTGCCTGTTGCTAATGGAAGCTTTTGTTGCTAAGTCTTCCACCTTTCTCCTGCTGCAGCCTCGTGTTTTCTTCCAGCAGCACGACGAGGGCGGTTGCCTCTCTTCGACGCTCTTCTTGCTTTGGTAATCTTGCCGCAGGGTACGATCGGACTCGTCGCCACTGTAAAGTCTGTGGGTTGTGCAGTTAATAAATACACAGACTTCAGAAGTAACAAACAAAACAGGTCTTTACTATTCGAAGGTCCGGGCGAATCTGCCCCAGAAATCCTGCTACAACACTTATATACTGGTGTGGTCACTATCGGTATTACAGTATACAGAAGCCAAACAAATAGTGCCACACCTAAAGTAGTTCCCTTAAAGGTGAACGGTTACATTCAATAGTTCCCTTAAAGGTAGACGGGTACATACACTACACGGGTGATGTTCATTGGCCAGTTACAGGAATTCTTGGGCCATTGGCTACTGTTGATACTAAGGCCTGAAACTGTGCTGTTTTTGTGAGTATCTCTTGTTGCTTATTTATCATTCTTTTCCTGTTATTAGTGAGTCCAGCTTCGTTATCTTAGGAATATTGTTTTATCATCTCAAAACCTAAGGAAACAGTTCTAATTTCTCCTGCCCGTCCCACCACTATTTACCATCATCTCACGGAAAGCTGCCTGAATACCAGTCAACTATGACTTTCCCAGGGAATCTCATTATTCTTGGTTGCATGGAGAACTAGGAGGAGCAGAATCAGAGGGAGCGGGCAAGGGTAAATGTGCACATGAAGTGCCTGTTGCCCAAATGCCTGTATCTCCCCACTCTGGAAGTACAAAGACAGAAGAAATGTTGAAAACCTCACAGATGAGAAACACTTGAAGGCTGAGGTTCCAAAGGAAACCATTCAGGATTTTTGTAGAATGCTTGCTATGGAGACCTGTCTCAAGAAATCTAGCTGCCCTCTCAGTTGAAGTGAAGGTCACAGTAGCCCACAACTTCTATGCATCTGAATCCTTTCAAGCTACAAGTGCAGATCTTAAGAGGTGACTTGATTGAAACATATAAGATCCTGAGGAGTCTGGACAGGGTCGAAGTGGAGAGGATGTTTCCTCTTGTGGGAGAATCTAGAACTAGGGGTCACTGTTTAAAAATAAGGGGTCGCCCATTTAAGACAGAGATGAGGAGAAATTTTTTCTACAGAGGGTCGTGAGTCTTTGGAACTCTCTTCCTCAGAGGGCGGTGGAAGCAGAGTCTTTGAATATTTTTAAGGCAGAGGTAGATAGACTCTTGGTAAACAAGGGGGTGAAAAGTTATCGGGGGTAGGCGGGAATGTGGAGTAATCGGATTAGCCATGATCTTATTGAATGGCGGAGCAGGCTTGAAGGGCTGAATGGCCTACTCCTGCTCCTAATTTGTATGTTCGTATGTTAGCAATGTGTCCAGATCAGCTGCACAAAGATGTATAAGGAGTGTAACCAATGCATTATGTGAAAGAGCATCAAATTGCATAACAATGTCAATGGACTTAGAATCACAGGGTAAAAGGATTATTAACGTCTACAGGATGATTGGCTTTTCCAGAGTACAGAGAGCAATTTGTTGGAACGTGATGCTATAAGAGCCCCTTTCATTAATATGGCTATATAAATAGAATGTTCCAATTGTCTGTGAGCATTAGCACTGCCAATGCCCTTTAGCCTAATAGCTCCTATGATGCTTTCATTCTAAAGCAGCTCTATTTCAGAGTACATATGGCTGATTTTTCAGGGACCTAGGATACCCTCTCCGGCCATGCTGACGATCCCCGTGTGTTTTCCAAGGGCACTGTTGAGAAGAGCTACAATGTGTCTCATTCTTCATTCAGAGTCATAATTGAGTACACCATAAGGAATCTGAAACTGTACTTCAGGTGTCTGGATTGGTCAGGAGGAGCCTTGCAGTGCCCCCCCCCCTTTCTAGAGTATCCAGGATTGTGCTTTGCTGCATACTCCATAATATGGCACTGACAAGAGCAATACCAAAGCATCAAAAAGAGATACTAGATGAGATAGCCCAGGCAGCTGACAAAGTTGCCTTTGATGATAATCAAGATGATGACCAGCCTCCTCCAGCTATGAGATCATTAGAAATAATCTAATCTGGAATGAGTTCAACTGATAAAAAGCATCTACATGACCCACTGTGCCACCATTCCACCTGGAGATGACAGTCAGAAATTGGCACAATTTAAGTTGACAAATATGAGGTAGAATTTATCAATGAAGACATATTAATCATGAAACCATTACAGCCTGATGGCCAATATCCACCATGATGATTCTTTTCCTTTGTACCTTTAAGTGATCTACTTTCAGCCTCCTAATTTTGTGCTCCTGGGTGCCCCCGCACCCCCCCCCCCTGACCACCCCCCCCCCTCCCTAATGTCAGGAGTGACAGAGGTGGCAGGCTGCTGTTGAGCAAGTAGATTCTTAGGGACCACTCATGGTAAATTTCTCACTAAATTTTGTGATCCTAAGAAGGACCAGCCTCTGATTGCTGCTCTCCAGCTCTCCAATTGTAGCTGGACCCCATGGGATTCTAGTTAAATCATGAAATGTCTTTGTGGACCAGGAGCAGCATACAGATGTCCACTGTCCTGAGAGACTGCTGTGTCACCCAGGGGTCTTGGCACCTGCTCTCTGGCTTGTGGCACTGCATCTATTGAACCAAGGAATTGATGATTGGCATTGGCAATGATACAACAGGTATAAGCTACAGCCTAGTGCTCTCTAATTGGTCAAAACCTGCAGAGATTGTACTTTACACAGTCACCCAAGGTTGCCAATGTAGAGACATGGGATGCCAGATACCAACCCATACCTGCCCCAGCACCTTCTCCATCAGAGTGTCCCCCACGGGCTTACTTGTGGCAGTCATTCCCCGCAAAGTGACCTGCAGTGACTGAAAGCCATCCCTAATAGCACAGTGAGCATCAGTGGTAGACTTCTCCACCTGTTCTGACTTTTCCCATATGTTATGGGAGACTCTCCAGAGAACTTCTACATGTTTTCAATGCTCTGATAGTATCCTCCTTTTAAATGCAAGGCAAGTGAAATCAGGATTCACTCAGCTATAGATGGATGTTGCCAAACTCTCTGATCTTCTGCCACAGTCTCTTCCTGTTGCAGTCCTCACTCATCCAGTGTTAGTGATTCACCCTGTGCGATCCTCTAACTAGTATATCTATGGGTCCCCCATGATTCAATCTGTGTTGTAAGGTTAGAGCTGTCAGAGGAGGGTGTCTAGGAATCAAAAGACAGTTGGAGGTTTGAGTGACCAGCTTGTTCTTACTCTTCATCCTCCTCTTTCCTGTAGCAAAGAGCCAGCATAGACATGATGGACTGAATGGTCTCCTTCTGTGCTGTAAACTTCTATGGTTCTTTGGTTCCTCTGACTCTTCACCTGCAGCTTGTTGGGGTGCTGAGGGACCTATGGCAGAACAACATGAGGTGAAATTAAAGTGTTGCATGGGCACAAGGAATATAAGCATTCACTTAATGAAGATGAATTCTCAGAGTTCAGAGGAATGCATCTTGGATATTGAATTTTCTGATGACCAGGACTGGTAAATTGGAACAGGACCACTTCCCTATGTAGCAAATCTCCCAGGTTATCGATTGCTTCCACCTCATGGGGGTCAAGGGCCTAGTAAAACCCTCCCCTCTCACCCCCAAATGCCCTTGCAACCTTCTTTTCTCTGTGGGTACTCTTCTCCTAAGGTGGGAATAAGGTGAACACTGAGAGACAAAACAACTGTATGGTGGAACAGACATTGGTAGTGATGGGCACACTGCTATTTGGGGATGAAAATCATTTGGAAGTTTCAAACAGTGATACTAGCAAACTCAATGCACCTACAGTGTGTAGAGATTCCAGTGAGACTAAGGGTATGTATGTTGCTGTGTGGAGGGAATGTGCCAAAGGAAACAGTGCAGAAACTCGTACAGCTTTCCATTGTTCAATGCTAATATGCCAGCTATAATGCTGACAGTGGTGCCCAAATGTCTCCTGGCAGGAGCAGCTGTCGAGGCTTACCTTCTCTAACCATGTCAAGTCATTAGATTTCTTATGACACTGAAGTGCCATGTGGTGGTTGCAGGACATAACACTAGCAACCAGTGCCACTTCCCTCCACTTGCTGCTGCCTCTGAGCAAATGGCCCACTACAAAAATAAACTCTTCCTTCTCCTGACTTCTGGCAGCAATAGCTTCAGCTTATCCTTAGCAAAATTGGCAGACCTTCTCCGTCCCTTTCTCTGGCTGGCCATCTTCACCATCTGCTTCTTTGGGCTGCTTCTGCTCTTGTTCTTCTGCCTACAGGATTTCAAATTGATGCTTGTCATGAAATATTTTTTAAAAAAATCACAAATCAATATTGCAACCCTGATTTTCACAGCCTCCACCCAACGTCAACCACCTCTAGCTCGCTCCCGATCCACCCACTACCATTTTCGTTGGAGCTTTCACATGGGTGGCCCTGGCGCCCACCTGTTTCACATGAGAACCTACTTGTAATAAGCAAATTGGAGACCTGTGCCTATTGTAGGCTCCCAATCCAATTTTGAGGCACCAATAGGCGGAGCATGCACCACACTCTCCACCTATTGGCACTAAGTGTTAAGTGGCCTAACCAACCGTCCTTAAAGGAACCACTGTAGGCCACTCCTGAAATAGGTCTTTATTTTTTAAAGATTTTTGTGGGAGCGATTGCTTCCCCCTCTTAACGTTGAACTTCTGACTTGGCAGATTTTCATCTCCACCGTCTGCCCACCCCAGCCCCCACCCAACCCTATTGACCAGCAGTCACCTGTGAGCACTGATTCAGCGTCCGCAGCATACGTGGCATTATGCAGATGAGGCCATGTCTTCAAAATTACTCAAACTCTTGCCAAGAAAATCGACCCCTACATCTCTAAACCTTTTCCAGGCCCCATACATCTTCCACTCAGCAAAGTTTATGGGCTCAGCAGCACTGGCTGTGAATCAAGGTTCCTTCATCTGCCTCCTTCAAGAGCAGCAAGACTATTTCCTGGATCTGGGGACCTCTTGGTAGGTCGGGTCCACATTTTGGGGCCTGATCTCTGCCCACAACGCACTGCAGGAACTTGTCCCACATTTCTGTGGATGACTATCCACGCAACACTGCCTAGCCATTTAAAGTAAAATGAAATAATAATTTCCAGAGAGTTGTGAGACACTGCAAAAGAAGCAAGTCTCCCAAACTCAGAGTCAAAGAAATCATGGCAGGGTACCTCCTTCCAGTGTTGGGGCAGTTAAATTAGAAGTGGTACAGGTGAGGTTGGGAGACTGGCTGTATCTCTAGCAATATCCTTGACAACAGGCTCCCCTACAAATCAGCGAGGACCTGCTAGTGAAGTTGAATTGAAGTTCCTGAAGATAGTTCAGTCTTTTTATCAGTGCTACTATTGTGGTAAGTGTGATGCTGCTGATAAACAGTCTAAATGCCTGGTTAAGTTACCAGAGAGACAGATATGAAATGGAATTGAAATGCTGGATGGTCACATTTAAGACAAATCCATTATCAAATGGTTAGAAGTTAGTAAGCTGTAGAGCATTATCATAAAGGGCATAGGCTCATGTGAAGCACAGAGACCGGCACGGACTTGTTGGGCCGAATGGCCTGTTTCTGTGCTGTAAATACTTTGTAATACTTTGATTAACTCTGGGTCTTGACCTCAGATGCTATGTACAGTATGTAACAATTTCAGTAGTTCTAATATCAGAAAAACTTATAAGGCTAACCTGTTGCTAAAATCCTGCTATATTGACCAAAGTGGTGAATTTTTGAGCCGAAAGCATGACTATGGATTATTGGAGCTGAGCGAAAGGTCTTAGGACTGTAGTCTCTTCTTCTGTGGAGGTGGAGGTACCAAATGATCCCTGGCCACTTCAGAAATTGGGAACGATTGCAGATTAAAGTGAAGATGTCACACACTATGTTGATGCCTGCAATGAGGAAAATGTTTCCCTGATGTTACCACAAATAAGGGCTGTAGATTCCAGAGTCACACTTCTCAGCTGCTGCATATCATCACGGCTTGACTTCAAAGCCTGCAAATGAATATACAGTTCCTAGAATATCATTCTCTTCAGGCGAGTACCCATGACATCTGGGTTGGTCTAGCTACTCGTGGTTGGGCTTGGCCCCCACATCCTCTCCCGCATCGTCATTGTCATTATCATAGTTGACGAGGAAGACTTCTTTTCTCTTATGCCTCCTCCTCTTCAAGAGTGTCTTTCCTCTCTTTCTCATTGTCTGCTTTAATGGATCTGCAGGTAAAGGAGGTAATAAACTAAGAATGGGTGAGAATAACCCACTTGGAATTAAGGAGACAGACAAAAATTGAGGCAATTGGTTATTTGCTGCTTCACAAGGATGCTATGATAACCGTGTAGTCTGCATCCACTAACCTGTGCTTGCACTGCCCCACCAATCTAGCCATCTCCCATGGCATGAGCAGAGTGCCTTCCCAGCAGCTCCATGGCCTGCTTGTTGTCAGAGGTGAGCTCCCTGATGTCAGGAATGTCCCTTCTGGTCTCTTGTCTCTCATGAACATTCCGCACAGGCGTCTTCTGTAACAAGAATGAGGGAAATAAGTGAAGGCAAGCAATTGGCATGGGACAGCTGATGTAAGAAATCTGGTGCCATCACCCTGTTAAAGTGGAGGAAAGCATTTTAAAGTCCTGCATGCAAGCAGTTATTGTTAGGGGAGGTCGCAACATTTATTGTAAGATCCCGAGTTAATGCTCCCCTTTTCGCCATAATGCAATGTGAAGGGTTATTTGTACAGCTATTAATTTTAGAGAGTGAAGAGTACATTGGTGCCCAGGGAAGAAAAGAGACAATGGTTGGTGCACCTTGCATGCCCTTCTCAGATCATTGAACTTTTTCATGCACTGGAATGCTGGGGTGAGAGATTTGGCACTATGGCACTGCTATCTTCCTCCAAATTTCAAGAGATACACTTTCTTGTTGCTTCCTTTGCTGAATCTCATCCAGGTGGGTTTGTAAGTCAGCCTCATTGAAATTGTGAGCTCTTCTCTGTTGCTTACCTGCAATGCCCTTCTCTGGCTAGATCTTCCAGTGGAAGACATTCTTTAAAAGTGGCACAAATTCATACATAAGCCATCCAGTACAGTTAGCTGACAGTCAACTCACTGAGCCAAGCACTTCCCTACTTACATACTTTCCTACTGGCTGCTCTCCCAGCCGACTGCTGCACTCTTCAGTCAGACTTATACTTATTTCCAAGCACCCCCCAGCATAGTACTCCCATTTTGTCTAAGGGCAGCACGGTGGCATAGTGGTTAGCACTGTTGCCTCACAGCGCCAGGGACCCGGGTTCGAATCCGGCCTCGGGCGACTGTCTGTGTGGAGTTTGCACATTCTCCCCGTGTTTGCGTGGGTTTCCTCCGGGTGCTCCGGTTTCCTCCCACAGTCCAAAGATGTGTGGGTTAGGTTGATTGGCTATGATAAATTGACCCTTAGTGTTAGGGGGATTAAATACGTGGGGTTGCGGGGATAGGGTGGGATATGTGTTGGTGTAGGGGTTACGGGGATCGGGTGGGATATGTGTCGGTGCAGGCTCGATGGGCCGAAATGGCCTCTATCTGCACTGTGGGGTTTCTGTGATTTCTGTGATTTCTGTGAATACGCTAGAGAAATGACCAATGGATATTTAAATGAGCTGAACCTGCCAATCATCGCAGGGCCAGCGCTGCAGATGAGCAGCTGGCTCAAGTCCCAGCTCAGGGGCCCAAAGCCAGTGTATATGGACTTATGGAATTTAAGGGCTTACCAGCCTTTCATCAGGATCTACCAAACTCATTTACATCATGATCAAGGGTAGCCATGTACAATTAGCATGTCCCCTTATAAGTTACTGTTCAGTGTCATCCACTGACTTTCACACGATGCACCGAAAACTCTAGCATCATCAGCATAATACATTTATGCTGCACATCTGACAAAGTTCAACCCCAACAAAAATTCATGAAGCGTAATGACTATATAATCACAGATGCTGATCTCAGTGTGCAAAAGTAGCTCCTGAGCTCGTAAGCAGCAAGACTGCAGGCTTCGCTTTATATTCAGAGCACCAGAACCATTTATTGGCTTGTAAACAAGGCAGCTCCTGCATATATCATTTAAATGTCCTTTTGTCTACTTTTCCTCATAAATTGCTTCTGCTTTGAAAGTTTCTTCCTGTTTAATTTGCAGTTGATGGCTCATTTGACCAAGTGATATAATTCTTAGTTGAAACATTTTAGAGTGCATCAAACTTAATCATTATTTAATCATTTTGCAGTATGTAAACCAGACAGCTACCTATATTTATTATGTGAATTGTCCACATTTTCTCACTAAAATCTTATATGTGTAGCTAGGGGGCCCAATAAATGGGAAGCCAGCAGGAAAATAGTCAACAAAGTCCAATAAAAATGTAAATCTAGCTGCTTTCCGGTCCATGGAGGCAGTGTTGATTATTGATTTATTTTCTGTGGCCCAGTCAAACAGTGCACAATACAACATTCAAAAGTGAAAAGTTAATTGTATTTTTAATACTGTCTATAATCTCTCTCTGTACTCAATTTGAAACACTGCTCATTAAACAAATGTTTCTGATGTAACCCCTTTACCACTTCATAATTAATTCAAATTGCATTAAATCACTACAGTATTTGATTTGTAAAAACCTTAATTTCTGTTTTTCAACTCTACTGTGCAAGTATTACGTGAGTGGGTGTTCCAAGAAGCTTAAGGGGGCAATTCTCTTCCTGAAAAAGTTTTTGACATGCCTTTTCCAGGGAGTGAGCCTATGACAGTACAGTAGTAGTATTCCCACCTCTGAGTCAGAGGTTCAAGCCTCAGTCCAGACAGCCCCAGCGAGTGGAGACTAGAATATGGCTTTAAATACTGGGGTGACATCCAGCAGGGTAATGATATCCAAACAGAGTGACCACTGGCTCAGTGGTAGTATTCCTGCCTGTGAGTCAGAAGAATTGAGTTCAGGTCCCACTTCAGTCCTGTCGACTGGAGACTAAACTGCTGGTTCTGAATACTGGATTGACATCCAGCTAGGGTACTTGTATCCAGTTATGTGTGGGTGCTCCCCCACCCTCACGCCCCATCGTAAAGGGTAGGTGGGGGGCTTTAGCATTGATTGAAGCCCACTTAGGAGAAGGTCCTCTGAAGATAAAAACCGTGAGGAAAGCAACGGAAATCACTTCAGTTACCCCTCCCTAGTAAGTTGCTCCAGAATCTCCTGTGTGAGACTTGAATTAGGACCTACCCTAGGGCAGAACACAATGGACAAATACATGCATTTTGGATAAGAAGTAGGAAACAGCGGCTACTGCCTAGAGGAGTGATATCAAAATAGAGTGAAATACTGAGTTGAGTGCCCAGGACTTTTTCTAACTTACATTATCAACAACTTGTGTTTATGTAGTACCTTAACATAGTAAAACATCCCAAGGTGCTTCACAGGAGCATTATCAAACAAAATTTGACATTGAGCCACAAGGGCAGATGACCTAAAGCTTGATCAAAGAGGTAGGTTTTAAGAAGTGTCTTAAAGGAGGAAAGAGAGGTAAAGAGGTGGAAAGAAAGAAGAAAGAAAGTAATACTTGCATTTATATAGTGCCTTTCATGACCTGAGAACGTCCCAATGCACTTTACAGCCAATGAAGTACATTTGAAGTGTAGTCACTGATGTAATATAGGAAACGCAGCAGCCAATTTGCACACAGCAAGCTCCCACAAACAGCAATGTGATAATGACCAGATAATCTATTTTTGTGATGTTGATTGAGGAATAAATGATGGCCAGGACCCCGGGGATAACTCCCCTGCTCTTCTTCAAAATAGTGCCATGGGATCTTTTACATCCACCCGAGAGTACAGACGAGGCCTCGGTTTAACATCTCATCTGAAATCTGAGAGTAATAGGGCAGTGTGCAATTACACAATCAGTAATATAACAACAGAGCACCAATTACATGCGTTGAAGCACAGAGCTTCTATCGGAAACCAGATTGTACTGACCAATATGGTGCCATTAAATCAGAGTAGAGCAGCTTCTGTTATTGAAATAAAGAGGAGAACCTTCATGCTCTCTCTTTAGGTTGCTGAGCCATGTCTTCAGCCTGACTGACAATGAGGTGCTGCTGCAACAAAGCACCTCTGTTGAGTCTGAGTGTCCCAGATATGCTTATTCTAAATCACTGGACACAGACAACAAGAATAACTTAAACAGGTCTTTACTAATCGAAGGTCAGGGCTGAACTGCTTAGCAAATTACTACACAAAGTTTATATACCGGTGTGGTCACCACCGGTACTACAATACACAGTAGCCAAGAGAAAGTAGTCCATCTCTTAAGGTGGTACAGGTTACATACACCACAATTCCTCCCTTTTTAGCTTAACAGTGTACATCCCAATTTAAACATAACATGGATAACATATATACAACTTCATGCAAAACTGTTCAAAGATTCAGTCTCTGAGGAGGCCTCCTGATCCGAGTTGGATAACGCCTTTCAGGGGTCTCTGATTCTCGTTGCTGGGGTGACTCATCTAGTTGATCTCTTATGGGTTGGACATCATCAGATACATTGGCGCCTGAGGTAGATGCTTCAGGTTCACTAACTTCTTCCACTGGTGTCTCTGTCATAGTCATGGGTTCGACCCTTGTTCTCGATTCTACAAGTTGGTCAGCATGACGTCGTATTACGTTTTCACCAATATCTACCGTGTACATCAGGGGTCCTTGTCTGGCACGAATTGTTCCAGATTGCCATTTCTCATTCTTATAGTCCCGGGCTAACACTGGTTGTCCTATTTCGAAACTCCGAGTGGTCTTGTTATTTATATGCTGGAACTGTTTGTTTTCGACTTCCCTCCGCACATTTGGTTTTAACAAGTCCAACCTGGACCGCAACCTCCTGTTATAGAACATCATGGCAGGGCTTTGATTTGTCACTGCATGAGTGGCGTTTCGATATGCCATTAGGAAATTGTCCACCTTGTGTTGTAGTGGAATCTGGTCTTCGCTCATGGCCTTTATCGCCTTTTTGAACGTTTGTACAAATCTCTCGGCCAACCCATTTGTAGCCGGATGATATGGGGCAGAGGTATAATGTTTCACCCCATTCTTCTTCATGAATTTCTGGAATTCTTCTGACATGAACTGCGGTCCGTTGTCTGAACATATTTGTTCTGGCAATCCATTTCTTGCGAATATCGTTCTTAGAACTGCGATCGTCTTTTCCGAGGTAGTGGTCGCCATCTTAATCACTTCTGGCCATTTAGAATGTGCGTCTACCGCAATTAAAAACATGGAGTCCGTGAATGGACCTGCGAAGTCAATATGTACACGCTGCCATGGGGTTGAAGGCCATTCCCATGGATGCAGCGGTGCAATTGGAGGTGCATTTTGAACTTTTTGGCACCCTGAGCAGCTTTTAGTCAGATCCTCTATTTGTTGGTCGATACCTGGCCACCACACATAAGCCCTAGCAAGGCTTTTCATCTTGACTCCCCCCAGATGACCTTCATGCAGTTCCTTTAGAACTCTCTCCCTTAATTTAGGAGGAATAATCACCCTTGTTCCATACATCAATGTTCCTTGACAGACGGACAGCTGTTCTCGTCTGGCTGAGAATGCCGGTAACAGTGGTTCACCATGAGCTGGCCATCCCTTCACTGTCAATTTGTAGACCCGAGACAGTGTTGGGTCGTTCCTGGTTTCTCTCTCAATACTTGCATTGGTGACTGGTAAACATTCGATGATGGTCGAGTGAAATAACTCAACAGGGTCAACTGTCGGTGCCTCTTCCGCTGTAGGTAGTGGCAGGCGCGACAGCCCATCAGCATTACCATGTTGCTTTGTACCTTTGAATTCGATCTGATATTGATGTGCCCCTAGGAAAAGGGACCATCTCTGGAGCCTCTGCGCTGTCATCACCGAAACACCCTTCTTAGGGTTAAAAATGGAAACCAACAGCTGGTGGTCTGTCAGCAGCGTAAACTTTTGCACTTGCAGGTAATGATAAAAAAAATTTACTCCCCACACAAGGCTGAGAGCCTCCCTATCTATCTGAGCATAGTTGCGCTCAGCGGAGGTCAATGATCTGGATGCAAATGCGACTGGTCTTTCCAAGCCATTTGGCAACTTATGTGAGAGCACTGCCCCAATACCATATGGAGAAGCATCACAAGCTAAACGAATAGGCAGCGTTGGGTTAAAGTGAGCCAACACTTCCTTAGAGGTGATCAATGCCTTGCTTTTGTGAAAGGCCCGCTTACAGTCCTCGCTCCACTTCCATGGCACTCCCTTCTGCAAAAGAGCGTTCAGCGGGTGTAGCACCGTGGATAAATTTGGCAGAAACTTATGGCAATAGTTAATCAACCCTAGGAACGACCTCAACTGGGATACATTTTCCGGAGCGGGAGCCTTCACAACAGCTTCAATCTTGTCAGGTGACTTGTGAAGCCCCTCCTGGTCAATGACGTGACCACAGTACGAGATTTGCTTCTGAAAGAACTCACATTTCTGGCGATTAACTCGAAGTCCATATTCTTTCAATCTGGTGAGCACCTGTTCCAAATTTGCAAGGTGTTCCTCATCATCATCTCCTGTAATCAGAATGTCGTCCAGGTAGCATTGTGTGCCTGGAATTCCCTGTAATACCTGCTCCATGGCCCTTTGCCAAATCGCTGGAGCCGATGCCACTCCAAAAACTAGTCTATTATACCGATATAAGCCCTTATGCGTGTTGATCGTGAGATACTGGCGTGACGCTTCATCAACTTCCATCTGTAAGTACGCCTGCGCCAGGTCTATCTTGGTGAAGTGTTTCCCGCCAGACAACGAAGCGAAGATATCCTCAATCCGTGGAAGCGGATATTGCACCGTGTGAAGCACCGGATTAACAGTGATCTTGAAATCGCCACAGATGCGAACCTTCCCCGGTTCCCCCGGCTTGTTACTCGATGAACGCTTCATGACGGGAACAATGGGCGTGGCCCATTCACTCCAGTCCACCTTTGACAGTACTCTGGAACATTCTAGTCCTTCCAGCTCAGCTTCCACAGCAGGTCGTATCGCATAAGGTACCGGTCTAGCTTTGAAAAATTTCAGGTTTGCATGTTCTTCAACCTTGATGTTTGCCGTAATTCCTTTCAGTGTTCCCAGTCCCTGCTGGAACACCTCTTTAGCATCGTCCAATATTCTGGACAGTCGTTTAGGTTTGACATCGTCCTTTTTACCGGAATCTACAGTTAGTGCTTTTAAGGAATGCCAGTCCATATTTATTCTCCTGATCCATTCCCGTCCCAGTAGTGGTGGACCTCCCTCAGGTAACACATATAAGTCCATTCCTCGGCTTTCTTTACCCTTGTGGACCACCTTTACCTTTATCTTTCCAATGGGGTATACTCTTTGCCCCGTGTATGTTTTCAATACAATCTCCGTATCCCTTAGGGGAATGTGTGGAAATAACCTTTTGTAATCTTGCTTATTCATGACCGTCAATGCCGATCCAGTGTCCAATTCCATCTTCACTTGGACTCCTGCTATCTGAAGTGTGACCCAGATAGTTTGGTGGTCTGCTGTGTTACCCACATTATGTATTCTTAGACAACCCAGTTCCTTACTGCTGGAGTCTGAATCCGTCTTCTGTTCATCCGAACTGTTCTCTGTCACCTTGTGTACCTTTTTGCTCTTTTCCTGCGGTGACTTTTTGTTGCTGGTCTTCTTTCCTGACCGGCATACTTTAGCTATGTGACCGAGCTTGCCACATTTTCTGCATTCCTGATTTTTGAACCAGCACTGGTTCTGATCGTGCGTTGTCCTTCCGCAACGATAACACTTTACTGCACCCAATGCCATTTGATTGGTGCTGAGTTCCGATGACCTTAGCTGCATTTCCGCGGTGCCTCTTGCCGCGGCCTCGTGTGATGCTGCAATGGTGACAGCTTTATCAAGCGTAAGGTCCTTTTCCTCTAGCAGTCGCTTTTGTGTTCCTTCTTTTAATAATCCACACACGAATTTATCTCTCAGAGCATCTGCTAGTCCTGTACCAAACTGACAGTACTTTGCTAGCTTGCGCAGTTCAATTAAGAATTCAGCGTTGCTTTCCTCTTTCCGCTGCGTTCTTCTGTAAAATTTAAATCGTTCCGCTGTCAGCAGCAGCGTGGGGTTTTAATGTTCTTGCAGGATATTAACAATATTCGCGAAAGTCTGATCCGCCGGTTTATCTGGTGTTACAAGGTGCCTCAATAACCCGTACGTCTTCGCAACCATTGAGTTTAATAAGGTTAGTGCTTTCTTATCATCTGGTACCTCATTTGCTGTACAATAAACTTCAATGCGTTCTACATACGTGGCCCAATCTTCAACATCGCTATCAAAAGCAGTGATGTTACCGTGTTTAGGCATCCTTGAGAGTTTTTTAAATATTTTATTTTTCCAAAATGGCGGCTTCCCGCGCTTGTCTTCTTCCCCCGCCTACTAAAATGGCGGCTTCCCGCACTTGGCGGCTTTTCCCGCGCTTGTCTTCTTCCCCCGCCGACTACAATGGCGGCTTCCCACGCTTGTCTTCTTCCCCCGCTGGCTACAATGGCGATGACCGCGCTGTTGCCGTTCTCGCCTCCCAGCGGTTCTTAATTTCCCCGACGCTGCTTTTGCTCCCCCGCGGTTCTTGTGGGCATTAACGCTTCCCTCGTTGCTGCGCCTCTCAGCCCCAATTGCAGCCCAGCCCTTTACACTGGCTGCGGTCGAGTTCTCCGCGGTTCTCATGGCATTAACGCTGCCCTTGTCGCTGCGCCTCTCGGCCCCGATTGCAGCCCGGCCCTTTTCACCGGCTGCGGTCGAGTTCTCCGCCCTTTCTCCTCCGGTTTCCCTCCCCTTTTCCACTGACAACGCGGCCGACTTTCTGCCCGTGTCGCTAGATCGGCTTACCCACCACCGTGGTAGAAGGATGATCACTGCCTGTCGCTGATGGAGGACTTCGTGGTCAGTAATTTCAACCCGGGTTCTCGATGCCTCCCGTGCGATGCGGTGCTCAGCAGGATGATGAGGGCGGATGCCTCTTCTCGATGCCCGTTCTGAGGACGAAGCTGCCTTGGATGCAAAACTGCCGCAGGGTAAGATCGGACTCGTCGCCACTGTTGAGTCTGAGTGTCCCAGATATGCTTATTCTAAATCACTGGACACAGACAACAAGAATAACTTATACAGGCCTTTACTAATCGAAGGTCAGGGCTGAACTGCTTAGCAAATTACTACACAGAGTTTATATACCAGTGTCGTCACCACCGGTACTACAATACACAGTAGCCAAGAGAAAGTAGTCCATCTCTTAAGGTAGTCTCTTAAGGTGGTACAGGTTACATACACCACAACCTCCCCTTTAAGTAGTGCAAAGAGCTGAGGCCAAACATTACAGGCCATTAGTCTGCACCCGATATTGGCCCACCTGTTGAGCGCTAAGCCAATCAGCAGAGCTTTTAGCACTGCAATCATTCTAATAAGCAGGCAGCACGAATTTTGGACGGGCACAAGCATTTTCAGGCCTAATCCAATCTCTAGGCCTAGTGTCAGATGACTGAGTTATTAGGACAGATTGGAGAAGCTTGGGCTTTTCAGCCTTGAAAAGAGGTCACTAAATAGGGACTTCGTTGAGGTAAATAAGATAGTAAACAATGTAGAAAAGGGAAATCTGGGACTTTGGCCCCGAATTTGTAGTCCTGATAACAATGAACTGGCAGCGTTCACCGTCATTTCACCTTTGAAACTGACCGCAACTTCAGGATGTAGTGCATGTGCAGCCTAATGTGGAAATTGTGGTGTATGTAACCTGTTCCACCTTAAGAGAACTACCTTAAGAAATGTACTACTTTCTCTTGGCTGCTGTATACTGTAATACCGGTGGTGACCACACCAGTATATAAGTGTTGTGTAGGGATTTGCTGGGCAGTTCAGCCCTGACCTCCGAATAGAAAAGACCTGTTAAAGTTATTCTTGTGGTCTGTGTCCAGTGATTTATAATAAGCATAACTGGGACACACAGACTTAACAGTGGCGACGAGTCCGATCTTACCCTGCGGCAGTTTTACATCCAAGGCAGCTTCGTCCTCAGAACGGGCGTCGAGAAGAGGCATCCGCCCTCATCATCCTGCTGAGCACCATCGCACGGGAGGCATCGAGAACCCGGGTTAAAAAGAAAAATTCTGACCACGAAGCCCTCCATCAGCGACAGGCAGTGATCATCCCTTCTACCACGGTGGTGGGTAAGCCGATCAGCGACACGAGCAGAAAGTCGGCCGCGTTGACTGTGGAGTGGGGGAGGGAAAACGGAGGAAAAAGGGCGGAGAACTCGACCACGGCCGGTGAAAAGGGCCGGGCTGCAATCGAGGCCGAGAGGCGCAGCGACTGGGGCAGCTTAAGGCACGAGAGCCGCGGAGAACTCAAACGCAGCCGGTGTAAGGACCGGGCTGCATGAGAACCGCTGGGGAGGCGAGAACGGCAGCAGCACAGCAATCGCCATTGCAGCCAGCGGGGGAAGAAGGCAAACGCGGGAATCCGCCATTGTAGTCGGCGGGGGAAGAAGACGAGCGCGGGAAAGACCGCCAAGCGCGGGAAGCTGCCATTTTAGTAGGCGGGGGAAGAAGACAAGCGCGGGAAGCCGCCATTTTGAGAAAAAGAAAAATTTAAAAACTTGCAAGGATGCCTAAACATGGGAACATTAATACCTTTGATAGCGATATCGAAGATTGGCCCACGTATGTAGAACGCATGGAAGTTTATTGTAAAGCAAATAAGGTACCAGATGATGAGAAAGCACTAACCTTATTAAGCTCAATGGGTGCGAAGACATACGGGCTATTGAAGCACCTTCTGTCACCAGATAAACCGGCGGATCAGACTTTCGCGAATATTGTTACTGTCCTGAAAAATCATTTAAACCCCACGCCGCAGATGATAGCGGAACGATTTAAATTTTACAGAAGAACGCAGCTGAAAGACGAAAGCAATGCTGAATTTTTAATTGAACTGCGTAAGCTATCAAAGTACTATCAGTTTGGAACAGGACTAGCAGATGCGCTGAGAGATAAATTTGTGTGTGGATTGTTAAAAGAAGGAACACAAAAGCGACTGCTTGAGGAGAATGATCTTACGCTTGATAAAGCTGTCACTATTGCAGCATCGCACGAAGCCGCAGCGAGAGGCACTGCGGAAATGCAGCTACGGTCACCGGAACTCAGCACCAATCAAATAGTCTTGGGTACAGTAAAATGTTATCGTTGTGGAAAGACAACGCACGATCAGAACCAGTGCTGGTTCAAAAATCAGGAATGCAGAAAATGTGGCAGGCTTGGGCACATAGCTAAAGTATGCCGGTCAGGAAAGAAGACCAGCAACAAAAAGTCACCGCAGGAAAAGTACAGAAAGGTACACAAGGTGACAGAGAACAGTTCGAACGAACAGAAGTCAAATTCAGACTCCAGCAGTAATGAACTGGGTAGTCTAAGAGTACACAATGTTGGTAATGAAGCAGACCTCCAAACAATCTGGGTCACACTTCAGATAGCAGGAGTCCAAGTGAAGATGGAATTGGACACTGGATCGGCATTGACGGTCATGAATAAGCAAGATTACAAAAGGTTATTCCCACATATTCCCCTACGGGATACGGAGATTGTATTGAAAACATACACGGGGCAAAGAGTATACCCCATCGGGAAGATAGAGGTAAAGGTGGTCCACAAGGACAAAGAAAGCCGAGGAATGGACTTATATGTGCTACCTGAGGGAGGTCCACCACTACTGGGACGGGAGTGGATTAGGAAAATAAATATGGACTGGCATTCCTTAAAAGCACTAACGGTAGATTCCGGTAAAAAAGATGTCAAACCTAACGATTGTCCAGAATATTGGACGATGCTAAAGAGGTGTTCCAACAGGGACTGGGAACACTGAGAGGAATTACGGCAAACATCAAGGTTGAAGAACATGCAAACCCGAAATTTTTCAAAGCCAGACCGGTACCTTATGCGATACGACCTGCTGTGGAAACTGAGCTGGAAGGGCTAGAACGTTCAGGAGTACTGTCTAAGGTAGACTGGAGTGAGTGGGCCACGCCCATTGTCCCCGTCATGAAGCGTTCATCGAGCAACAAGCCGGGGGAACCGGGGAAGGTTCGCATCTGTGGAGATTTCAAGATCACTGTTAATCCGGTGCTTCACACGGTGCAGTATCCGCTTCCGCGGATTGGGGATATCTTCGCTTCGTTGTCTGGCGGGAAACACTTCACCAAGATAGACCTGGCGCAGGCGTACTTACAGATGGAAGTTGAGGAAGAGTCACGCCAGTATCTCACGATCAACACGCATAGAGGCTTGTACCGGTATAATAGACTGGTTTTTGGAGTGGCATCGGCTCCAGCAATTTGGCAGAGGGCCATGGAGCAGGTATTACAGGGAATTCCAGGCACACAATGTTACCTGGACGATATTCTGATTACAGGAGATGATGACGAGCAACACCTTGCAAATTTGGAACTGGTGCTCACCAGATTGAAAGAATATGGACTTCGAGTTAATCGCCAGAAATGTGAGTTCTTTCAGAAGCGGATCTCGTACTGTGGTCATGTCATTGACCAGGAGGGGCTTCATAAGTCTCCTGACAAGATCGAAGCTGTTGTGAAGGCTCCCGCTCCGGATAATGTATCCCAGTTGAGGTCGTTCCTAGGGTTGATTAACTATTACCATAAGTTTCTGCCAAATTTATCCACGGTGCTGCACCCGCTGAACGCTCTTTTGCAGAAGGGAGTACCATGGAAGTGGAGCGAGGACTGTAAGAGGGCCTTTCGCAAAAGCAAGGCATTGATCACCTCAGAGGAAGTGTTGGCTCACTTCAACCCAACTCTGCCTATTCGTTTGGCTTGTGATGCTTCTCCATATGGTATTGGGGCAGTACTCTCACACAAGTTGCCAAATGGCCTGGAGAGGCCAGTTGCGTTCGCATCCAGATCATTGACCTCCGCTGAGCGCAACTATGCTCAGATAGATAGGGAGGCTCTCAGCCTTGTGTGGGGAGTAAAGAAGTTTAATCATTACCTGTAGGGCCCAAAGTTTACGCTTCTGACAGACCACCAGCCGTTGGTATCCATTTTTAACCCTAAGAAGGGTGTTTCGGTGATGACAGCACAGAGACTCCAGAGATGGTCCCTTTTCCTAGGGGCACATCAATATCAGATTGAATTCAAAGGTACAAAGCAGCATGGTAATGCTGATGGGCTGTCGCGCCTGCCACTACCTACAGAGGAGGAGGCACCGACGGTTGACCCTGTTGAGTTATTTCACTCGACCATCATCGAATGTTTACCAGTCACCACTGCAAGTATTGAAAGAGAAACCAGAAATGACCCGACACTGTCCCGGGTCTACGAAGTGACAGTGAAGGGATGGCCAGCACATGGTGATCCACTGTTACCAGCATTCTCAGCAAGACGAGACCAGCTGTCCGTCTGTCAAGGAACATTGATGTATGGAACAAGGGTGATTATTCCTCCTAAGTTAAGAGAGAGAGTTCTAAAGGAACTGCATGAAGGTCATCTGGGGGGAGTCAAGATGAAAAGCCTTGCTAGGGCTTATGTGTGGTGGCCGGGTATCGACCAACAGATAGAGGATCTGACGAAAAGCTGCTCAGGGTGCCAAAAAGTGCAAAATGCACCTCCGATTGCACCGCTGCATCCATGGGAATGGCCTTCAACCCCGTGGCAACGTGTACATATTGACTTTGCTGGTCCATTCATGGACTCCATGTTTTTAATTGCGGTGGACGCACATTCTAAATGGCCAGAAGTGATTAAGATGACTACCACTACCTCGGAAAAGACGATCGCGGTGCTAAGAACGATATTTGCAAGAAATGGATTGCCAGAACAAATATGTTCAGACAACGGACCGCAGTTCGTGTCAGAAGAATTCCAGAAATTCATGAAGAAGAATGGGGTGAAACATTATACCTCTGCCCCATATCATCCGGCTATAAACGGGTTGGCCGAGAGATTTGTACAAACGTTCAAAAAAGCAATAAAGGCCATGAGCGAAGATCAGATTCCACTACAACACAAGGTGGACAATTTCCTAATGGCATATCGAAACGCCACTCATGCAGTGACAAACCAAAGTCCTGCCATGATGTTCTATAACAGGAGGTTGCGGTCCAGGTTGGACTTGTTCAAACCAAATGTGCGGAGGGAAGTTGAAAACAAACAGTTCCAGCATATAAATAACAAGACCACTCGGAGTTTCGAAATAGGACAACCAGTGTTAGCCCGAGACTATAAAATAGAGAAATGGCAATCTGGAACAATTCGGGCCAGACAAGGACCCCTGATGTACACGGTAGATATTGGTGAAAATGTAATACGGCGTCATGCTGACCAACTGGTAGAATCGAGAACAAGGGTCGAACCTATGGTTATGGCAGAGACAACCGTGGAAGAAGTTAGTGAACCTGAAGCATCTACCTCAGAAGTGAATGTACCTGATGATGATGTCCAATCCATAAGAGACCAACTAGATGATTCACCCCAGCAACGAGAATCAGAGACCCCTGAAAGGCGTTATCCAACTCGAATCAGGAGGCCTCCTCAGAGACTGAATCTTTGAACTGTTTTGCATGAAGTTGTATATATATATGTTATTATGTTATGTTAAATGGGGATATAACTGTTAAGCTAAAAAGGGAGGATTGTGGTGTATGTAACCTGTTCCACCTTAAGAGAACTACCTTAAGAGATGTACTACTTTCTCTTGGCTGCTGTATACTGTAATACCGGTGGTGACCACACCGGTATATAAGTGTTGTGTAGGGATATGCTGGGCAGTTCAGCCCTGACCTCCGAATAGTAAAGACCTGTTAAAGTTATTCTTGTGGTCTGTGTCCAGTGATTTATAATAAGCATAACTGGGACACACAGACTTAACAGAAATCCTGAAGTTGTGGTCTGTCATTCACTGCTCCTCCACAGGCTGTGCTATGCCGGCAATCAGTGAAATCCCTCAAATCAGGGAAACTGCAGTAATTACGCTGTTAAATAGCCCACTAAAAGTTAGACCCAAAATGAATAGATGTAACTGGGGTTTTAAAGCATATTGACTGCTAAACAAAGGTTATGGCCCTGAAAAACTAATTTTAATTTTGTGCAGTGTCAAATTTATCCATTTTAATAAAAATTTAAATTTTTAAGAAGCTTTTAAAAAGGTTGTCCATCTTTATTTCAGGTTTGCCTTTTCCCCACGCGAGAGCACCAATCTTTGTTTTGCTCTCTCTAACATTTTTTAAAAATTAGAATTTTAAGAGCTTACTGACTTCCTTGTTCGCTGTCTGTGAGAATTCTGATTGGCTGCTTAGACAGCCCGTTGACGTCACAGCAGCTCACACTATGGGATTCCCACTATACTATGTTGATTTGAATTACATGTCCTAAACTTCTCGACACAGAGTTCGCGAGATCTTTGTGCAAAGCTTACTTCGGGGCCAGCGGCGAATGCCTTTGCTTCGCAGCTGACTGCAAATTCTGGGCTATTATTTCAACTTAAACTGTGATGGTTGGATTAGGCGACACAGCTTCAAACTAGTGAAAGAAAAATTAAGGCTGATGTCACATAATTCCACTTCACTTAAGAAGTGATCAACATGGGGATGGATTTCACGATAAAACCACCTTTCACAGGACTACTGGCGCTGTCTGTGCAGTTCCAGCACTGATTGACAGCTCGTTGATTGGGGTGCAGGGCCGAGCAGGAAGGAAACCCTTAAAGAGATGGGCCACGCCAATGGGGGGTGGGGGGGTGCAGGGAGGGCCAACAGCAGAAGGTTAGGCAGAGGCTGGAAGGGTTATGCTCATCTTTTGCTGCAAAGATCCTTCACAAACCTGAATTTTGGCCTTTTCTCAGCAGCCTCCAGCAATGTCTTTAAGGGACGCTGTTATGGCTGCTTAACACTCGGTGTCATTGTGTGGGGCTTGTGCAATGTGCAGTTCAAAATAGCATTGGGATCCTCTGTACGTTATATATATATATAATACATATAATAACGGGAGCCCTGGCCATTTATTTTGCAGGCCATTCCAAAATTTGCTGTAAGCACGAAACCGGCGGTAGGTTTCTCATTGCGATTCTGATCTTACTACCACCAAAAACATGGCAGTAGAGAGACTGAAATCACCCCCAGGGAGGCTTGGCTGTGTTCACAGACACAGCAAAATTGTTTGGTTGTTTGGAGTGGGAGTGCATAGTTTAAAGTATATTGAAGTTGGGAAAAAGTTCAATACCAGGGCCATACTGTGTATATATTAGCCGACAGCCTTAGGTTCCACCAGTAAAATAATTTATTTCAGAATTTCCATTAAGCAGGGAAATAAGTGAAGGGTATACCCAATCTTCCGCCTTTTTTATTTGTTTTTCTCATGAAACTATTGGAGCAGAAAATCCAGTGGGATCTATTACAGATGTTATCACTGGTGAATGGCACCATATAAGTCTTTCTACATCCACGTGTATGGCATTGATCCTCTCAGCATGTGAATTATAAGCTATCTGAGAATTATTGCCACACTCTGAGGTTGGGTTCTGCTTGAGTTCTAGCCATGGTGGATGATTACCATATGTGTGTGCATATAAGGCAACCCACCTTAAGAAAACATGTAGAAAAACTTACAGCTCTCATATAAGGCGAGGAGCAAAACTATATCTTCCAAAATTCTCACCTTCATGTCTGCTGGCATTCACAAATTGCTGTTCTTTGACATTTCAACCAACACAATCCTATCATGTGTTCCTCCACTCCTCCAGTACTGTCATATTTAAATTGGTGCTCGTCCTCCAAATTTCAGTACTGGCTCCTGCTGCTGATTTTAAATGTCTCATAGTTGCCCACTGTCTACGTGTTGTACAAACTGTAGACGTTTCTGGCCTCCATTTGTGCTATTTGCCCTGGGCCTCAAAAGCGCACTGATCCTCAGACATTTTAAATCTTGCTGAAACTGCCTCGTTGTCCATTGTGCATGTGTGATATTTTAGCACATGCTCAGAAAAGACAATGCACAAAGGATAATGAGGCAATTTCATCAATCTCCAGGGCCTCTCATTGAAACAGGAGTTGGAAGTATGAGAGTTCGTATACCTGCTTCTGTTACAGGAGGTGTTGATAGATTTATGGAAAGACACTGACACGTATTTAGGGCGCCCATCCATCTACTCTGTGTTTAAGAAGCATTGTTCAGACTGGTCAGTGCAATCTGCCACCCAAATTCTTCAAACAATCTATAACTGGGAGAGAGTTATGCTATTGTAATCTAATTGAGGCACATAAGACATCATGAACCACATATGTTTTTTATATTGGCTCTTTTTTTGCTAATGGCAATCACCATGGCGAATGTTAGCAGCAAGTGTCAATACAAATAACATCAGCGAGCACCATGCCAAATATCACAACAAATCTCAGTAAAATGTCATGTGGATCAAACGATCGTGCCTATCGTGCCTATCGTGCAAACAGATCAACAGAGGATGCAATCACAACTGCTCTACACTCGGCACTGAATCACCTAGATGGTAAGTGTGGTGTATGTAACCTGTTCCACCTTAAGAGAACTTAAGCCTGTTCCACCTTAAGAGATGTACTACTTTCTCTGGCTGCTGTATACGTAATACCGGTGGTGACCACCGGTATATAAGCACTGTGTAGTAATATTGTTTTTAGTAGTAGTCCTGACCTCCAACCAGTAAAGACCTGTTGAACTTTAATCTTGTAGTCTGTGTTAGTAATTACAACTAGAACACACAGACTTAACAGTGGCGACGAGTCCGATTCTTACCCTGCAGCAGTTTATATCCACGGCGGCTTCGTCCACAGAACGGACGTCGAAGAGAGGCTTCCACCCTCATCACCCTGCTGGAAGACACGTCGCGCGGCAGACATCGAGAAACCAGAGTACAAAAGACATCCTGAACTCGAAGCCTCCATCAGCGGCTGTCAGCTATCTTTTTTCTACCTCGGTGGTGGGTAAGCCGGGCAGCGACGCGACCAGAAAGTCAGCCGCGTTGGCTGTACAGACGGGGAGGGAAGACGGAGGAATAAGGGCGGTGAGATCGATCGCGACCGGAGATAAGGGTCGGGCCGCATTCGGGCCGAAAGGCGCAGCGCGGGGACATCGATCGTGGCTGGTGATAAGGGCCGGGCCACATTCGGGCTAAAAAGGCGCAGCGTCTGGGGCAACTGAAGGCGCGAGAGCCGCGGTGAAGCGGAGACAGCGTCGGGGGACGGGTGAAGACCGCCAAGCGCGGGAAAACCGCCATTTTGTAGGCGGAGGACGAAGACAAGAGCGGGAAGCCGCCATCTTGGATAAAAATTAAAATAAATTAAATTGCAACGATGCCTAAACATGGGAACATTAATACCTTTGATAGCGACATCGAAGATTGGGCCATGTATGTAGAACGCATACAAAATTATTGTAAAGCAAATAAAATCCCAGATGAAGAGAAAGCACTAACATTATTAAACTTAATGGGTGCGAAGACATACGGGCAATTGAAACACCTTTTATCACCAGATGAACCGGCGGATAAGACGTTCAAGGAGATTGTTACTGTCCTGAAAAATCATCTAAACCCCACGCCACTGATGCTAGCGGAACGATTTAAATTTTACAGCAGAAGTCAGCTGAAGGATGAAAGCAATGCTGAATATTTAATGGAATTGCATAAGCTAGCAAAGTACTGTCAGTTTGGAATGAGACTGACAGAGGCGCTACGAGATAAATTTGTGTGTGGTTTATTAAAGGAAGATACACAAAAGCGACTGCTCGAGGAGAATGAGCTGACGCTTGAGAAAGCGGTCACTATGGCAGCAGCACATGAAGCTGCAGCGAGAGGCACGGCAGTAGTGCAGCTACGGTCACCGAAACTCAGTACAAATAAATTAGGTTTGAGTACTGTAAAATGTCATCGTTGTGGAAAGACAACGCACGATCAGAACCAGTGTTGGTTTAAAAACCAAGAATGCAGAACGTGTGGCAGGCTTGGCCACATAGCTAAAGTATGCCGGTCAGGAAAGAAGACCAGCAACAAAAAGTCACCGCAAGGAAAATACATAAAGGTACACAAGGTGACAAAGAACAGTTCGACCGAACAGAAGTCAGATTCAGACGCTAGCAGTAATGAACTGGGTAGCTTAAGAGTACACAACGTTGGTAAGGATGCAGATCTCCAGACAATTTGGGTCACCCTTCAGATAGCAGGAGTCCAAGTAAAGATGGAATTGGACACTGGATCGGCATTGACGGTCATGAATAAGAAAGATTACAAAAGGTTATTCCAACATATTCCCCTACGGGATACGGAGATTATATTGAAAACATACACGGGGCAAAGAGTGTACCCCATCGGAAAGATAGAGGTAAAAGTGGTCCACAAGGGCGAAGAAAGCCAAGTAATGGACTTATATGTGCTACCTGAAGGAGGTCCACCACTACTGGGACGGGAGTGGATTAGGAAAATGAATATGGAGTGGCACTCCTCGAAGGCACTAACGGTAGATTCCGGGGAAACAGATGTCAAACCTAAACGATTGTCCAAAATATTGGATGATGCTAAAGAGGTGTTCCAGCAGGGACTGGGAACACTGAGAGGAATTACGGCAAACATCAAGATTGATGAACATGCACACCCAAAATTTTTTAAAGCCAGACCGGTACCCTATGCAATACGACCAACTGTAGAAGCGGAACTGGAAGCGCTAGAACGTTCAGGTGTACTGTCTAAGGTAGATTGGAGTGAGTGGGCTACACCCATTGTTCCCGTTATGAAACGTCCTTCGAGCAACAAGCCAGGAGAACCAGGGAAGGTTCGCATCTGTGGAGATTTCAAAATCACCGTTAATCTGGTGCTTCACACGGTGCAGTATCCGCTTCCGCGGATTGAGGATATTTTTGCTTCGTTGTCTGGCGGGAAACACTTCACCAAGATAGACCTGGCGCAGGCGTACTTGCAGATGGAGGTTGAAGAAGAGTCACGCCAATACCTCACGATCAACACGCATCGAGGTTTGTACCAGTACAATAGGCTGGTTTTTGGAGTGGCATCAGCTCCAGCAATTTGGCAGAGGGCCATGGAGCAGGTATTACAGGGAATTCCAGGCACACAATGTTACCTGGACGATATTCTGATTACAGGTGATGGTGATGAAGAACACCTCGCAAACTTGGAACTGATGCTCAACAGACTGAAAGAGTATGGACTTAGAGTTAATCGGCAGAAATGTGAGTTCTTCCAGAAGCGGATCTCGTACTGTGGTCATGTCATTGACCGGGAGGGGCTTCATAAGTCTCCTGACAAGATAGAGGCAGTTGTAAAGGCTCCCGCTCCGGATAATGTCTCTCAGTTGAGGTCGTTTCTAGGATTGATTAACTATTACCATAAATTTCTACGAAATCTATCCACGGTACTGCACCCGCTAAACGCTCTTTTACAGAAGGGGGTACCATGGGAATGGAGCGAAAACTGTAAGAAGGCATTTCGCAAAAGCAAAGAATTGATCACCTCAGAGGAAGTGTTGGCTCACTTCAACCCGACACTGCCTATTCGGTTGGCTTGTGATGCTTCTCCATATGGTATTGGGGCAGTACTCTCACACAAGTTGCCAAATGACACGGAAAGGCCAGTCGCGTTTGCATCCAGATCATTGACCTCCGCTGAGCGCAACTATGCGCAGATCGATAGGGAGGCTCTCAGCCTTGTATGGGGAGTGAAGAAGTTTAATCATTACCTGCAGGGCCAAAAATTCACACTTCTGACAGACCATCAGCCGTTGGTATCCATTTTTAACCCTAAGAAGGGTGTTTCAGTGATGACAGCACAGCGTCTCCAGAGATGGTCCCTTTTCCTAGGGGCACATCAATATCAAATAGAATTCAAAGGTACGAAGCAGCATGGCAATGCTGATGGGCTGTCGCGCCTGCCACTACCTGAAGAAGAAGAAACGACGAAAGTTGACCCTGTTGAGTTATTTCATTCGACCATCATCGAGTGTTTACCAGTCACCAATGCAAGTATTGAAAGAGAAACCAGGAACGACCCGACACTGTCCAGAGTCTACGAGGTGACAGTGAAAGGATGGCCAACACGTGGTGATCCTCTGTTACCGGCATTCTCGGTAAGGCGAGACCAGCTGTCCGTCTGCCATGGTACTTTGATGTACGGGACAAGAGTGATTATTCCTCCCAAGTTAAGGGAAAGATTTCTAAAAGAACTGCATGAAGGTCATCTGGGGGGAGTTAAGATGAAAAGTCTTGCTAGAGCTTATGTATGGTGACCGGGTATTGACCAACAGATAGAGGAGTTGACGAAAAGCTGCGCTGGGTGCCAAAAAGTGCAAAATGCACCTCCGATCGCACCACTACACCCATGGGAATGGCCTTCAGCCCCATGGCAACGCGTACATATTGACTTTGCTGGTCCATTCATGGACTCCATGTTCCTAATTGCGGTGGACGCACTTTCCAAATGACCAGAAGTGATCAAGATGAATACCACTACTTCAGAAAAGACAATTGCGGTGTTAAGAACAATATTCGCAAGGAACGGATTGCCAGAACAGATCTGTTCGGACAACGGACCACAGTTCGTGTCGGAAGAATTCCAAAAATTCTTAAAGAAGAATGGGGTGAAACATTATACCTCTGCCCCATATCATCCGGCGACAAACGGGTTGGCCGAGAGATTTGTCCAAACATTCAAAAAGGCAATAAAGGCCATGAACGATGATCAGATTCCGCTACAGCACAAGGTGGACAATTTCCTAATGGCATATCGAAACGCCGCTCATGCAGTGACTAACCAAAGTCCTGCCATGATGTTTTATAACAGGAGGTTGCGGTCCAGGTTGGACTTGTTAAAACCAAATGTGCAGAGGGAAGTGGAAAACAAACAGTTCCGGCATATTAATAACAAGACCACTCGAAGTTTCAACGTAGGACAACCAGTGTTGGCAAGGGGCTATGGAAACGAAAAATGGCAGTCCGGAACAATTTGGGCCAGACAAGGACCTCTGATGTACACAGTAGATATTGGTAACAATGTGATAAGGCGTCATGCGGATCAACTGGTAGAATCGAGAGCAAGGGTCGAACCCATGGTTGCGACAGAGACAACTGTGGAAGACGTTAATGAACCTGAAGCATCTACCTCGGCAGGGAATGTACCTGATGATGATAACACCCAATGCATGGGAGACCAACTAGAGGAGTCACCTCAGCAACAGGAATCAGAGACCACTGAAAGGCGTTATCCAAACCGAATCAGAAGGCCTCCTGAGAGACTGAACCTTTGAACTGTTTATACCTGAAGTTATATACGTTATTATGTTATGTTAAATGGGGATATGACTGTTAAGCTAAAAAGGGAGGATTGTGGTGTATGTAACCTGTTCCACCTTAAGAGAACTTAAGCCTGTTCCACCTTAAGAGATGTACTACTTTCTCTGGCTGCTGTATACGTAATACCGGTGGTGACCACCGGTATATAAGCACTGTGTAGTAATATTGTTTTTAGTAGTAGTCCTGACCTCCAACCAGTAAAGACCTGTTGAACTTTAATCTTGTAGTCTGTGTTAGTAATTACAACTAGAACACACAGACTTAACAGTAAGGAGACCTACATCAGAATGCTGTTCATAGACTACAGCTCAGCATTCAACACTATTGTCCCCAACAAGCTGGCCACCAAACTCCAAACTCTTGGCCTGAACACTTCCCTCTGCAACTGGACCCTGGACTTCCTAACAAACAGACCCCAGTCTGTCAAATTAGGTAACCACACCTCCCCCCCCCCCCTGACCCTGAACACGGGGGCCCCACAAGGATGTGTGCTGAGCCCCCTCCTCTACTCCCTCTTCAACCATGACTGTGTGGCTGTTAATGGTTCCAACACCATCATCAAGTTTGTGGATGACACCACGGTAGTAGGCCAGATCACCAACAACGATGAGTCAGCCTACAGGGAGGAGGTCCAGCATCTCGTGAAGTGGTGCGCCGACAACAACCTGGCCCTTAACACCAAGAAAACAAAAGAAATCACTGTGGACTTCAGGAAGTCCAAAGGCGGAAGTCACCCCCCCATCCACATCAATGGGGCTGTGGTGGAAAGGGTGGACAGCTTTAAGTTCCTCGGAGTCCACATCACGGAAGACCTCTCCTGGTCCCTCAACACCTCCTCTCTGGTGAAGAAGGCCCAGCAGCGCCTATATTTCTTAAGGAGGCTGAAGGGATGTAATCTGTCACCCCTGATCCTCTCTAACTTTTACCGCTGCACTATAGAGAGCATCCTGACAAACTGTATCACAGTATGGTATGGCAGCTGTAGCTACTATGACCGGAAAGCCCTGCAGCGGGTAGTCAAAACTGCCCAACGCATTACCGGCACCCGGCTACCGACCATAGAGCACATATACCAGAAACGCTGTCTACGGAGGTCACGGTCCATCATCAAAGACCCTACTCACCCCAGCCACAGTCTGTTCGCCCTCCTATCATTTGGGAGACGCTACAGATGCATTCGCACCCGTACGACCAGATTTATGAACAGCTTCTTTCCCAGGGCTGTCATCCTACTGAACTCCACAAATAAACTCTAAAGCCTGCACATCTGCCAATGCACTTTATTATGGTCATATTTATGTTAATATACTACAAACCAAATGTATGTTGAATATTTAAATGTCTTAATCCAAATGTACACTCTCGGGAGCCGCAAGCCTACATTTCGTTGTACTGCACTTGTGCACTAACAATGACAATAAAAGTTGATTTGATTTGATTTTGATTTGAATGATTGAGAGTACTGGAGAGCACAATGAGCTAAAACACTGCTCCAAAACTGCCCTGACAGTTTGTTTGACTTGAAACCAGCACATACTGTACCACTTATTGCACTCGAGTAGCTTCATTAACATCCAGTTACTATGTAATGTTTTTGCATCACGGCGGTTTATCTTTTGACCACTGTTAAACCATTAACCCAAATTAATAAGAAAATTGAGCAGAATTTCAAATCTAGTGTCTTTGTTATGAAGGCAAGCTGTCAGTCACCTCTACGGTTACAGCAGGTCTCATTCAGCTAATTTAATTTTGAAACTTAGAGAAAAATCTCAGCAGTTCATGTGTTAAAAACACAGCGGGAGTGGGACAACTAAAAAAGAACATAACAGACCTTGAGTAAAAAGCGAACACGTGTGAGTCCTGTGCACACTATGGGCTAATGGAAGAAGCTGATAGGAAACTTATGAACATGTGCTGCAGTTAGTAAATGTCTGAAGTATGGACATCACTTTGGAGAAGTGAACTAGTAGAATTTATTATACAGTCTGACATGTATCAATATATAATTTCTAATATATATTTATTAATATATTGTGGCGGAGCCACCAAAGGACTCAGAGCAGTTGTACATAATTCCTTTAACAGCAATGTAGTTACTGTCTGTGCCTGTACCTTTAATTACACTGTTTGACTGTACAATGCCTAGTTACCTTTACAGCACGGTTTCAACGTGATGACGTCATGCCGTTAGTCACGTGATGCCCCAATGGCGGGAAGAATGTGATGACATCATGACGTCAGTCTTCTGACCAGAGGATCAGCCCTCATGGAGCCCTCAAGGAGAATAGACCTGTTATTGATGTGTTCTAGCAGTTTCCAGTTTAAACTCGTTTGGTTTCATTAAAGTTCATTAATTTAATTACCTGAGTCGAACTCAGTCTTTTTGGTAGGAACCTCCGTTCCTACATTGGTGACCCCGGCTTCTACGAACGATTTTCGTGGAAGATTCGACATGGACACGAACGCCGTCACGCTGAAACTGCCACAGTTCTGGGAGCAACAACCAAACACCTGGTTCATCCAGGCTGAAGCCCAGTTCGCCATTCGGAACATCATTGCGGATCAGACCCGTTATTATTACGTGGTCTCTGCCCTCGACAGCGCAACTGCATCACGGATCATCAGCCTCATCGGTAGTCCTCCTACTGACAGCAAGTATGATGCAATTAAGGCGCGGTTGCTTCAGGTTTTCGGGCTATCAAAGTCGGAGCGTGCTCGCCGGCTCATCACGCTGCCCGGCCTCGGGGACTCCAAACCGTCCGAGCTCATGAGCCAAATGCTCACGCTCTTGGGTGCTGAACCGGAATGTTTCCTCTTCCGGGAGCTTTTCCTCTATCAACTGCCTGAACAGGTTCAGGCTACCCTAGCCAGCTCCGACATTACTGACTGCGCCAAGCTTGTGGCCGAAGCCAATAAGATTTTCACGGTTACCCAGCAGTGCTGCGCGGCCATGAGGCACCCACCCCCCACAGACACGGTCCCGGCTTCTCCTACAGCGGGCTGGTGCTCCTACCACACCCGTTTTGGCGCGAAAGCACGATGCTGCTGTTCTCACTGCAGTTTTTCGCCCCCAAAAAAACCAAGAAGGTGCAGGCGGCGTCCCTGGCGACGGATGACCAAGTCTAACGGGCGTTCCGCGGTGGTGATGGCCGTCGGTTCTACGGGGAAACTCCTCTATATCACCGATTCCCTCTCGGGCCGCCGTTTCCTTTGTGACACCGGGCGCAGTGTAGCATTCTACCTGCGTTGAAGCTCGACATGCAGACTGGGAACCTCGGTTTTTCCCTCGTAGCGGCAAATGGCGCAGCTATTCGAATGTTCCGAAAGCGGCGGGTCGAAGTCTGTTTCGGCGGTCAGCGCTTCTTTTGGGAATTCGTCACGGCTACAGTCTCACAGGCTATCCTAGGGGCAGATTTTCTGTGTACCAACAGCCTACTAGTCGATGTCTGGCACCGCCGGCTGATCAACGCGGCCACCTTCCACTCGATTCCGTGCTTCCACGGTACCTCCGTGGCGCGCTCCATTGCCTGTGCTTTCCCTCCTCCAGATGACTTCACGCGGCTCCTTGGGGAGTTTCCGGAGCTGACAAGGCCCACCTTCTCCTCTTCGGCGATGAAACATGGTGTTGAACATCACATCACCACTACTGGCTCCCCAGTTTATGCGCGGGCTAGAAGGCTCGAACCTGCCAAGCTTGCAGCTGCGAAGGCGGAGTTCACCACAATGGAGCGGCTCGGGATCATTAGGCGATCGAAGAGTCCCTGGTCCTCGCCTCTCCACATCGTGCCGAAACCAGGCGGCGGCTGGCGGCCATGCGGTGACTACCGGTGCCTCAACGACGCCACCACTCCGGATCGGTACCCGATCCCGCATATCCAGGACTTCTCGGCCCACTTGGCGGGAAATTCTATCTTCTCTAAAGTCGACCTCGTCCGTGGATATCACCAGGTTCCAGTGCACCCACAAGACGTCCCGAAAACCGCAGTCATCGCCCCTTTTGGCCTCTTTGAGTTCCTGCGGATGCCGTTTGGCTTAAAGAACACAGCACAGGCATTCCAGCATTTAATGGACTCCGTTCTTTGAGACCTGCGTTTCCTTTTCGTCTACCTTGACGACATTCTCATCGCCAGTGCCAGCAAGGAGGAGCACATCTCCCATTTGCGTTCCCTCTTTACGCACCTCAGCCAACACGGTTTAATCATCAACCCGGCCAAGTGCCAGTTCGGCCTGCAACAAATCGACTTCCTGGGACATCGCATAACATCGGACGGCGCCGTCCCTTTGTCGACGAAGGTTGAGGCAGTTACTTCTTTCCCGCGGCCGTCGACAGTCAAGGCCTTGCAGGAGTTCCTGGGGATGGTCAACTTCTACCACCGTTTCGTCCCCAAGGCGGCTCAACTCATGCAACCCTTGTTCGGGGCCCTCAAGGGCAAGTCCGGTAAAGATCCAATCAGCTGGATGGCTGAAATGATCCAGGCATTCGGCGACACCAATAACACTTTGGCCAACGCAACCATGCTGGCGCACCCACTTCCAGGTGCTACTATCGCCCTTACCACCGATGCGTCAGACTACGCCATCGGTGCAGTGCAAGAACAGTGGGTCAACGGCACATGGCAACCGCTGGCGTTTTTCAGCCGTCAATTGCGAAAGAATGAAAAAAAGTACAGCACCTTCAATAAGGAACTACTGGCACTTTTCGTCGCCATTGGCCATTTGCGGTTTTTATTGGAGGGGCGCCCCTTCAAGGCTTTTGTCGACCACAAACCCCTTACGTTCGCCATGGCCAAGACCGCCGAACTGTGGTCCGCTCATCAACAACGTCACTTGACGTTCATTTCCGAATTTACCACGGACATTCAACATGTGTCTGGTAAGGACAACCTGGTGGCAGATTGCCTCTCCCATGCGACGGTCTACGCGGTGCACCTGGGAATCGACTACGCCCTCATGGCGGCAGATCAGGTTTCGGACTCGGAGGTCCAATCATATAGAACCGTTCCCTCTAGCTTCCAAGCGACCGACGTCGTCTTCCAGGCCGCAGGTGCCACGCTCCTTTGCGACGTTTCCATGGGAGTTCCTCGTCCCATCGTGCCAGTCGCATGGCGCCGGAAGGTTTTTGATGCCATACACGGGTTGTCGCACCCAGGGATGAAGGTTTCGCAACGGCTTATGTCAGCTAAGTTCGTCTGGAAATGTATGCACATCGATGTCCGTGACTGGGCTAATACCTGCATCGTATGCCAGAAGGCCAAAGTCCAGCATCATGTCAAGGCTCCAGTGGCTGCGTTCACTGTTCCGGAGCATCGTTTCGACCACGTGCATGTGGACCTTGTGGGGCCGCTTCCGCCTTCTCAGGGTTATACTCATCTCCTCACCATAGTGGACCGCACCACTAGGTGGCCAGAGGCAATTCCTTTGGTTTCCACCACGTCGGCAGACGTCGCTAGAGCTTTCATCTCCTGTTGGGTTGCCCGTTTCGGGGTACCGGCGGACATCTCTTCTGACCGCGGGCCACAATTTTCCTCGGATCTTTGGAACGCTGTGGCTCAGGGGCTCAGTACCAAACTTCATCGCACCACCGCCTATCATCCGCAGGCAAACGGCCTTTGCGAGCGATTCCACAGGTCACTTAAAGCCTCTCTTCGGGCCAGTCTTCAAGGTGCAGAATGGGTGGACAGACTCCCATGGGTCCTGTTGGGTCTCCGTACGGCGCCCAAAGATGACCTACAATCGTCTTCAGCTGAACTCGTCTATGGCCAGCCGCTCCGTGTACCAGGAGATTTCCTCCCTTCTCCCACAGAGCGATGGTCCACCTCCCGGCAACTCGTTCACCACCAAGAAGCGGCCAGATGCTTTGCTCCGATACCTACATCCAATCACGGTTTGCAGACCTCCTACGTACCACCGGGACTGAAGAATGCGGAGTATGTCTTCATCCGCCACGACGCTCACCGGGATCCGCTCAAGCCCCCTTACACTGGTCCTTTCCGCGTCATCGAACCGGGAGACAAATCCTTTTCGGTCGACATCGGAGAGAAGCCGGATCACATCTCGGTGGACCGCTTGAAGCCGGCTCACCTGGACCTGGACCACCCTGTCGTAGTCACTCAACCACCAAATGTGGCCGACCGCCCGTTGCTGCCGCACCAGATCAACCAAAGCCGCCTGACAACTCGACCGCGCTCGCCGCGCCTGCTCAGCCGCAACCGACTGCCAACTCGACCACCGGTCGTCAACTTCCTCTACCAGGGTATCGAAGTCGATCAGACAGGCTCATCAAGCCTCCTCCTCGCCTCACCTTTTCTGTTAAAGACAATTCTGGGGGGGGCGCATGTGGCGGAGCCACCAAAGGACTCAGAGCAGTTGTACATAATTCCTTTAACAGCAATGTAGTTACTGTCTGTGCCTGTACCTTTAATTACACTGTTTGACTGTACAATGCCTAGTTACCTTTACAGCACGGTTTCAACGTGATGACGTCATGCCGTTAGTCACGTGATGCCCCAATGGCAGGAAGAACGTGATGACATCATGACGTCAGTCTTCTGACCAGAGGATCAGTCCCCATGGAGCCCTCAAGGAGA
The DNA here is from genome assembly GCF_052327205.1 of Somniosus microcephalus. NCBI lineage: Eukaryota > Metazoa > Chordata > Chondrichthyes > Squaliformes > Somniosidae > Somniosus > Somniosus microcephalus. The sequence continues at coordinate 132,562,362 of NC_140993.1, forward strand.
GTAGACCTGTTATTGATGTGTTCTAGCAGTTTCCAGTTTAAACTCGTTTGGTTTCATTAAAGTTCATTAATTTAATTACCTGAGTCGAACTCAGTCTTTTTGATAGGAACCTCCGTTCCTACAATATATTATATTTACTTTTAAACATATTGAAGTCATGGAGATAAATATCAGGAGTGATATAAAACAGGCTGCCGATTCACTATCACCCGATTTATACCATCACACAAAGTCAAGATCTACCCCCAGTAGTGTAATACATTGGTTGGTCTAAAGCACTGTGCTAAGGCATTGTGGGACACGGCTTAGTTTAGACTGGACTATTGTCTTGATTTTTACAATTAAACTTTGTTTTGTGCCAGACAGATCACGAATTTCAAATCTGAAAGGCCTGTTCTTAGGCCTCTCGTGCCATCCAGTCATTTCAATGACAGCAATTTGCACCCTCCAGACTTGTATTTAAGGTGCATTTGGGTTTTGATTTGTACAGTTGGAAGGAGAGGGCATTTTTTGCACAGGGCAGAGCCCTGAAATGGGAGCAAAGAGTTTGCATCCTGGCAGAGCTGAGGGTGTGATTGGAATCAGGGTTTGGCTTCACCTGGGAGTGGAAGTCATTTGGACTAAGTTCCATGACATTGCTCATGGGCCAACAAGCACAAGCTGGTAAAAATGTATGATTCGGCTGAATTTCAACAGTAGGATAAAAAAATCAGCATTGTATACTGAAAAGATAAAGCACAGCAAAAGAACAGGAAAAGCAGACAAGGAAAGAAACACAGAACATTTCAAATTGCTTCAAAAAGTGTCAAAAATCTAATTTAATGGAGGAGGTATGCCCCAAAACCCCTAAAAATGAGGTTCACACCACCAGAGCTCATTTTCCCTTTAAACATTTCTAACTATGCCAAAATTGCACTTTTGTGTATTTCAGGTTTTTCACTCTAAAATGCAACCAATGGAATATTGGGTATTGCTGTAGCTTCAGTCATGACAAGTTAACGCTCCACTGTATTTTTTTTGTATCTCATACATGAGGGTTTCAGGTTTCACAGAAAAACAAACTGAATTGTGGAATGTGATTCTAAAACACTAATAAAAATCCTGAAATCCAAAGTAATAAAAACAGAATTTAACTTACTTGGTAACCTTCAGGGGCCTTTATTTGTGGCTGTTTTTCAGTTTTATGAGTTTTCAGCTTTTTTGAAGGTTTATAGATTGGCATGTATGGTCTGCTCTCTCTGTATCTTATTTTGCTGAGTTTTCTCCAATTTTAAATCAGCACTGAGAGCCTGGGCTGAAATCAGGAGGGAAAGCTACCACCTATATATCACAGCCCTGAAGGAGCAAAGTGGAACAAACAACAACTTGTATTTATATAGTGCCTTTAATGTAGTAAAACGTCTCAAGGCGCTTCATAGGAGCATCATAAGACAAAAATTTGACACTGAGCCACATAAGGATAAATTAGGGGAGGTGACCAAAAGCTTGGTCAAAGTGGTAGGTTTTAAGGAGCATCCTAAAGGAGGAAAGCGAGGTGGAGAGGTTTAGGCAGGGAATTCCAGAGCTTGGGGCCTAGGTAACAGAAGGCACAGCCACCAATGGTTGAGCGATTATAATCAGGGATGCTCAAGAGGGCAGAATTAGAGGAGCGCAGATATCTCGGGGGCTTGTGGGGCTGGAGGAGATTACAGAGATAGGGAGGGGTGAGGCCATGGAGGGATTTGGAGCGGACTGCAGAGGCCATAAAGCACGAGAGGAACGGAGAGCAAAGGCCACAAAGCACGAGAGGAACAGTCTGGGCTGAAAATTCAGTAGGGTTAGCGCCCATTTTGCGGCGCTAGAGGGCCTAGCACCGCAATGATAGCCGTTTCTGAAATTCACTTCGGCGCTGCCATCGGCGTTAGCTGGTTGCGCTGCGCCGGCACCGATGACGTCATCGGTGTGCGCAGCGTCCCGGTTGCCGTGGCAACGCGCCCGAACGCCGAAATTCAGTTGCGGCCGCCTCGCCCGTGGCAGCCGCAACTAAGACTCTGGCAACCGAGTCTTACACAAGTTAGCGCCGGCGCATTAAGGTCGCGCGGCGGCCGGCCGCTTTCCCGCCGGCCGCCTGCCCGCACCTCCCTCCCCGGACTCCTCCACCCCCCCCCCGCGGAACAGATGCGTCTGGCCTGCAAGCCCGGCACTTGTCCGAGGTGCCGGGCTCATTTTTGAAAAAATCAAACGGCCAGCGATCGGGTGAAGGCAGCGCCTCCTTAACGGGAGGAGGAGGCCTGCACTTCCCCAGCCTGCCGCACCGCATCGGGTGCTGCAGCACCAGATTAACGCCGCAATGCGGCACTCAGCGCCCATTGGGAGGCACTCACGCCCGCCAGTAGCGCCGGCAGCCGTCTGGGCGCGGCGCTACTGAGTTTTTGGCGCGCGCAAGGGAATTAGCGCCGGCGCTAAATTTCTGGCGCTAAAGCCCTGGCGTGGCGTCAACTCAATTTCTAGGCCTCTATCTGTGACGCAGGGAAGAACCTGAAAAAAAATTGTAAATTTGAAAAAGTGACATTGGAGGAGTGGTGGAGCCCAAGGAACTGCAGCTAAGTGATTAATTTATTTCATAACCAAGTCAGGTGTATAATTTATTATATAATTAATTTAGTGTTTAATTAATTAATCAGATATAGGGGTTAAAATTTAAATTAACTAAATAGCGGATACTAACATTAAAGGGTTCTGAATTTTCATTAAATTAAAATCTGACATATATAAATAATAAATAAGAGTTAAGTAAATTTAAAAAAATAAAGGAGCTAATAAACAAATAAACAAAGAGCAGAGCAGAGTAAAAGAGCGGGAACCGGAGCAGTTTAAAAAGGAGACCCTAATTTTAATGTAACTTTTAATTAATTTTAATTAATTAAATAAATAATTAAAACAAGGTTATAAAGGGATGGCAGTGCAGGAGGTGTGCCTCGACTGCAACATGTGGGAGTTTGTAGAGTGCATCGCGCACCTGGATGACCACATCTGCAGTATCTGCATCTCGAGAAACTTCAGCTCAGAGTTTTTGAGCTGGAGTCCAAGGTGCAGACATTGCAGGGCATCAGGGAGGGGGAGAGTTATCTGAACACTTTTATCCAGGAGGCAGTCACAGACCTTAGGTTAGGTAGTGGTACATATTTGGTTAATGGTCAGGGACAGGACAAGCAGGTAAGGGGACCCCAGGTGCAGTGCTGGAGGAGCCTCAGCCTTTGCCTTTATCCAACAGGTACAAGGTTCTTGCTGCCTGTGTAGAAGAGGGCAAAGTCTTCAGGGTGGATGAGCAAACTTGACTATGGCACTGTGGTACAGGAGGCCATCCAAGTGGTGGGAATGAAAAGGAATGTGGTAGTGGTGGGGACAGTATAGTCAGGGGTATAGAATAGATACTGTTCTCTGTAGCCACGACCAGGAGTTCCGAAGATTGTGTTGCCTGCCTGGGGCCAGGGTTAAGGACATCTCCTCACAACTGGAGAAGAACTTGGAGTGGGAGGGTGAGGATCCAGTTGTCGTGGTCCACGTAGGAACCAACAACATAGGTAGAACTAGTAACGAGGTTCTGCTGAGAGAGTTTGATGAGCTAGGGTCGAAATTAAAAAGCAGAATGTTATCTGAGCCATGTACAAATTGGCATCAGGTCAAACAGATTGGAGGTTTAAATGCGTGACTCAAAGAGTAGTGTGGGAGGAGGGGGTTTCAGTCCATGGGGCACTGGCACCAGTACTGGGGAAAGAGTGAGTTGTTCCGTTGGGATGGGCTTCATTTAAACCGGGCTGGGACCAGTGTCCTGGTAAATCGAATGACTAGGGCAGTGGATAGGGCTTAAACTAATGAAAGGGGCGGGTGGGATGATTCAAGAAAGAGTAAATTCAAAAGCAGTAAGAGAAAAGTCAAGGCTGTAGAGTAGAGTAGCGATTTGGGTAAAAATAAGCAGAGTTGTCAGAAAGGGACAGAGAGCTTAACAAATGTAATAGAGCATTAGAGACTAAGGTGACGTCATGAAAAATAGAAAAAAGTTAAAGTACTGTATATGAATGCATGAAGCATTCACAACAAAATAGATGAATTAATAGCACAAATAGAAATACAGGAAACTTTTTTTTATCCGGCACCGACGGGACCGGCGTGGTGCCGGTTCATCAAAAATTCCGGATAACCAAAAGCTATAGTAAAAGAAACGGAGAGATGAGAGCGCCGTATAAAGCAACAAACCCTGTTGCTTAGCAACAGGTTCAGAACAATGGCCACAAGTTCCAAACGTCTCTGTAGCTTAGCAACAGCTGCAGCCACACCCTTGCACAGCAACAGTTCGAGGAAGGCAAGTACAATATGAAGTAAAACTTACTTGAACCTACTCCTGAATTTTGCCGGTTAACTGAGATTTCTGGTTATTTAGGTGCCGGTAAATTGAAAGTTTCCTGTAAATGGGTTAGGTCTAATAGACATTACAGAGACATGGTTGCAGAGTGACCAAGGTTGGGAACTAAATATTTCAGGATACTTGACTTTTAGAAGAGATAGGCAAAACGGAAAAGGTGGGGGGTTATAGCTTGGAAAATCAAGATGTAGAATCAGTTTGGGTGGTGCTAAGAAACAACAAGTAGCAGAAAATATTGGTTGGAACAGTTTATAGGCCCCCTAACATTAGTTGTTGGGTCACGCTGTGTATAAATCAAGAAATTAGAGGTGTATGTAACAAGAGTAATACAGTAATCATGGGGGATTTTAATCTTCATATAGACTGGGCAAACCAAATTTGCAGTAATGGTGAGGACAAGTTCATTGAATGTATTTAAGATAGTTTTCTAGATTATTATGTCGAGGAACCAACTAGGGAACAGGCTATTTTAGATCTAGTATTGTGCAATGAGAAATGATTAATTAATAACCTTGTAGTAAACCTGCCTTTGGGGAAGAGTGATCATAATATGATGGAATTTTATATTGCGTTTGAGAGTGATTTAGTTAAATCCGAAATTAGGGTCTTAAATCTGAACAAAGCAAACTAAGTAAGTATGAGGGGCGAGTTGGCTCAGGTAAATTGGGAAGCTAGATTAAAAGATATGATGGTAGATAAGCAATGGCAAACATACAAAGAACTAATTTATAATTAGCAATGAATATACATTCCCCTAAGAAATAAAAACCCTACAAAATTAGTAGTCCAACTGTGGCTAACAAGAGGAATTAAAGATAGTATTAGATTAAAGGAAGAGGCTTATAATGTTGCCAAAAAGAGTAGTAAGCCTGATGATTGGGAGGCTTTTAGAATTAAGCAAATGATGACCAAGAAATTGATTTTTTTAAAGAGAAAAGAGAATATGAGCATGTAAATGCTTCTTTAGATATGTAAAAAGGAAGAGATTAGCAAAAATAAATGTGGGTCCCTTAGAGGCAGAGACAGGAGATATTATGATGGGGAATAAGAAAATGGCAGAGACATTAAATGAATACTTTGGGGGGAATTTTTCAGGGGGTCAGCACGCACGTTCAGTGGTGGGTCGGGTGGGGAATAAACATTTCTCGACAGCGGGTCGGGACCCCACTGTCAACTCACCACCACACAACTTTCCCAGATGTCATGTCTGTCAGGGCTGAACAGACCCAACATACAGCGGCGGGGGAGGCAATTCAGGTCATTATGATCTTATTAACAGCCCATTAAAAAGTATTTTGAGCTTACCTTACCATTTTTCGAGGTCACCCATGGGGTTCACACTGCCCGGGGATCATGTCAGGGAAGGAGGTCAAGAGTTGTATGATCATGGGATCATCTCATTACTTGACAGCTGCAAATTTGCTATAAAAGCTCCCATCTCACAGCTGTTCACTTTCCAAGCTCAGAAGCTGTTGCTTACTGCATTTGGAAGAGAGATTGAGCTTTATACAGATTGCAAGTGTTTGGAGCAAACTCTCTATCCAGTGTCACCTCATTGGAACAACCTCTCTCACCATTGACAGATCACTTCTGTCATCTTAAGTTCACCTGCCATCTATTACATCAGCTTGAAACTATCTCTCCTTGGTCCTCACAATCCAAGCAAGATCAGCCCCAACACCAGAAGCACCAGGCACACCAGCAGCACCAACAACAACACCAAACTTCTCTGCAATCAACTGATGCTGCACAGGACAGAGGGTATCAGCACCCGACCACATTGCTGCCTGGGAGGCCAGGGATGGCCTCATCATGAACAGATTTACTTCACTTGAAGCTGTACACCCTGGCAACCACATGATGTGCCAGGTTGGCACCACCCCACACCAACACCATAAAGCATCCCGACAATGCCCAAGCCATTCCTTTCACACTCATCACCATTGCGGGGAGTACTGTTATGTCTCACTGTTCACTACAACTCACTAAGCCACTTCCAAAGGTGCACACAGATCTGTCCAAGAAGGCAAAGTGTTGAAAATAACGGTTTCAATGTTTGACACCACATTAACAGAAACTTTATATGAACATTGACTAAAACACCCAAGTGCCTACCCTTGTGTGTTGTTAGTTGGTATGATTGGACTAAGATGAGGGTGAGTGTGAGGGGTGGCCAGTGAGATGGGGAAGTGATAATGTAGATAGAGAGGGATGGATGGAGGTGCAAGGTAAGTTGGTGTGAGTAAGGATGTGCAGGAGTAAGGTAGGGAAGGCGATATGATGAGTGGCACAGCAGGATGAGGTTGAGTGTGGCTTTGCAGTAACGTTTCGTGATCAACTGAGATCATTGAAAGGTTTGCGCCACTGAAGCCTGGTGCTTCTGATGACATCCCTGCTTGTGTCCTCCTGTGCAATGTGCAACCAGGCTGAGTTGATCTCCTGGGGAAGTCTCTTCCGCCCATTGGAAAGGAAGAGAACCTCCCTGCATGGGAGAGCCTGGGTGCAGCTGTGCACCTCTGTGCAGTGCTTGTCAGTGTTTGCAGGACCTCAATGCTGTAGAACACAGACAGCACAACTGTCAAAATCAATTTGCGCATGGTCCCTTTAAGGAAACTGGCTGATGATGTGTCATTAAATGATGTCACCAGATCTGCTTCCTTCAATTGGCTGGCAAACGCACTGGGCGGGCTTAACAAGCCCAATCAATGTAAAATCATTCTACACAGTGGGCTGGAGCCAGCAGTGGGGTCGGGACCCACCACCGATGTCGTCGGCCACAGACCCACCGAGGTAGGGGAAATCGCGACCTTTGTATCTGTCTTCATGGTCGAAGAAACAAATAACATTCCAGAAATAGTGGGGAACCAAGGGTCTAATGAGAATGAGGAACTTAAAGAAATTAGTATTGGTAAAGAAATTGTACTGGAGAAATTAATGGGACTAAAAGTCGACAAATCCCCCAGACCTGAGGTAGCTACATGGATAGTGGAAGCATTGGTTTGATCTTCCAAAGTTCTCTAGATTCTAGAACGGTCGCCATGGATTGGAAGGTAGCAACTATAACCTCGCTATTCAAGAAAGGAGGGAGAGAGAAAACAGGGAACGATAGACCAGTTAGCCTGACATCAGTAGTGGAGAAAATGCTAGAATCTCTTTTTAGGGACGTGGTAACAGGGCACTTAGAAAATCATTATATGATTAGGGAGAGTCAGCATGGAGTTATGAAAGGGAAATCGTGTTTGACAAATCTGGTAGAGTTTTAAGGTTGTAAGTAGTAGGGTAGGTAAGGGGGATTCAGTGGATGTGTTGTATTTGCATTTTCAAAAAGCAGTCGATAAGGTGCCACACAAGAGATTATTACACAAAATTAGGACGCATGGGATTGGGGTAATTGATGCGCTATCAATTACTCATAAAAGACTGAGAGTTAAGAGAGTAACTAAAGGCTTTTATTAACAAAAGAATGAAGGTCTGCCTCGAGTGGTCGACCGGTCCAGAATACAAAGGGGCTGGGGAGCAGTCACCTTTATACTAGGACTTGTGGGAGGAGTCAGCCAAGGCATGTCCAGGCATGTACACAGTGGAATACAAACAGTGGTTTACCACATTCACCCCTTGTTTAAAATTGAGTCCGGCGGGGTGAAGTGTATTAAAAGTTAGTGTATTGGAGTCTCTCCGGAGGTCTTGTCTGCCGCTGTGATCGGCGTGGCGACGGCAGGGGTAGTGGAGCTTCCGGCGTCGAGTCCCGCGTAGGCTGTGGCACAGGCGTGTCGTCCTCGTAGGTGTCGAGCGGGTCGCTGGGCCCAGGCCTGCCGTCTGCTGGGGCTGGATATCGGATCGTGGGGGGGGGTGGTAGTGAGTAGTGGGTTACTGCGGCCCCCGAGGGTGCAAGGTCTATTATGGAGACTGTGTCCTCCCGCCCGTCCGGGTATGCAATGTAAGCATACTGGGGGTTGGCGTGGAGGAGGTCGACCCTCTCGACCAGGGGGTCCGTTTTATGGGTCCTCACGTGCCTTCTCAGTAGGACCGGCCCTGGGGACGTCAGCCATGGCGGTAGCGATGTCCCCGATGTGGACTTCCTTGGGAAGACAAACATTTTCTCATGAGGGGTGGCGTTAGTGGCAGTGCAGAGCAGTGACCGAATAGAGTGGAGCGCATCGGGGAGCACATCCTGCCAGCGGGAGGTTGGAAGGCCCCTAGACTTTAAGGCTAGCAGGGCGGCCTTCCAAACTGTCGCATTTTCTCTTTCCACCTGTCCGTTCCCCCGGGGGTTGTAACTGGTGGTCCTGCTTGTGGCAATACCACTAGTTAGCAGGTACTGACGGAGTTCGTCGCTCATAAACGATGAGCCCCGGTCGCTATGGATATAGCTGGGGAAACCGAACAGGGTGAAGAGGTCATTCAGACATTTAATGACCGTGGCACTGGTCATGTCCGGGCAGGGGATGGCGAACGGGAAACGGGAGTACTCATCAATAATATTGAGGAAGTACACATTGCGGTCGGAGGAGGGGAGAGGCCCTTTAAAATCAACGCTCAGGCGCTCGAAGGGGCGAGTGGCTTTTATCAGGTGGGCCCTGTCTGGTCTATAAAAGTGCGGTTTGCACTCAGCGCAGGCTTGGCAGTTCCTGGTCATGGTCCTGACCTCCTCAATAGAGTAAGGCAGGTTGCGGGCCTTGATGAAGTGGAAGAACCTGGTGACCCCCGGGTGGCAGAGGTCATTGTGGAGGGCCCGCAGTCTATCGATCTGCGCGCTGGCGCAGGTGCCACGCGATAGCGCATCCAGGGGTTCATTCAGCTTCCCGGGCCAGTACAAGACCTCGTAATTGCAGGTGGAAAGTTCGATTCTCCACCTCAAGATCTTGTCATTTTTGATTTTGCCCCTCTGCTTGTTGTTAAACATGAAAGCAACTGAACGTTGGTCAGTGAGCAGGGTAAATCGTTTTCCGGCCAGGTAGTGCCTCCAATGACGCACAGCCTCCACAATCGCCTGGGCCTCCTTCTCAACAGCGGAGTGTCTGGTCTCCGGGCCTTGGAGGGTTCGTGAAAAGAAGGCCACGGGTCTCCCCGCCTGATTGAGGGTAGCGGCCAGGGCAAAGTCGGACGCGTCGTTTTCCACCTGGAAGGGGATGGATTCGTCCACTGCGTGCATGGTGGCTTTGGCAATGTCTTCCTTGATACGGTGGAAGGCTAAGCGGGCCTCTGCCGTCAAGGGAAAAGAGGTGGACTTGATCAGCGGATGGGCCTTGTCCGCATAGTAGGGGACCCACTGGGCATAATAGGAGAAAAACCCTAGGCACCTCTTCAGGGCCTTGAGGCAGTGGGGCAGTGGGAGTTCCATAAGGGGACGCATCCGGTCGGGGTCGGGGCCGATGAATCCGTGTTCCACAACACAGCCAAGGATGGCGAGGCGGTTTGTGCGGAATATGCACTTCTCCTTGTTATATGTCAGGTTCAGGAGTTGGGCGGTGCGGAGGAATTTTTCGAGGTTTGCGTCATGGTCCTGCAAGTCACAGCCGCAGATGGTCACATTGTCCAGATATGGGAAAGTGGCCTGCAACGCATTTTGATCTACCATCCGGTCCATCTCCCTTTGGAAGACGGAGACCCCATTGGTGATGCCAAAGGGAACCCTAAGGAAGTGATAGAGGCGGCCGTTTGCCTCAAAGGCAGTATACTGGCGGTCCTCAGGGTGGATAGGGAGCTGGTGGTACGCTGATTTCAGGTCAATGGTCGAGAAGACGCGGTACTGCGCGATCTGGTTGACCATATCAGCTATGCGGGGGAGTGGGTAGGCGTCCAGCAGGGTGTAGCGATTTATTGTCTGGCTGTAGTCGATGACCAGGCGCTGCTTCTCGCCGGTCTTAACGACCACAACCTGGGCTCGCCAGGGGCTGGTGCTGCCCTCAATAATCCCTTCCTTCAGGAGCCGCTCCACTTCGGTTTTAATGAAAACCCTGTCCCCGGCACTGTATCGCCTGCTCTTTGTGGCGATGGGCTTACAGTCGGGGGTGAGGTTAGCAAACAGTGGTGGGGGGGGTGACTCTGAGTGTGGAGAGGTTGCACCTGGTGCGCGGCGGGCAATTTGGGAGCTGCTGGCTGCGGACTGTGAGTGGGGGTAGGGGTCCACCGTACGCCATCGTAACACTTTTAAGGTGGCACTGAAAATCTAACCCCAGCAGGACGGCAGCGCAGAGGTCGGGCAGGACCAGAAGTTTAAAATGATCGTACACGGTCCCGTCTACTACGAGTGTCACTACGCAGTAGCCGCCGATGTCCGCCGACTGGGACTCGGAGGCCATCGAAATCCGCTGGTGCGCAGGCAGGACTGGGAGAGAGCAACGCCGCACCGTGTCGGGGTGGATGAAGCTCTCCGTGCTCCCAGAGTCAAAAAGGCAGATTGTATCGTGGCCATTTACCTTAATGTCCATTGTGGAGCTGGCCAGCTGGTGCGGTTTCGCTTGGTCCAGTGTAACGGATGCCAGCGTAGGGGTCGGTGTGTCGCTGCGGGTATCAGATGAGGCGGTGTTGGGGGCCTGCTGCGTTCCGGCTGTCGTCCAAGATGGCGGCGTCCATGATCCCCATGTGGCTGGAGGCGTCCAAAATGGCTGCTGTACCGGTGGTTCGCACATGGCCGGGGAGGCCCAAGATGGCGGCCCGCATGGCCCACACGCGGCGCTGCTGGGGTTCGGGGTGGCTTTGGCCCTGCAGACGTTAGCGTAGTGTCCCTTCTTCCCGCAGCCCGAGCAGATCACATTTTTTGCCGGGCAGCGCGCTCTGGGGTGTTTTGCCTGGCCACAGAAGTAGCATTTCTGGCCTTGGGGCACTGCTGTCTGGCCTTGGGACACTGCTGCGGTAGTTGGGCCATTGCTGGGGTGTGGCTGGGGTGGCACGGTGCTATGAGGCGGTCCTACCGTGTCCCAGGCTGTCATTCCCCGCGGCGTCCACGGTGCAGAGGAGTAGGCATCCATGCCCCGGTAGGCTGCATCCAGTGATAGTGCGAGTTCAGAGGCCTTGTTGAGGTCGAGGTCACTCTGCTCCAACAGTCGCTGTCAGGTGTAATTGGATCTGTGGCCCGTTACAAAAGCGTCCCGGATAAGTTCCTCTGTGTACACGGCGGCCTTTACATCCTTACAACCACAGGCCCGGCCAAGCACAGACAGTGCCTGAAGGTATTCCACGGTCGATTCCCCAGGTTGTTGTTTACGACTCCCCAGAAGGTGCCTGGCGTACACTTCGTTCACTGGGCGCGTGTACTGGTCCTTGAGGAGCTTGATAGCGTCCGCGTACGAGGTCGCGTCTTGGATGACCGAGTACACTCGGTGGTTCACTTTGGAGGTCAGGACATCCAGTTTGTCCTCGTCCGATTTGATTGCTGCGGAGGCGGTCAGGAATTTTTCGAAACACTTAAGCCAGTGAGTAAACTTGGTGGATGAGTCCGCCTCCCGATGATCTAAGTCCAGGCATGCTGGTGTGAGGATCTTCTCCATTATAAAAATTTTGTTAATAAAATTGATGCGCTATCAATTACTCATAAAAGACTGAGAGTTAAGAGAGTAACTAAAGGCTTTTATTAACAAAAGAATGAAGGTCTGCCTCGAGTGGTCGACCGGTCCAGAATACAAAGGGGCTGGGGAGCAGTCACCTTTATACTAGGACTTGTGGGAGGAGTCAGCCGAGGCATGTCCAGGCATGTACACAGTGGAATACAAACAGTGGTTTACCACAGTAATATATTAGCATGGATTGAGGATTGGTTAATGGACAGAAAACAGAGAGTAGGAATAAACAGGTCATTTTCGGGTTGGCAGGCTGTAACTAGGGGGGTACCGCAAGGATCAGTGCTTTGTCCTCAGCTATTTACAATCTATATCGATGACTTAGATGAGGGGACCAAGTGTAATGTATCCAAGTTTGCTGACAATACAAAGTTAGGTTGGAAAATAAGCTGTGAGGAGGACACAAAGAGGCTGCAAAGGATAAGTAGACAGGATAAGTAAGTGGGCAAGAGCATGGCAGATGGAATATAATGTGGAGAAATATGAAGTTAACCACTTTGGTAGGAAAAAAAGAAAAGCAAAATATTTTTTAAGTGGTGAGAGACTGTTGGTATTCAGAGGAGCCTGTGTGTCCTTGTACATGAATCACAGAAAGTTAACATGCAGGTACAGCAAGTAATTAGGAAAGCAAATGGTATGTTAGCCTTTATTATAAAGGGATTGGAGTATAAGAGTAAAGTTTTACTATAATTATATTGGGCCTTGGTGAGACCACACCTGGAGTACTGTATACAGTTTTGGCCTCTTTACCTAAGGAAGGATATACTTGCCTTAGATGGAGTACAATGAAGATTCACTAGATTGATCCCTTGGATGAGAGGGTTGTCCTATGAAGAGAGATTGAATAGACTAGGCCTATATTCCCTAGAGTTTAGAATAATGAAAGTTGATTTTAATGAAACATATAAAATTCTTAAAGGGCTTGACAGGGTAGATGATGAGAGGATGTTTTCCCTGGCTGGGGATTCTAGAACTAGGGGGTCACAGTCTCAGAATAAGGGGTCAGCCATTTAGGACTGAGATGAGGAGAATTTTTTTCACTCAAAGGCTTATGAATCTTTGGAAGTTTCTGCCCTCGAGAGCTGTGGATGCTCAGTCATTGAGTATATTCAAGGCTGAGATAGATAGATTTTTGGACTCAGAGGAATTAAGTGATATGGAGATCGGGCAGAAAAGTGGAGTTGAGGTCGAAGGTCAGCCATGATCTGATTGAATAGTGAAGCAGGCTAGGGGCCGTATGGCCTACTCCTGCTCCTAATTATTATGTTCTTATGTTGAGTATATTTAAGACAGAAATCAATAGATTTTTGGATACTAAAGGAATCAAGGGAAATGGGGATAGTGTGGGCAGGTGGAGTTGGGGTAAAAGATCAGCCATGATCTTATTGAATGGCAGAGCAGGCTCGAAGGGCCAAATTGCCTACTCCTACTCCTATCTCTTATGTTCTTACTTATGTTCTTATGTTAGCTTATGTTGTTGGGCCTGTTAGAGGCCCTTTAGGATGACTTACCTGTACTCGGTTCTCAGACTAATGAGTCTATAGATTGTTTAAAATAACATTTTGGGGGCTTTCTTGATGACCCAGTTAGTAAGAGCACTGTCTAGTGTGGAACTAAGGCATGCAGATCTCAGTTCTATGTTGAGTAAGCAGATCTTATGCTGGGTGGCAGTAGAGCTTCACTTGGCCTCAGCACCTAAGGCTGAGGTGAGATAAATGAACTAAGGTTCCACCTCCCGATCATTATCCAGTGACACCTACTAGAAAGTGTGTTTGTGGATGTCAGACGAGGGCAGGATTGGGTTTAGCTGTGCTCAATGCTCATTATCCACCTCCCCCCTCCCACCCCCACCCCACCATGGGCAATCAAAGAGCTTATTAAGGTCCATACTGTGGTGAGATATTGGAGAGCAATTGGTGTTCATAAAACCATAACCCAGCACAAACAAGCACCGTTAGGCGAGATAGAAAATTAGAGTGACAGATTTTTTTTAAGACTTCATTGTGGTAGCTTCCTTTTCCTTCTTTACTTATCTATTCACTTTCTGGAACAATAATCACAGCTACAATATGTACAGTAATGTCATAGAAATAACTTAATATGTATTTAAAAAGAATTGAACTGAATCTTAAAAAGGAGCTATATAAATTACATAGCTGGCAAATTGAACCAAATGTCCAATTCAGGTTGCCAGTGGCCACAGTACTGTACTGGTTATGAATTCTTTGCAGTTGGTAAAACCCAGTTCAGAACACTGTCAGTATTGCTTCAGCAGAATAATGAACAATAAAGCACATTTTAGTACAGTATTTAGTTCATTAACTAGATAACTGGTAAGCATTGGTTGAACACTACAATTTAAATAAGCTGGTGCCCATTCAGCGTGACTTTAAACTATTTTTATCACATGTAATGTGTCCAGATATTCATTGTAATTACCACTGGAACATCTTAGTTTATAAATTCAGTTCCCATAGCCCCAGTTGAAGTTATACCGTCCAATCGCGAAAACCCCTGAGGAATTTCCCAATGAAAGAATAATGGCCGGGAAATTCCCTACCTTATCACCAACCGTTAATGCCATATTTCTTCAAAAAATGGCAGCTGCCTCATTTCCACCCACTTCCAGCGCAGAACACGGCCGCCGCCATTTTGGAGAAGTCAATAGCGCTGCCATTGTCAGTGCTCGCCTCTCAAATGTAAATGTGCAGATTGTGATGTCAATCGGCATGCAACGCCAGAAGAATGTGCGTGCAGCAGTACTGCAGAGATGCAGTTAGAGCTTCTTAAAGGGACACACACATCTTTCAGGTAAGTTTTGATTTCAGCTTGTGGAGTTTTTTAAATATTTTGTTGAAGTAGTGGTTTGGTGCAATTCATTTTAAAAGTTGTTAAAGTGCACAGGGAGTGCTGCTAGATGCTTGCAAGGCTTTGGATGTTAAAGGAAGGCCTCTAAGAAGATCAGCTGGTTGGTAGGTCCTCTTCCTTCTCTTCTATACCTTTAAGTTGGTAGGTCCTATTAAATAGTGGTTTAATATTATCATCTATATCGGGGCAGAGGGTCTTCATAACTAATAATAAGAAATTTAATTAATTACACAGATATGGGTGAACAGGTGATGTGTCACTGTTGCGAAATGTGGGAGCTGGTGGACCCTCATTGAGGCTCACGGTGATTACATTTGCGATAAGTGTTTGCTGCTAGAGGAACTCAAGGTCCATGTTAAAGAGCTTGAGGCCGAGCTTCAGACACTGCAACACATCAGGGAGGGGGAGAAGTTCCTGGACTCTATGTTTCAGGAGGTGGTCACACCTAAGAAATTAATTACTGCAGATGTAGTCCGTGGTCAGGGACAGGATGGTGTGACTACGAGTGAGGAAGGTACAGGGATCCAGGATGTAGTGTTGAAGGAGCCGCAGCCCTTGCTCTTGTCAAGCAGGATTGAGGTTCTTACTCCCTGTGAGGGCGGGAGCGGGGACTGCAGGGAGGATGAGCAACCTGGCCACAGCACCATGGTACAGGGGGCCATTCAAGTGGAGGGAGTAAAAAGAAATGTTGTAGTGGTAGGGGATAGTATCATTAGGGGGATAGATAGGGTTCTCTGCAGTCAAGAGCGGGAGTCCCGAAGGCTGTGTTGCCTGCCCGGTGCCAGGGTTAAGGACATCTCTTCTGGGCTGGAAAGAAACTTGGAGTGGGAGGGGGAGGATCCAGTTGTCGTGGTCCATGTTGGTACAAACGACGTAGATAGGACAAGGAAAGAGGTTCTGTTAAAGGAGCATGAGCAGCTAGGGGTCAAATTAAAAACAGAACCTCAAGGGTAATAATCCGACCTGAGCCACGAGCGAATTTGGCTAGGATAAATAAAATTAAAGAGTTAAATGCGTGGCTCAAAGACTGGTGTGGGAGAAATGGGTTTTGCTTCTTGGGACACTGGCACCAGTACTGGGACAGGAGGGAGCTGTTCCGTTGGGACGGACTCCACTTGGCCAGTGCTGGGACTAGAGTCCTGGCGAATCATATAACTAGGGCTGTAGAGAAGGCTTTAAACTAATTAGTGGGGGGGAGGTTTCTAGAGAGCAAATAACAGAAATGACAATGGAGAAGGTCATAGACTTAGGTAGCAGCGGGGAAATTAAAAAACAGAACGTGTCAGGAAGGGACAGAAGGTATGGAGTAAAAGGTAAAGTAGTAAAAGGGGAAAAAACAGGAACTAAGTGTCACAAAACATATTTGAAAGTTCTTTATCTGAATGCACGTAGCATTCGTAACAAAATGAATGAGTTAACGGCACAAATAACTACATATGGGTATGATCTTGTGGCCATTACAGAAACATGGCTGCAGGGTGACCATGACTGGGAATTAAACATACCAGGTTATTTAACAATCAGGAAGGACAGGCAGGAAGAGAGGGGAGGTGGGGTGGCTATGTTAATAAAGGAAGGAATCACTATAATACAGAGAAATGATATTGGGTCAAAGGAGCAGGGTAGTGAAACAGTTTGGGTGGAGATAAGGAATAATAAGGGGAAAAAAACACTAGTGGGCATAGTCTATAGGCCTCCGAACAGTTGCAACTCTGTTGGACGGAGTATTAATCAGGAAATAGTTGAGGCTTGTAATAAGGGAACAGCTATAATTATGGGGGATTTTAACTATCATATTAACTGGACAAATCAAATTGGGCAGAGCAGCCTTGAGGATGAGTTCATTGAGTGTATTAGGGATGGGTTTCTTGAGCAGTATGTAACTGAACCGACCAGGGGGCAAGCAACCTTAGATTTGGTCCTGTGTAATGAGACAGGATTAATTAAAAATGTCCTAGTAAAGGATCCCCTTGGAATGAGTGACCATAACATGGTTGAATTCCATATTCAAGTAAAGGGTGAGAAGGTTGGATCTCAAACAAGCGTGCTGAGCTTGAATAAAGGAGACTATGAAGGTATGAGAGCGGAATTGATTAGAGTGGACTGGGAAAATAGATTAAAGGGTAAGGCAGTACATGATCAGTGGTGTACATTTAAGGAGTTATTTTACAACTTCCAAAAAATATATATTCCACTGAGGAAAAAAGGGTGCAAAAGAAAAGATAGCCATCCGTGGCTAAGTAAAGTAATTAAGGATAGTATCCGACTAAAAACAAGGGCATATAAGGTAGCCAAATCTAGTGGGAGGATAAAAGATTGGGAAGTCTTTAAAAGACAGCAAAAAATAACTAAAAGATTGATTAAGAAAGGGAAGATAGATTATGAAAGTAAATTAGCAAAAAATATAAAAACAGATAGCAAAAGTTTCTATAGTTATATAAAAAGAAAAAGGGTGGCTAAATAAATGTTGGTCCCTTAGAGGATGAGACCGGGAAATTAATGGTGGGAAACATGGAGATGGCAAAAACGCTGAACAAATATTTTGTATCAGTCTTTACGGTAGAGGACACTAAGAATATCCCAACACTGGACAAACAGGGGGCTCTAGGGGGAGAGGAGCTAAATACGATTAAAATCACTAAGGAAGTGGTACTTGGTAAAATAATGGGACTCAAGCCGGATAAATCCCCTGGACGTGATGGCTTACATCCTAGGGCCTTGAGGGAAGTGGCGGTAGGGATTGTGGATGCATTGGTAATAATGTTCCAAAACTCCCTGGACTCAGCAAAGGTCCCGGCAGATTGGAAAACTGCTAATGTAACACCCTTATTTAAAAAGGGTAGTAGGCAGAAGGCTGGAAACTATAGACCTGTTAGCCTAACATCTGTGGTTGGTCAAATTTTAGAGTCCATTATTAAGGAGACAGTAATGGGACATTTGGATAAACATAATTTAACAGGACAAACTCAGCATGGTTTCATGAAGGGGAAGTCATGTTTGATAAATTTGCTTGAGTTCTTTGAGGAAGTAACATACAGCGTGGATAAAGGAGAACCAGTGGACATAGCGTATTTAGACTTCCAAAAGGCATTTGACAAGGTGCCACACAAAAGATTATTGCTCAAGATAAAAAATCACGGGATTGGGGGTAATATTCTGGCGTGGGTGGAGGATTGGCTCTCTAACAGAAAGCAGAGAGTTGGGATAAATGGTTCGTTCTCAGACTGGCAATCAGTAACTAGTGGTGTTCCGCAGGGGTCAGTGCTGGGTCCCCAACTCTTTACAATCTATATTAACGATTTGGAGGAGGGGACCGAGTGTAACATATCAAAGTTTGCAGATGATACAAAGATGGGAGGGAAAGTAGTGAGTGAGGAGGACATAAAAAACCTGCAAAGTGACATGGACAGGCTAAGTAAGTGGGCAGAGATTTGGCAGATGGAATACAATACTGGAAAGTGTGAGGTTATGCACTTTGGCGGGAAAAATCATAGAGCAAGTTATTATCTTAATGGCAAAAAACTGGAAAGTACTGTAGTACAAAGGGATCTGGGGGTCCTGGTGCACGAAACTCAAAAAGTTAGTATGCAGGTGCAGCAAGTGGTCAAGAAGGCCAATGGAATGTTGGTTTTTATTGCTAGGGGGATAGAATATAAAAACAGGGAGGTATTGCTGCAGTTATACAAGGTATTGGTGAGACCGCACCTGGAATACTGCATACAGTTTTGGTGTCCATACTTAAGAAAACACATACTTGCTCTCGAGTCAGTACAAAGAATGTTCACTCGGTTAATCCCGGGGATGAGGGGGTGGTCATATGAGGAGAGGTTGAGTAGATTGGGACTCTACTCATTGGAGTTCAGAAGAATGAGAGGCGATCTTATTGAAACATATAAGATTGTGAAGGGCTTGATCGGGTGGATGCGGTGAGGATGTTCCCAATGATGGGTGAAACTAGAACTAGGGGGCATAATCTTAGAATAAGGGGCTGCTCTTTCAAAACTGAGATGAGGAGAAACTTCTTCACTCAGAGGGTGGTAGGTTTGTGGAATTTGCTGCCCCAGAAAGCTGTGGAAGCTATATCATTAAATAAATTTAAAACAGAAATAGATAGTTTCCTAGAAGTAAAGGGAATTAAGGGTTACGGGGAGTGGTTTTTTCTCCCAAATTGGCCATTGGGTTTTATATCTAGTTTTTCGCCTCTCCCGGGAGATCACATGGGTTCGGGTGGGATGGAGAGTGATAGAAGATTTGAGGTTAGGATCAGATCAGCCATGATCTTATTGAATGGTGGAGCAGGCTCGAGGGGCCGATTGGCCTACTCCTGCTCCTATTTCTTATGTTCTTATGTTCTTATAAGAGAGAAAATGCTGGAAATACTCAGCAGGTCAGGCAACATCTGTGGAGAGAGAAACAGAGTTATGTTTCAGGCCGATGACTTGTTTGGAATGATTTTTAATGTTTTCTTTTCAGAAGGCAGTTGAGCTCTAAGGGATAGAGACTACGTGGTTTTGAATGATTTTTAATTTTTTTTCAAGCTGCAGTTCCCCTTTAAGGGCTCAAGACTGCTTTTGAATATGACAGCCTTACTTTAAGAAAAGGCAGCTTCGCTATAGGAATGCTACATTGCGCTTCCTGCTGAGCGTACAGCCTGAAACAGCGCAATGGTCGCTCGGCTATGTGCTGAAATCATTCAAATCAGCAGGCAACACCAAAATAATGGTGCTGCCTGTGACTTTTTTATGGGCACGAGCAAATATTGCGCTGTGGTGGCAACGCCCTTTATCGGGCCATATTGAATTTCTAAGACAATGGCCTAGAAATTCATTGACGCCACTTTTGGGGCGCTAAAGTGGGGCGTCCGCTAAAGTTTGCGGCCGCCGCCAAATCTAGGTCACTTCTCCGATATTCATTAGCTTCGCCCTACTAGTTCGGGCGAGCGCTAAAACTGCTGCTGGACGCCTCTCTTTGGGCGCTAAGCCGGAGGTGGTGATCGATAGCGCTGAGGCCAGGCGCAGCGCAGGTGCGGCCATCTCGTGATTGACAGCAGACACCCTGGCGCCGGCCAGCTCTTAAGGGGGAAGGGTCGACTGTGTCTGCTGCCACGCCCTGGATAGTGGAGCCCTCCAGCTAGGCCTGAACACTGCTGCTGGACCCAAATAGCGCCTGAAGACATGGAGAAGGCCCGTGAACGTGCGCAGCGCTTCTCAGAGCGTGATCTGAGTGTGCTGCTTGCTGCTGTGGAGAAGAGGCGCCATGTTTTGTACCCGGACAATGGCAAGAAGGCAACAGTCCGCGTCTACAGGAGAGCCTGGAGGCATGTCGCCAGCAAGCTGTCAGCCAACAGCGACGTCCCCAGGACCGGTGCCCAATGCCGCAAAAAGTTAAATGACCCCACACGCATTGTCAGGGTGAGTACCCTTTCCAATGACCTCCTCATCCTTGCATGTGCACCTCACATTATGGGCAAAGGGACCTGAAAGCTCTAATGGCCAGCCTTCATCCAGCAGCTATGGCACAGGCATGAGCATCAATTGCACATTCTGCACTGAACACACTGGCCAAGCTATTCCACCATGGGAGGCATTGCACACCAGATCATGGCGACACACTGGCCAGGCTATTCCACCATGGGAGGCAGTGCACACCAGATCATGGCGACACACTGACCAAGCTATTCCACCATGGGAGGCAGTGCACACCAGATCATGGCGACACACTGGCCAGGCTATTCCACCATGGGAGGCAGTGCACACCAGATCATGGCGACACACTGGCCAGGCTATTCCACCATGGGAGGCAGTGCACACAAGATCACGGCGACACACTGTACTTAGAGGCCGTCCTTTCTCTTGCAGGCCAAGCTGGCGAATAATCGCAAGAGCAGGACTGCGACCGGGGGAGGACGACCCCATATCCAGCCACTCACCGACCTGCAACATCGCGTGGAGCGCCTCATGGGTGGCCGGGTGATTGGGCCCGTTGCATGTGGAGATGCCGACCCTGTTCTGGGCAGCAATGGTAAGGACATCACCTTTTGCACCTCTCTCGTCCCACTTGCGCATCAGATCTACATCCTTTGCCACTGTCCGACCAATGCGCTGAATGCCACCACTCATGCATCCCGCACTGACGCCCTCTCCTCACTCTAAAGCTACTCTTGTGCCTTCCTGCTTTCAGATGGTCAAGAGGAGGTCCCTCAACTTGCCAGTGACAGACCCTCTGAGGAGGAGCAGGAGGAGGAGCAAGAGGAAGGCGGCCCATCAGGGGAACCCTCAGCCGCGGCCACCCAGGCCAATGTAGGGGACACGTCTTCCCTGGAGGGCAGCGTGGCGGAAGTGTCGAAGGGGAGGGGAGCTCCTGGGACCTGCGTGCTGCAGAAAGGCGGGAGGGGGGTAGAAGCTCGGCGGCCTTCTCCCCAGAGGGGGGATGCGTCGGAGGGGAGTCCAATTGCTGGGCCCAGCGGCCTCCAGCAACGCAGGAAGGGTCGGCCAGCTCGGCGGCCTTCTCCCCAGAGGGAGAGTCCGGCCTCCAGTCAGGAGATGCTCTTCGCCGAGGAGATGGAACGCCTCGAAGACTTGTCCGCGGACTCGGAGCGCCGGCACACGGAGCTCATGGCGGCAGTGGCACGGTTGCCTGAGTCCATCGATTCCCTCTCTCGGAGTGTGGCCGAGTTCGGGCCCTTAGAGGCCACCAGTCGGGCGGAATACTGGGCAGATCTGTCAGCGACTGGCCAGGTGATTAGTGGTGCCGTCCAGTCACTGGCTGCTCTGCTGCGGTCAGTGAACAGGTCAACACGGGCACTCACTGCTGCCACACTCGCTGTGTCAGCCAGGCATCGCCAGGGCACCCGGCGCGCTGCAGCAGCACATCGGCCTGTCCCTCGGCAGATTGGTGCGCATGCTGCAGTGCTGGCCCGGGCGAGTGCCAGTGTCTCAGGTGACCAGCAAGCACCTGCCATCCGCCAGCTTGCCGCCATTCCTCCAGCCGCCACCGCCACTCCCCCAGTGGAGCTGCCAGGAGCTGCTGCAGCGACTGATGCTGGCCAGCCACAGCTGCAGCAATCAACAGCCGGCCGCTCGACGGCCAGACCTCAACTAGGCCGACCCCCAAGGGCACCTGCCGTCACGACATGTGCCCCTCAGGAGCCTGCCCCCAGCCTTGCAGCAGCCAATGGCCTTACTTTGAGGTGGAGCAGCAGGGCGGGCAGGGGCCACCCAAAGATGGCCAAGGCATCGCCCTAGCGGGCCAAATAGTCGAATGTGTGGCCATTTGTGTTTGTTTCTTGAGGCCGAGAATTGGATGTTTTTTTTTTGAAGGCCGATGATGTGATGTTTGTTTTGGAGGAAGGCCGAGAATGACGGCCATTTTAGTTGCCCTATTTTGTCAATCCTCCCCAGGTTGTGGGAGCGAGTAATGTGTTTGAGTGTTTTTTGGGGGTTTCATCTGTTTTTGGTTTTCATGTGGGAAGGGCCCAGAGTTTGTACAATAAAGCATTTTATTTATTCACATTGTCCATGTTTGACCTTTGAAGTGTTTGTTGCCTTAACCGGCTGAGGGCTTGCGGAGCGGCTGCAATCATGTTCTATCATTGGCACGAGCCATTCCCTGACAGGGGGCCTAGAAGTGACGTTCAATAAGCCGACGACGGGCGGCCCTTGGACCTTGTGCGTCCCTCCTGGGCTGGTACTCCTCGTCCTCGTCATCCTCATGCTCCTCCTGCTCCTCCTCCTGAGGTGGTGGTCCAACGTGAGGTGGCAGTGCCTGAGTCCTGCGGATAGCCAGGTTGTGCAGCATGCAGCAAACGACGATGAATTGGGAGACTCGATCCTGCGAATACTGGAGGGCTCCCCCGGAGCGATCGAGACAGCGGAACCGTTGCTTGAGCACACCGATTGTTTGTTCTATGAGGTCCCTCGTCGCTTGATGGCTCTCGTTGTATGCCTCTTCAGCAGGGGTCGTGGGCGCGCAGAGCGGGGTCATGAGCCAGGTACACAAAGGATAGCCTTTGTCCCCGATAAGCCATCCTCTTGGGGGAGGCTGTGCCTGGAACATGTCAGCCACAGTTGTCTGTCGCAGGATAAAGGCATCGTGGCTGCTGCCTGAAAAGCGGGCATTGACAGCTAGGATGCGCTGCCTGTGGTCACACACCAGCTGTACATTGAGGGAATGGTAGCCCTTCCGGTTGCGGTACTCCTCGGCATGCTCAAGAGGTGCCCGCAAAGCCACATGCGTGCAGTCAATGGCGCCCTGCACCATGGGGAAGCCCGCTATTCTTGCAAACCCCACTGCACGCTGCTGCTGCTTGTCCAGGGTCATGGGGAAGGAGATGAATTGATGTCTCCTTCTGAAAAGGGCTTCGGTCACCTGGCGGATGCAGCAATGCACGGTGAACTGGGAGATGTTAGCGATGTCCCCAGTAGCAGATTGGAAGGAGCCGGAGGCATAGAAGTTGAGAGCCACCGTCACCTTCACTGCCACCGACAGAGACGTCCTGCGCATCAGCTGTGGCTGCAGATCTCTCTGAAGCAGCCGGCAGATGTCTGCAACCACCTCCCTTCGGAATCGCAGCCTCCTAACACACATTGCTGCAGACATGGTCAGATAGGAGGTCTGCTGGCGGTATACCCTGCGTGGGTAAGGCCTCAGTTGGCGACGCCTGTTGCCCCCTCTGCGTCTAGCCAGGGCTGCCACTCTCTCACGGCATCTGTAAGCCCTTCTGGCATAAGGCTGAAATTCAGCGTTGCCACCCAATGCAGCCCCCATTATATGCTGGCAAACACTGAGCTCTGAATGAAGGCAAAGATAATTGGTAAGCTCTGGCCTGAGCCAAAAATACCTGTCCAAGTGTTGGTCCAAACCAGTAAACTCCCCTCCTTGGTCTCTGTCCAAAAAACCGTTGCACAAGAGTGAATGCTGCAAAATGGCTGGCCTTTATACTGCTGGGTAAGTGCCCTTCAATTAGCGCTCCCCCCGGCCCGGCTGGCCTGTGTACCGTTCCACTTCACAGTCGCTCGGGACGCCCGGCGCACAATGGGCCGGCGTGAGTGAAGTTCCGGTTTGGGGTGCACAAAGGGCGTTGCACTATTAAATTACGTCATGATCTGCGCGCGCAGCAGGGCGCGCGCTAAGACTTTGCGCCGGCGCTAAATGTGTCCTGAAGTTGGGGAGAGGCGCAGATCGCGCTGCGCCCGGGTGATAAGCGCCTAGCGCTCGAGATCTACTCCCCCTAAGGCGCTAACGGCTGGCGCGCCCAACTGAATTTCTAGGCCAATAACTCTTCTGCCTCTTAGACTTTCGAATCCCCCTGTTTATAGCTTTCCTATATATTCTTTATATTTGACCTGGCTTTCAGTTTTATTACCTGCCATGTAAATGTTACATACGTCAGATCATTGATACAGAAGAAAGCTGGGACGGGCAAACTGGTGAGCTCACATAAAATAAACAGGTAGCCAATATCAAACAGACACAATTTTTCTCAGTAATATAGATATCCTACTTAGTTATTTCCAGATTTTCTAGTCATAAGACCATAGAGTCACGGATGTTTACAGCACAGAATGAGGCCATTTGGAAGCAGCCTTTTTGCACCAATCATGTTTTCATAAAGAAGGTGGATATTGGGCTTGCATTTATATAGCAAAGTCAAAAGACTTCCTGTTTGTTTTATAATAATGTTTTAGTACTCACAACCAATTTTACAACTTTTATTTTAAGTTAGATATTAAAGTTAAAGTTAACTATGAGCAATTACCATCACAGGGACTTGCCATACAGATCTTCTGTGGCAGTGAGGATAAAAAGTCTTACGTTACTACAGCTCTTCATTTAAAGGGTGCCTCTGGGGAGATCCAATTTTAAAAACTGTCATTTAAAAAAAAGTTAGCTGGCATAAAATCGATCTGAATGTGTTGCAGACTTTCATGCACAGCAGGGCAAAGATTAATAAGGATTTTTGATTAATTATTCTACAGAGTGTAACTTTAACCGTCAGATCATGAATAAACATTTGAAGCAGAGGAAGTTATGTGGCTATGGGAAGGAATTACTTTTGATAAAGAGCCAGCACAGATATCATGGGCCAAATGGCCTCATTCTGTGCTGTAAACCTGTGACTCTATGGTCTTATGACTAGAAAATTTGGAAATAACTAAGTAGGATATCTACAAAGGTAAAATACTGCAGATATCTATATTACTGAGAAAAATTGTGTCTGTTTGACGTTGGCTACCTGTTTATTTTGTGTGAGCTCACCAGTCTGCCCGCCTAGCTTTCTTCTGTATCAATGATCTGACATATGTAACACTTACATGCCAGGTAATAAAACTGAAAGCCAGGTCAAATATAAAGAATATAGGAAAGCTATAAGCAGGGGGATTAGAAAGTCTAAGAGGCAGTATTGGAGAAAATGAGCAAAAAATGTAAAAGGGCAATAAAAAGAATTTT
This sequence comes from Somniosus microcephalus, assembly GCF_052327205.1. NCBI lineage: Eukaryota > Metazoa > Chordata > Chondrichthyes > Squaliformes > Somniosidae > Somniosus > Somniosus microcephalus. Next base: position 132,587,640 of record NC_140993.1, read on the forward strand.
TATGGACACATTAGTATTAAGAGGATAGTCAAGTTAGAAGGTAGAGCTACTAAGAGAAGGCAAGCTTGTAGTGGAGAGTGATGGGTTGGCAGAGATACTAAATACATATTTTGCCTCTGTTTTTATAAAGAAGGTGGATATTGGGGTTCCAGAAACACTAGAAATCCACTGGCATATTGTGTTTACTTTTGTGCCAAAATGCTGCTGAGGTTCTCGAAATCGTTAATGAGTGTTTATCTTACCACTTAAATGAACAAAACATTTTGGAAAATGTGATCCCCTGATACAACCTATGGTTAAAAATAGAATCACTTTTAAAATGAAGTCTGAACAAACAAATGCCACTCGACAGGTGTGTCATCGTTGTAAATGTTTCAACTCGTTGTTTTAACACCAATTTACCCAATGACCACATAATGTTGTCCCACTATTTTCTGCATTTCCAAGTTGTACTAAAATTATTAAAGACCTTTCAGACCCTTAAGATTTGCAGGTGGGATCAGTATTGCTGGATTTAATTATTTTGCTGTTTTTTTTTATTTTTGCAAATGCAGCTGACTTTTACAAATAGAGAGTAGAAGAGAGTGAGGGAGAATTACTTGGTTCATAAGAAAGGGCTCGATAATCCAACTTTTCCAGATATTGAATGACCTGCTATAAATTTCTGTTTTCTTTTTGATGACTTGGCAAACCTTTTTCTGGGGATGAAAAGAACCAAAAGAACGTTGCCCTATCATAATGGCATCACTCAACAGCAATGAACAACATAACTTATATTATTGCAAATTTCATCTTGCCGGTTTCTTTTATCCGGAGTGTAAAGTTGCTGCTGGTTCATCTCTGTGCCCATGTATATAAAGTTGGTTTTAACTTTTGCTGAGTCTCTGTGTTTAAACTTCCTCGGCCTGGAAGATCAGAAAAGACTGCTCTTGAATGGTGCACTTAGACCAATCAGGAAGCAGCCTTTTTGCACCAATCAGGGCTTACTATATATGGGGGAAGGGGACTAACACTTTTGTCTTTGCAGGCTCAGATTTTTTGTACGTGAGGATTTGGATTTCTGTGCAACATATGACCCACTCCCTGACTGTGACACATTGGGCTGGATATTAGCTCAGAGGCGGGGAGGGAACTGTTTTGAGGTCGGGCAATCTGTAAGTATGGATTCCCTGAACGTCCTGCAGTTCTTAACTGCAGAATATCTTTAAATGTTTTTCTGTAGGTTTCCTGCCTTCAGCCAACCTGATTGACGGGGAGAAATAGAAACATAGAAGATAGGAGCAGGAGTAGGCCATTCGGCCCCTCGAGCCTGCTCCGCCATTCAATGCGATCATGGCTGATCATCCAAATTCAGTACCCTGTCTCTGCTTTCTTCCCATATCCCTTGATCCCCTTAGCCGTAAGAAATATATCTAACTCCTTCTTGAATATATTTAATGAATTGGCTTCAACTGTCTTCTGTGGGTAGAGAATTCCACAGGTTCACCACTCACTGGGTGAAGAAATTTCTCCTCATCTCTGTCCTAAATGGCTACCCCTTATCCTTAGACTCAGCACAAGGCCGCAGCTGAGCTGGGCTGAGAGCAGGTATGTTGAGTGGGGAGAGGTGGGAGAGATCGAGGGGTGGGGGGGTCCAATCATGGAGGGAGGGGTCCGATCACGTGGGGTGTCCGATCGCGAGGAGGGACAGATGGTTGTTCGGGGGGAGCAGATGGTGGTCGGGGGGGGGTCCGATCGCGGTGGGGAGAGCAGACAGATTGTGGCCGGGGGGGGGGGGGGAGGGGGTGTGGTTACTGGGTAGCTCCTCCTAGGCCACAAGCAGTGCTTATGGATTTCGCCTCCTTTCACCTGCCAGGTTTCCCAAGGCCAGGGAAATGCTGCCACCTATGGTTAAAAATAGAATCACTTTTAAAATGAAGGCACGCAGCCTCATTAAAATATTTAAATGACCTACTTCATGCGAGTAGCTTGGTTGGCCGCCCCTCGTCCTGCCTCCATTAAAACCGGAAGTAGACGGGTTTGAGGCGGGTTAGGTTCCTGTTTCAGATTTTTAGCATTTTAACCTCCCACCTGAAACAAACCCACGTATTTTTGGCCATTAATATTCCCCCCATTATCTCAGCCCCAACTCCAGAAGGTTGGACACCCCTGCTTTAAATAAAAAAATAGAAATTCAGTAAAGCTTTTTGGATGTTATTTCAAAGCCATCTGAAATATTTTATGCAACCTGACATGTCCAATTTCCTAGAAAGCAAATAACTTGCATTCCTATAGCGCCTTTCATGACCTCAGGACGTCCCAAAGCACTTTACAGCTAATAAAGTACTTCTGAAGTGTAGTCACTGTTGTAATGTAGGGAAATGTTCAAGGTAGTTTAGTTAATCTGGTCAAGCCTGAGTTTTGATTTCTGCTTCACTTCAGGCCCGCGCCAGGCTTAAAGTTAGATATGGTCACAGAAAAGGGTTCACACATATAAATGTTTACGCTTAGAAATGATACTGTATCTTTATAAAACTTGTATTTATATTGATTGTCTCAAAGTGCTTCACATAATGAGCTACTTTCGTCATGCAATTCACTGTTATGTAGGAAAGCACAGCAGTCATTCTGCACCAGCAGTGTCTTACAGATAGCAACAAGATGAATGACTGGTAAAGATTTTTTTAGCAAAATTGTTTGAGAGAGGAGAACTCTTTGCTCTTCTTGCAATGGCGCCATGAGATTTTTAACATCCACTTGAACCATCAGAACAGACAGGTTTAACATCTCAGCTGAAGGACAGTACTTCCAAAGATGAATCAGTACTACACTGGCATGTCAGTCTAGATTATGATTTTAAAATCCTGGGGCTCAAACCCACAATCTTCTGACCGAGGGGTGGAAGTGCTACTAACTATGCCAAGCTGATTAAACAAATGGCCAGTCCATACCAACATCATAAGGTTAATTTTAGAAAATAGCACTCCTGGCAGGGAGCCTCCCCCTCCAGCAGCAGATCAATGATTTGCCATCCATTACAATGAATGGATAGAAAATCATGGGCAGTGCGCCTGTAATTCTTTGAAATGCACAGCCAGCGGGCGAGGCTCCCTGCTGGAAGTACATATTTGTTAAACCATTCATACATACATGACTTGCTCTACAATATCTTAGGTGTGTTTCCCGTCATTAACAATAGTTACATGCACATAGTGTAGAATGTTAATTTTCATTACTATTGAAATATCTTATTTTCTAACTTGAGTTGCCACAGTATGTTGCATGGAACCCAATTTTCTCAATATGGAATCTAACAAAGTAATTATAAACAGTAGCAACTGTATGTGGTATTGAAGAAAGTTTAAATGGTTTATTCAACAGTCAAGTATCTAAGGAGTAGGACTTGAGATCCTGGGTTAACTAGTATAATCACAATTCTTCTTCTGTGCCTTTATGTCTTCAGGTCAAGCATGGGCAAGGAAATCTGCTGCTGATTACCACCTACCATCCTCCCTCAGCTGATGAATCAGTACTCCTCCATGTTGAACACCACTTGGAAGAAGCACTAAGAGTAGCAAGGGCACAGAATGTACTCTGGGTGGGGGACTTCAATGTCCATCACCAAGAGTGGCTCGGTAGCACCACTACTGACCAAGCTGGTCGAGACCTGAAGGACATAAATGGCAGTCTGGGCCTGCGACAGGTGGTGAGAGAACCAACACGAGGGAAAAACCTACTTGACCTCGTCCTCACCAATCTACCTGTCGCAGATGCATCTGTCTATGACAGTATTGGTAGCAGTGACCACCGCACAGTCATTGTGGAGACGAAGCCCCATCTTTACACTGAGAACACCCTCCATCGTGTTGCGTGGCACTACCACCGTGCTAAATGGGATAGATTCAGAACAGATCTAGAAGCTCAAAACTGGGCATTCATGAGGCGCTGTGGGCCATCAGCAGCAGCAGAATTGTATTCCACCACAATCTGTAACCTAATGGCCCAGCATATCCCTCATGCTACCATTACCATCAAGCCAGGGGACCAACCCTGGTTCAATAAGGAGTGCAGAAGAGCATGCCAGGAGCAGCACCAGGTGTACCTAAAAATGAGGTGCCAACCTGGGGAAGCTGCAACACAGGACTACATGCATGCTAAAAAGCGAAAGCAGCAGGGCTAAGCGATTCCACAATTAACGGATCAGATCAAAGCTCTGCAGTCCTGCCACATCCAGTCGTGAATGGTGGTGGACCATTAAACAACTAACAGGAGGAGGAGGCTCCATGAATATCCCCATTCTCAATGATGGTGGAGCCCAGCATGTGAGTGCAAAAGACAAGGCTGAAGCGTTTGCAACCATCTTCAGCCAGAAGTGCCGAGTGGATGATCCATATCGGCTGCCTCCTGAGGTCCCCACCATTACAGAAGCCAATCTTCAGTCAATTCAATTCACTGCACGTGATATCAAGAAATGGCTGAGCACACTGGATACAGCAAAGGCTATGGGCCCCGACAACATCCCGGCTATCGTGCTGAAGATTTGTGCTCCAGAACTAGCCACACCTCTAGCCAAGCTGTTCCAGTACAGCTACAACACTGGCATCTATCTGACAACATGGAGAACTGCCCAGATATGTCCTGTCCACAATAAGCAGGACAAATCCAACCCGGCCAATTACCACCCCATTAGTCTACTCTCAATCATCAGTAAAGTGATGGAAGGTGTCATCAACAGTGCTATCAAGCGGCACTTACTCACCAATAACCTGCTCACTGATGCCCAGTTTGGGTTCTGCCAAGTCCACTCGGCTCCCAACCTCATTACAGCCTTGGTCCAAACATGGACAAAGGAGCTGAATTCCAGAGGTGAGGTGAGAGTGACTGCCCTTGACATCAAGGCAGCATTTGACTGAGTGTGGCATCAAGGAGCCCTAGTAAAACTGAATGGGAATCGGGGACAAACGCTCCACTGGCTGGAGTCATACCTAGCACAAAGGAGATGGTTGTGGTGGTTGATGGTCAATCATCACAGCCCCAGGACATCACTGCAGGAGTTCCTCAGGGCAGTGTCCTAGGCCCAATCATCTTCAGCTGCTTCATCAATGACCTTCCCTCGAACATAAGGTTACAAATGGGGATATTCGCTGATGACTGCACAATGTTCAGCACCATTCACAACTCCTCAGATAATGAAGCAGTCCATGCCCGCATGCAACAAGACCTGGACGATGTTCAGGCTTGGGCTGATAAGTGGCAGGTAACATTCGTGCCACAGAAGTGCCAGGCAATGACTATCTCCAACAAGCAAGAGTTTAACCACCTCCCCTTGACATTCAACGATATTATCATCGGCGAATCCCCCACCATCAACATCCTGGGGGTCACCATTGACAAGAAACTTAACTGGACCAGCCAGATAAGTACTGTGGCAACAAGAGCAGGTCAGAGGCTAGGTATTCTGTGGCGAGTGTCTCACCTCCTGACTCCCAAAGCCTTTCCACCATCTACAAGGCACAAGTAAGGAGTGTGATGGAATACTCTCCACTTGCGTGGATGAGTGCAGCTCCAACAACACTCAATAAGCTCGACACAATCCAGGACAAAGCAGCCTGCTTGATTGGCACCCCCCTACCACCTTAAACATTCACTCCCTCCATCACCAGTGTACCGTGGCTGCAGTGTGTACCATCTACAAGATGCACTGCAGCAACTCGCCAAGGCTTCTTCGGCAGCACCTCCCAAACCCTAGACCTCTTCCACCTAGAAGGACAAGGGCAGCAGGCACATGGGAACACCATCACCTCCAAGTTCCCCTCCAAGTCACACACCATCCTGACTTAGAAGTATATTGCCGATCCTTCATCGTCGCTGGGTCAAAATCCTGGAACTCCCTACCTAACAGCACTGTGGGAGTCCCTTCACCACACGGACTGCAGCAGTTCAAGGCGGCGGTTCACCACCACCTTCTCAAGGGCAGTTAGGAATGGGCAATAAATGCTGGCCTTGCCAGCGACACCCACATCCCATAAACTAATAAAAAAAAATTTTAAGTCGCAAAACTAAAAGTTGTATTTACAAAGAAACACTTTAGGAAGACCAGATCAAAGAACCAAATTAGTGTTTAATATTTCTTCTTTCAGGCAATATCCACATTTCAAGGATCATCACTGCCATGTTTTTGAATATCTAGTTTTGGAAAGGTACGCCAGTGATTGCTGTCGTTGAGCAGGCCCTTCTCTAAATCCCCAGAGGGAGTCTCTTCCTCCAAGGAGTAGTCCACATCCAGCTCATCCTGCTGAAACACTGAAGGAAACCATTGTGCAGTGTAATGAATAGGAAGTGTTGCCTTTGAATACTTAGATCCGGATGTGTGCATAAATGAGGCATAAGATAGTCAATAAAAAATTCCATAGCATAGCCTGTCTCTAAATAGAAGCTATTTGAGAGGTAAAATTATTGTGTATTGTGAGGTGAAAGTAATACAGTCTGAGAAATCAATTACAATAATAATGCTGTCATAATGATTGACTAGTTTGAGAACTATTAATTTGAAATTCATCTGTGTACTATTTTTAAAACACTGATTGACATGTTTGCTTTAAATTCCCATGTGTGCTCTTCTTATAAAGTTTCTAACCAGAAACAGGTCAACAATTTCATTAAAACAGTATACACAAGAATTTGACGCAAAACATATTAACCAGTCTCACAATAAGTCAAAATATTGTGGTAAATCAAAAATAATCAGAGCATCTTCACTCTAACATTGAAAGGTAAGTCCATATTTCGGTTTACGATACAAAAGAGATTTCTGACCAAGTTGACATTTGTGAATATCATGCTGAAGTTAAAGGTCTTGTTATTGATTTGCAATGAGAGGCCACAGCACCAAGGAATTCAGTGGGGTCAATCTTAAACGTACCTGCCTGGGGGTAACTGGGTGGATGGGCAGTTCAAATCCAATAGGTTACCTTAACCCGCTCAAGTCCTGACCATTTGCAGTGTTAACCTTCAGGGTTTTGCAGGCGGGTGAGGCGCCTGGATAAGGCAGGTGGGAGCCTCATAAATGTAGACAATTCAAGGTCCTATAATCCCAATGTACACCATGAGTACACCTCTGAAAAATAACATGGAACTGGGAACTAAGAATCTACCCACCCTCCTTCAGGAATTGCTGTGTGGCCCAGGTGAACCAGAGAGGGGGAAGGAACTAAAAGAAATTGTAAAACGGGCTTTACAAGTGGATATGGATTTTAACCCTTAGAACATTGAATTTCTATGGCACTCTGCAGAATCCAATACCCGGCGGAAACCAGGCCATGGGGGGCAGTTAAAATGAGGGCAGTCACTAACCCCCTCTGGTCCTGCTGCCTTCCCGCCTTTTCCTGATGTTAACCTGCTCTTTTGAGCAGGTTAGCGGAACACCCGCAGGAAGGAAGCAGAGCTCATCTTTAAAAACGCAGATCGGGTCCCGACAATGTCACCGGGACCCAACTGCAATATTCGTCAGAGGCCTGAGCCGGGGAGCAGTGCCGGCTTCTCCGTTAGCTCAAACCTGCCAGGAGGTGGATCGTGGGCCAGAAGATACCTACCCAAGGCAGCTAAGTAATTACATTTAATTTTAGGTTTCCTTGTGGGCTAGAAGGAACAGGAGTGCTCCTCCCGTCACTCTGACTACATCCAGAGCCCCCTCACCACTTACTTGGATCCCCGGCTACGGTCTCCTGCTGCTGAATTCCCGCTCCTGCCTGCCGGGTTTGGGCAGGTCAGCGAGAAAATTTATGGTGATGTGGTCCAGCCGGTAAGATCGGCCAGTCCTTCACGTCCTCGTACTTCCCCTGTTCGCCGCCTGCTTCGGAGCTCACACACACCCTACTCTTTAAAATTGGGGCCCAAATATTTTCATCAGATATTACAACACTGATGGACAGTAGTATTATAATACAGGTTAGCAGGAATTTAAAAAAATCATGTTTTAGGAAAGGTATTTGAATGAACAAATATATGAAAGGAATTATATTTTTGAATTAATGTTATATAATTGAAGTGGTACTTTTTGGAAAGATCTTTTTACAAAGATTTAAACTCAAATTTGTCATGTTTTACTTTTGTTCAAAAGGTCAGACCTGACATTGATGATCTAAAATCACTTACTATTTGTGTACTTTTATCTGTTCTACAGGCCTTACAGCTGCAGCATCTTTGGTGTCCTTGGCCTGGGCCTTGGCATCCTACCAGAAGGCTCTTCGTGACTCCAGAAATGATAAAAAACCCATCAGCTACCTGGCTGTTATCATTCAGTTCTGTTGGCATTTCTTCACTATTGCAGCCAGAGTCATCACATTTGCCTTGTTTGCATCAGTTTTCCAGCTCTATTTTGGGATCTTCATTGTCTTGCATTGGTGCATCATGACTTTCTGGATTGTTCATTGTGAAACAGAGTTCTGCATAACCAAGTGGGAGGAGATTGTATTTGACATGGTTGTTGGAATAATCTACATTTTCAGTTGGTTCAATGTTAAAGAAGGAAGGACTCGGTGTCGGCTGTTCATCTACTACTTTGTAATCCTTTTGGAAAATACTGCCTTGAGTGCTCTGTGGTACTTGTACCGAGCACCTCAAATAACAGATGCTTTTGCCATACCAGCGCTTTGTGTTGTCTTTAGTAGTTTTTTGACTGGAATCGTTTTTATGTTGATGTATTATGCCTTTTTTCATCCAAACGGACCAAGGTTTGGCCAGTCACCAAGCTGTGCTTGCAAGGAGCCGGTGGCCACTTTCAATTTGCCTGCAGAGGCGGCAGCAAATGCTTTGAGGGCTGCATCCCAAAACAGGGAACAGAAACTCACAGAAAGGGATGGTTGTATGCCTGTTTTTCAGGTCAGACCTACTGCACCCTCCACACCATCTTCTCGCACTCCACGGATAGAAGAAACTGTGATCAAAATTGACCTTTTGAGAAATAAGTACCCAGCATGGGACAGACATGTTTTGGACAGAAGTCTGAGAAAGGCCATCCTTGCATTTGAATGTGCATCCTCGCCACCTCAACTCCAATACAGGGATGAAGCCCTCATTGAAGAACAGCTGGAGTATGAAACAACTCTGTGATAAGTTAACAAGTTGTTTTGTTAAGAAAACCAGTTGCCAAACCAGAGGTTGAAACTAGGGTTGTGGTGATAACAGTGGGTGAAAGATTTCCTCTGTGTGCTGCATCTAGTGAGATCGTAAGCCTATTCTTTATAAATTGGTTTATGATGTTGATGCACACAATTCATTAATGTATATGCCATCATGAGCATCAATGTTTATGAACTTGGAGAGGCAGACAAATATTACTATGATTATCATTTTCTTATAACTTTAATGATATGGTGCTAATTCATCTGCCAGCATAATTTACCAAAATCGGGCTTCTCTAAACTGTCAAGAATTCAAAATGCATTATTTGCTGGCAGTATGAACACGCACATTTTCTAGTATTTAAAAATGAACATAATTTGTCTCTTTGATTTATGTAATCAAGAGTTAAAAAATGTGATTTTGTTGATTTTTTTTATATTGTGAACTATGCTAGAAAGTAACTTTTTAAATGGATAATCGTGATATTGTGGACTAAATTTTATGCAGACGTTGAAAACAAACTTGGCAGCTTTCCATTCTGGATTGTATCATCATGAGAACTGAAATGGAATTTTAAGTATCTACATGTATGTATAAAGCTTAAGTAAAGGCGTCTGCACCAAAACACAAGCCTGCACTTTGTGGCTGTTTAGTAATTTGATGGAGCATATAGCCCTAGATTTTGGGTATCAAACAGGGTTGTGATGATCTCAGTGTGGAAGCCAAGAAAAGGATGTGAATTTAGCAAGACAGTCAAGATCCAATTTAGTTTCAACCTCTGCAAATACAGGCACACACCATTAGTACAGTGGGAGCTATATATCTGAATAGAAAGGAAGCACAGACTGCCAAACAGATTGTCAGCTACTGGACAGAGTTCTAGTTGAAGCCAGTTTTACTAACTGACTATGATACCTTCCTCAGTGTTGGAAGCTCTGTTTGGGCTAGAATCCCGCACTGTAATCACTATTCGTGCAGTCAAAATGTGCACTCTCCAGAAAGGATAGTGAGGGATGCAGTAAGCTAATTAATTGTGAAACTTTTTGCAAACTGTTGCAGAAGATTGGCAAAATTGTTTCCACTTTGATGGACATTATTGAGAGTGTACAAAGGCACTGCATTCTGTGGTAATAATTGTATAAATCGGTGATGAACAATTGGATGCCACTGTGGTAGGGAGTAGTTTTAAAATACATTGCATTAAAAAAGGTTGATTTTGCTTGTCAGTGGCAGCTGTTTTGACTTACTGTACATTATTTAAGTTTCAGTTATTAATAGTTTTACCAGTACAAGTGCTTTTGTCCGAAGAATCTAAATTCAAAGGGAATATGCAAAGAATAGTTTCAGTGAAATTGCTTTGTCTTTTCGCAAAAGGATTTTTCCATTGTTATAAAAAAGATGTTTTTAAGAGAAAACTTGTTTCGGGATTTTGCTTTTTTGATTATTCTGATATATAATGTATATATATTACATGCTAAAAGATGTTTTACATCTGTTAATTTGTGTAAGATACTACAATTTCTCCCATTTTCCATAATTTGCATCAATGTTTCAGTTGTACAGTATGCTATACATGTCAGCCATGGATAACCTAATGTGCAGATATTAAATGAGCTCCATGCCTAATAGGTCATTACTTGCCAATCCTGTATTTCTAGCTCTCCAGCGAATATGGCAGTGTTGAAAGGTTGATCAATATTAAAAATACATAGCATACTACAGATAGATTGACAGCTCTCATAAATTCATGGAATATGATTTGCAGTGCAGAAATTTAAGGTTGGGGAATAAATTGGTTCATATTGCGCCATTTGATGATTTGATATTTCCATCTATCTGACTTTTTGACTAATCTGAGCAGTATAGCAATCTTTACACAAAGGTATAAAAAGCAGTAAAAATCCTATGACATTATTTCTTTGTCCATAAATACATTTATAAATAAACAATTTCTAAAGTTACTCATTAACAAATAAATGGTTGTTTGATTTTTTTTATCTAGAAACAATCTATTATGTCATTGTCTTGTCTGTAAATATATACAGGTGTTCTGCCCAAGATGGCCTTAGGATAGTGAGAGCAACAGGCCTTTCACTGGACTGTGGCCTCAGCCTCTGATTTAATTAACCAACTCCTCCAAGGAATTTTGCATAAAAGTCATGTCTTAAGGGGGGAACTTTTTATGTAAATACCAAATGCCAGTAAAAGCCCAACAAACATGCTTTACAGACTGAGGGCATCACTCTTCCCAGAAATTCTGCACTCGTGTCATCGTAGCTGGAAGTAAAACCTGTCACTTGAATTATTCTCTATACTGAAAGTTTACAGCTGATCATTTTTATAAACAACTTATTGATCGTCAAAATACTACTATCAAAAGTATTATGATCCTTTTTAAATTTTAACTACCACAGGAAGTGATTGAAGCAAATAGCTTAGGTGCTTTCAAAAGGAAACTAGACGAGTACGTGAGGGAAAAGGGAATAGAAAGATATGCTGAAAGGCTGCGATGAGGTAGATGGAATGGGAGGAGACGCGTGTGGAGTATAAACACCAGCACAGACTAGTTGGCCTGAATGGCCTGTTTCTGTGCTGTATATTCTATGTAATTTCTTTGTAATGCAATTCAGAATTGAACCATACAGCACAGAAGGAGGTCATTAAGCCCACCGTACCTGTGCCAGCTCTATGAAAGAGCTACCCAATTAGTCCTACTCCCCTGCTCGTTCCCTATAGCCCGACAAATATTCCCTTTTCAATGGTCAATGGTCATTCTACTAATGATAGTTATCTATGTTACACACTTCTGGAACTCAGCTCTTGTGGTGAAACATTCATCATTGCTTTCAACATCCCCAAAGCAATTTTACTGCAGACTTCTAAACAAGCTACTGTCATATAGCATCCCACCAAAACTAGTTCACGATTATCAAGTTTTCTCTCAAAATGCTCTATATGTGCTGTAGTTGATGGCTTATCCTGAGTTCTTTCTGCATTGTCCTCTTTCCCAGATCTTCTCCTCTCATTATCCAGCCCTGACCACTCTTTTGCTAATAATTTTCCTCAAGATTCATCAACATTCTTCAGATCACACACCCTCAGTGCTCACAACCTCCAGTTCTCTCGGTGCAAAGGCTGAATTATTACACTTAGGTCTTTTTCATGACCTTCAATAGAGCAATGAAAATCTTGTTTCTTTCAGTTCTTCCCCTGTTATCTTTGCTTTATCGAAGAAGGGAACAAACACAGAGGACTGTCAGCTGGTCAAGCTGTGCCAAAAGCACATGGGATCCACCTAAACACCAGTATATACCGGCAAAGGCAGTGCTACCTCAAATCGTAAAAAGCCGCCCACTGAAGTGGCATAAATTGGATAGCTGGTTGAGGAAAATGGTCAGGAGTTCCACTCTGTTGGAATGCCCAGCAACTTTTGCACCTGCTCTATTTTCTAATGTAATTTCCATTGGCCAGGAAAGCTCCCAAATATGGGTGGCTAAATGCAAACAAGACATTAATGAGGTGATGATGTCATAAGTCGCATGTTTCTCATTTTTACCCCAATTGCTGCCACTGATGTTCTCGCCCATATAAAATGGATATCCAAGGTCACTGGGCACAAGAGAAAAGGCAGGAGTGAATTTCAAGAGCCAGTAGCTAAATTGGTAGGATTTCCAGAAATCTTAAGAGTTGAATTGCTGTGGAGATACTCCTGATTGTCCACTGTAACTGTGGTGTAATATCTGTGGAAGCCTTGGGGAATAGTGTAAACCCCCCACCCTATTTCTGACTCAATTTTGTTGGGTTTTTTTCTGGGATTTTATTGCCAGCTACTTTCCCAGCTGTCTTTGTGTCACTTGCCATGTGGCTACCATTTACCCTTGCCCTCCATTATGGAGGCTGCAGAGGAGGGAGGGACCCAAGAAAATTAGCCAGAAGAACAGCAGAAATCTTAAGAGATTGCGGAGGAAAACCTCAAACTGACTACAAAGGAGATTTGTGCTAATTTCGTACAAGAAACCTCTTGACTTCCACATCTGGCCATTATATTAACAGTCCTATCTACAACAATGTAGTCCAATCTGCTCAACAACTCACTTAGCTCCCACTTCCACACCTTTCCAAAAACAAACCCTGCACACACAAAAACTTTGGTGCCATCATAAGTTTACTGTCAATCCATACTGTGTGTGCGAATGCCTAGTGCTTTTACGACATTACTTCCCCTTGGTGCTAGTATGTGAAGTATGAATTCTTAACACTAATCTAGTGCTTCACCTAAGTACTGCTTAAGTGGCTGGAGTGTGTGAGGTGGCTGGTTGCTGTGTGTCAATATCAATATTGTCTAAATCCTGAAACAGACCCGTTACATGCTACATCTCTCGAGCTGTTGCATGAGCAACCTGACACTGCCTCCTTTCTGCCACATATGCAGACATTGGTAGGGGCTGGCACTGAAGTCCCAATGCATGGGGTAGATGAATTGGCACTTACAGCTCTAGTCATCTCCGTGAACTGGCCTGCTGCAGCTCTCCTTGAAGCCCTCCTTTTGTTGTTTCTAAAGAGGGCCTCTCTCCTCAGCCTAACCTCCTGAAGCAGCACTTCAACATCAGAATCTGCACAGCTGGGGGGCCTGTGCCCTGCAAGTGATCTCTCCAACATTTGGATAGCTATCACAAACTTTCCTACAGCCAAAACAATTTTGTGGATGTCCGGTGCTATAAGCTACTATAGGCCTTTAAATCCTGCAGCAACATACTATTTCATGTACCCTAGTCAGCAATTATAATGTCTGGAGTTCGTCTAAATTATTTTAATTGAGCTGACCTCAGGAATTACAATGCCATCAGTGCCAATGATGTTGGGTGGGTGCCAATCCTGGCCTGCCACACTTCTAGTGGGGATCATGACCCACCACAAAATCTGAGGTATAGTTTCTTCATGTCTCTTACAGGTCTAATCAATGATTAACCTCACCTGCCATTGTTGGCTCCATTCTTGTACATTCTTTATCTACCAACAATTGTAGCCTCACTATCTCCACTGACCTCAAATGGAACTCCCACATCTCTATCACTGCTGAAATTATGGGGGTAGTTTTAACCCCTCTCGCCCGGTGGGAAACCGCGCCCGATTTTATTTTCTATTTACTTTGGAGGAAAGTAAAATCAGACGGATTGTAAAATGGTGCCCGATCCAATCCCGCCAGTTTCTCACCACGCGGGTTAGGTCAAAATGACCCCCTTTGTCTGAAAAGTTGTTTCTTCTTCTTTGCCAAAAATTTATTTTTCCTTCAACAACTATTAACTCCTCCATGATTTGATTACTGCTCCCATATCTGTGGTGTCACTTCCACCAGCTCTCCCACACTGCTTCTCAGGGTACTAAACAAACCTCGGCCCAAAATTTCCTAGCAGCCCATTCAACTGACAGAAGTGTAACGGAGCTGAATCCCTGTTCTGAAACCAGCGATCTCATCCCAAATCCTGGGGATGGGGTCATTTCCATGGCAGGGGTGGGTGCATTAGCAGCGCCTGACCCAAACCTCCATCTAGAATGTCAGTGTGAAGCCATGCTGCTCCGACAGCTGAGAGTAGACCCAGTGCGAGCATCCAGGAGGGGTGACCAAAAGCTTGGTCAAAGAGGTGGGTTTTAAGGAGGGGCTTAAAGTGGGTACCTCTCTTTTTGCTCCCTCCAACAATTTTCAGACTTCCAAAACCCAAACTTTCTACAGTATCGCCTAAACACTAGGTTCTGATTTACCTTGTCTTCCTTTTGGGTTTTTTCAACTTTGGTTGTGACCCACATCATTGGCCTTGGCCTTTCATTTGGTTTCTCAACAAAAATACTCCTCTCATTGTCTTAAGAGGAAAAGAACAAACCAATTTCTACCACTCAGGTGCAACAATACAGATTCACCATTAAGGCCTGTGTACTACAGCTTGTGTTTAATGTCACATGTATATAAAGCTAAAACAATAGGAGGCATTCGTGAAGATGCAGTTTGTATGAAATCAAAAATGAAGAAAAGCGTTATAGATATTATCTACATGGAAGCAAAACATGCAACCTATTTCAATGACCAAATAACATTCAGTTATCTGGCTGAAGCAAAAGTAAGTTTTTGTACCTGCAGAAGATTACAAAATCCTGGTAGCGATCACAAAGTATTTCTCTGATCACTGCCATAGAGAACAACACTTTTAGATCAGACATGCTGAAGATGACATTTTTTCCATGTGGGTTGGAACAGTGGAGAGTATTGTGAACTCGATGTTAGCCTTGACTTTCACTGTATTTCATTGGAGATTTCTAGAAGCTTCCTACCAGAACAACAAACCCCTTTTGTCAAAAATCATATCAAACAGGTAAAATTTGGTACTGGAAAAGTAAAAGTCTTGGGCCCAAAATTCCACCTACATCTCTGACGTAGCTGCCAGAGGGGACCAAAAAAAAGGGCGGGACCTCATTCTGTCAGGATTCTTCCCTATGGAGAAGTGGGTAGAAAAATCCGGTGGGTGGGAGAGAGAAGATTTTCTGCTCATTCCCACCACAAAAGGGGGCATGTCTGGGGAGTTCTTGGGCTTCCCCAGGAAAGTCCTCCCATACACTATCTGATTGGTCCAATGAATCCCATGCCTGCTGAGAACAGCTGTAGGTTCTGTTAAGGGCCTTCCAAATGACCCAAAGTGCCTGAAGAAAAAGGTAATTAATTCTGGAGGGGAGTGGCATGGCGGCACTGTAACATTCCAGATCTGCCCAGATGTGCGCTGCTCATGCACCCACCTCAAACATGCTAATGACCTTGTTCCCACAATTTGTGACAAGGCTGGCACCCCTCAGAATTGATAGACATAGGCCCTATTAATATTTCTATGGATAATTTATGTTTATAATTGCACATATTTTCTGTCCAGCCCCCAAGCTCTGGAATTCCCTCCTTAAATAACTCAAAATTGCCACCTTCCTCTCCTCCTTTAAGACCTTCCTTAAAACCCACCTCTTTGACCAAGTTTTTGGTCACCCCTCCTAATATCTCACTCTTTGGCTCAGCATCAATTTTTTTCCTTGGGAAGTTTTTCCATGTTAAAGGATCTATATAAATGCAAGTTATTATTGTTGCTGTTGTATATGTAACATCAATGAAGAACTCATGTCTCCAATGTAACAAGCTAATTTACATTTCTTTTTAATCTTGTTCAAATATTAAGTCTAAAAATATTGGGCTGTGATGGCCCCCTATTATTTCTACCCAGCTCTCATGAGTAAAATTATGGTTTTGACATATCATAAGCTGCTTATTATTGTAATATTCAAATCTGTCTCACAACAAATTAGCACAAAAGAATAATATATGGTGTAATTCTCTGACTGCACTCCAGAGAGTGCAAATTGAAAAATAAGGAGGCTGCACACAATTTTCTGGCCATTAATTGAAATGATCAGAACGTCATGCGCAGGGCATGCCCAAATTTTAATATGCACTGTTGGCAAGTGAGGTTCCTTGTCGGAAGCACACAGTTGGAAAATTATCTCCCAACCATTTTGAGCTTCCAGCATACAGTGCTGGTATTGATTTGTTTATTGATGACACTAATTTGACTTTTAAACTTGTTCAATATTCCAAATGTTCTCATAATGTTGTTTGATTTCTTGTTATTCAAACATAGCAAAAAGATGTCTTGATGATAAAGTGCAATAGCAAAACTTGAGCAGTTTAACACAACCCATAACTCATTGCAACATTATAGTTTTTGCCCTCCACACTTTTCCCCCTGAACCATTTCCAAATGTTTCCCTATAGGTCACTTAAATTGCTTCAGAAAAATAGCAACAGGACAGGAAGAAGCAATACAACAGTCTAGAAACAAAATCCATTATTACATTGCATCAAGTGGAAGGATCAGTTTTACACAACTTGAATAATTAAAATATATTTGCGTGAATATTGACATTTTTATTTATATTCAGTCTTGGGATGCGGACATCGCTGGCAAGGCCAGCATTTGTTGCCCGTCCTTAGTCGCCCTGAGAAGGTGGTGGTGGGCCTTCTTCTTGAACTGCTGCAGTCCATGTGGTGTAGGTGCTCCCAGAATGCTGTTAAATAAGGAGTTCCAGGATTTTGACTCAGCGACAATGAATAAATAGATATACACTTTGAACACAACCAAACCTACCATAATGCAAAGTGTCCAGTTACAGAATGACTAATGAATGTGAGTTGCCTTGTGCCGTGGAGAGTCAAAACTTGCACATTGACTTTAGTTAACAATTTTTTTATTTAATAGCTGCACTTAAATTCACACAATATGTTAAAACATCAGAGGCTGCTATGAGTTACATTTAATTTGCATTTTAGCACCATTGTACCAGCAGTTTTGGTAACTTGTACTGAAATCATTAATTCTTTACTTTGATTCATTTATAGAGTTTTAATAAATCCAGCTTCATTAATTGATTTTGATTGTAAGACTATTGTTACAGTTTTTATATTTGCTTTTTAGTGTGTACCACAAGATTGCTATAGTGGTAACTAAGAAGCATATGACTTCTTGGTCATATGATTTAAGTTACATTTATTTTTACACTCTAATTGTAAATAGTGGTCAGTCTGGTTCTTAGCAATTTTTACTTCTAAATTTACCCTCTGTCCCAGATTAATGTGACCAAATGTAATTAGAATGTTTCCAACATTTAACTCCTCTTACATAGACAAAGGTACTGAATCTGTGAATGTGTTGTATTGTAGTTGCTATTTTCAGTCGTGTGTTAATATAATGTGATGACAGTGAAGGATGACAAGTAGAGATATGGAGACATTTTGGGTCTGCAATGTTGACAGGAGCTTCATCTGCCAGAAGTCCATATTGGAAATTTGGGCACATACTTGCCCTGGATCCTTCAACCATTTCTACTCCTAAATTTCCAATATGTAGTCCCAGCGGGCGAGGCTCTCCATCAGCAACACAGACTCATAAAATTATCCCACAGTCTCATCCCACTTTACTTGTTTTACTATGAAATTACTTATAAAATGCATTTAAAATGAGGTCACAACATGATTGTTTTAAATTACAAACCACTTCTTTTTATCCCTGACCTGATTTGAGTTATTCCCCTGCTATACATGGTTTTAATAGGAGTCTGAAACATATCTAAAAAAAACCCACAGATAGTGCTATAATTGATCTCAGTACCTATGGGCATAGAAGAAATAAAATCTCCCAGGATTCACACTCCTGTTTGCTCTCCCGTGACATTTACCAGAAAGTGCACATGTATAGACATCAGGTAAGAATAGGATCAGGCTCAGCTGCAATGCTCCCATAGTTCGAATAGCCTGCCGACACTCACTGTCAAGGCTGACATGTGGAGAAAAATGGCCACTTGAGTGAGGTACCAAAGGGTTGCCGCTACTGGAGAACCATAGTCCAGCATAGGTCAGCAGCTTCAGGAGACAGCGGAGAACATTTGTCAAAGCAAAATTGAAAAAATATGCACACGCAAACATGAAAGAGCACTATAAAAGTAACAGCTTATGCTACCCTGCAAAGCATTTGTACAGACATTACATTTTGTTCTTTTAATACATTGTTTTAACGAAAGACAAATCATGATTTGCATCATCATTGCCAACTTCAACAAAGGAGTGGCAGCCATAAAAACTAAGTAATGAAGGTCTAACTAACAGAAATAATGCTATAATGGGCACAGTCAAAATAAATAATTGTGTGCTGTCATTGTCTTTTGTGTAAAATGTTTTTCATGTAAAAATATTCATAAGGAATTTTGTGATATTTGAGAGTTTTGATATGGTTGTACTAGTAGCTAATTATGTATATGTTTGCACTTCAACTTAACCTTTGTATTGTCTGTTTAAATGGTGGTCCATTTTGTGCTGTGAATGTAAATGTGTGCACCCAAAAATGATGTATGATACTTTTAGTAACAGGTTGAGTCATGTTGTTTTGTTTCATTTGTGAATCTCTTTTTGTGCTTTTTCGTTTCTCATAATATATTGTACAGTCACTTGTAAATATGCATCTTTGATCATTCAGATTTTTAGTTTTGTTTAAATATGCATTTTTCACCTTGAATAGTTAATTCCACTATCAGCTATGCAAAGAAGCAAAACGGTAAAACTGAAGCATTTCTAGATGAGATTTCCCTTTTTATTGAGCTACATGCTGTTATACAGCTATGCTTTTTTCTTTTTCCTGTCAAATATTTTGCCACCGATATTGTAGGACCTTCTTTGTAAAGTTACAACACAAGAAGTATAAACGTATTGTATAACGTGAGGAAATTAAAGCAGTCATCAAATTTTGTAACAAATTGCGAGTGGGTGGCCTTTTTAATTTGGTGCATCAGAAGTCCCCGTTAGCTATGCATTCTTGCTGAGTAATATATAATTACTCTGATGTGAAATGTACAGTGTATTTTGTGTTATTTAGGTCAGTTATAGTGCACATTTTACATTGATGCAAAGTGATTCTTGCTTTTATTGGCCCAGAAATTAGGTTTGGGGGCTTGCCACGCGTGCAAGCCCCCGATGTGCACTTACCTGGCGCGCTGACATTTCAATCCTGGCCCGCATTGCATTTGTTGTCACTGGCCCGCTTCAGGTCCTGCCGCGCTGTGTGTGCGTGACCCAGTGGCGTACTTAGTGCGATGAGCCGGCTGGGATCACGTGAGCACTGGGCAACCAATGGGAGGTTGCAAAAGTTCATTCATGAGTTTGATAGTAAGAACTGTCAAACTCATGAAAACTCCTGGCCCCAAAACACTACTTAAACTTGAAAGAAAATTTAAAAAAACATCGCACTACTTAAATGAACTATAAATAACCGTAAAAAACTATTTTAAACAATAATTTTAAATTTTGAAAAAAATTATTATATAAAAAATCGGGGCTAAAAATACACTTATCTTACTGTAAAGTCTTCAAAAATAATGAACCTGTGGAAAAAAATTCTAATTTTACTTAATAGACCACTTACCTGTTAAAAGTAAGTACTTACGGCTGCTTTTCTCATGTGTAAAAACCGGAGTCTTTTCCCCACGGGCAACTCTTCAAAAAAAAAGGAAGTTCAGCGCGCACGCGCTACCTGAAACCTCGCACGCGTTCCGCCTCTTAACCCCTTGGGTCAGAAGAGAGGAAATGCCGGTTTTCCCCGCATGCGCTGTGCATGCTGAAAGCCGGCAATTCCTCCGGGCCCACGCGTGAGTACCCCGTCCGTACTCACGCGTTGGGACAGGAATTACTGGCCCTTTATACACACATGTATATAAAATGTAGTATAATTGCACTGTGAAGTTTCTTAAGTCAAATTTAGGCAACTTCACACTTGAAGTGGTAGTCTCAAGCCACTTTATACCGGCCATAGTATGACTGCAGTATAAAGCAACATTTCCCAGGGCTAACTGCATGGAAACTTATTTAACATAATTTTTCACCTTTTTAATGTTAGCACAAAGATGACTATCCTATGAGCTCTACACTAGCACTGCAATTTAACTGATAGTTGGATGCCTATGAATGAAGCTCTGCACATGCATATTCACACACATGTGCAGAGTTCTTTTGGCCAGAGATTTTTCTGGGCAGAGAGTGATGCCGAGTCTGTAGTATATAGCTCAGTACTGCTGGTCCTGCATCACTTTTACCATGTACTGCTGTGAAAGCAGAATCTGTAGCAGAGCTGCATCCTCACAAGAATAGTTTCCATTGTTCAAAATCAAAAATTCAAAACTCAATTATTTTGAGTACATCTCCTTGGAATTACAGTCTTCTGAGAAACTTTTATTTTTCTACTGATGCTACAGTTATCAGATTCTTTTGAAAACCTTTGAGCCTTAAATATATCCTGGTCATGTTTATTACCAGGTCAGACTATGAATAAAAGTAACATGGCAGAGACATTGTTATGATTTATATTATATTGTTAGTGATGCTAGGGTTTCTTTTATTATAATTCTCAAATTACACTTAATATTAAATCTCATTAATATGCATTATTAAAAACCTAATCTAAAATTTAGTATTCATCTAAAATATGAAGTTAAAGACTTGTTTTTCTAATTCTGTAACAAGGTCAGCTGTAAGACACTGTATTGGATAGTTTAATTCCTCAACCATCTTTTTAGATACCATTATAAGTTCCAGTACTAAGATTCTAAGTCCAATTCTTTTAGATACTTACAAGGGGCAATGTCTATGTGAAAAATGTTTTGTAACCCTTTTTTCATTTGTTTGCAAATACACAATGCATAAAACACTGCCTCATAACAGCATCTGGACAAAATGCAGCATGGCTAGCCTGGCATTTCTCCCACCCTAAACAAAAACAAGGTTTACCGAACACTTTTTCATGAAGACAGTGCCTTAAGCTAATACAGATTATAGGGTGGAATTGTTTCACTCTAAAATGAAAAATACAAAACCTGGCGGAAAAATCACTCTAAAATAAATATACATTTTGTCGTGCTAAAATGGTACCAAAATATTACAGTCATTAAAAGCAAAATTGAAGAAGCATAAAATGAGGAATATACAGTGGAAGGAAGAAAACACAAAGGCCGGAGAGTGGGGGCAGTTAAATTGTTAAAAATGGGGCTCCCGACCTGATCCCACCTCCAACCTGCCCACTTCCGGTTTTGCCAGAGGCAGGATGGGACGGGGGTGGGGGGGTGGCAGGAGACCAACCCGCTCCTAGGGGACGATACCGTAATTTAAATATTGTAATGAGGCTGGAAGTCTCTTTTTCCCCATCCATTTTGTGTTTAACTGCATGTGAAACCCGACAGTTAAACAGAGTCGGGGACTGCTGCTTTATACCTACCTCCTGGATCCAGGGTCCCTGCCTAACCCACCCCCGCGATCAGAGACCGCCCCCCCTCCCCCCACAAGGCCTCCGATCACCTTCCTAGGCAAACCCCCACCACCCCCCCGGCGTCCCCCCCCCCGCCCTCCCACCCAACGATGATTATGAGGCCAGCCACAATCCTCCGGTGGCCGACTCCGATCCTCTGGCCCCTCCGGTAAAGTTGGCAGGGCCTGTGGGAAACCTGGCCTCCCGGGTTTCCCACCCACCTCAGAGCCCACCCACCCCCCCAACCCACTTCCCTGAAGAGAATTACGGCCAAAGTGTACAGAATGTCGTCTGTGAATTCCATTACTGTTCTTTAAAATCGAGACACCTAGCTGTTGGGCAAGGCTGATAGTGCAGGTTACCACCAATGATGAAAAGATTAGAAGAGATGGTCAGGTGATTCTAAGCGTGGGTTCTAAAAGCCTGTAAATTATAGGACTAAGGGGAGACTGAATACAGCCTTATATATAGTTTTATACACACCCACACGCATACACACAGACACATTTATATACATACACACTAGTTGAACTCCCAAGAGCTTCCACATGTGAAGTCAAGACCAAGTGTAGTCTTCAGATGAAGCAGGGTTGGGAGGGAATTGTTGGAACAGAACACACAATGTAATTTAGACCCTATTTTAAAGTCATACATTCAGTCCTTATTTTTATATTTCTATTATAAATTCTGATGTCCACATTTATAATAAAAACTGCCTATGTAAACTTGATACACTGTGATTGCGTCCTTCACCATCAGTGACACTGCAGCACTTCCATTATAAATGTAGACATAGGAAGTATAAAAATAAGGTTATGTTTGACTTTAAAATGTGGATTGAATTGCATCTGGGTACCTGGTCCAATTATCCCCCTACTCTCTAACCCCAATTCATCTGAAGACTACACTTGTTCTTAACTCCCATGCACAGTGCCACGGGAGATAATATACAGATAATATAATAAATACATATATAAAATATACAGTATTCAGAGGAATATGCCAATCAAAAGGGAACCTGCATTCTTGACTTCAGACTTTACTTGTTATAACTAAAGGCATAGGTTAAGAACAAACTTTGATTCTGAAACAGAATAAATCCAAATTAATATGAAGTTATTTGCCATGTAAACTAAACTCAAGGTGAATGTGCCATTTATGTACTGTATTTTTTGTGCTGCAGCAGAATGATTTTTTTTGTAATATATTGTACATTATAACTACCTCAACTGTGGTTTACTTTATGCATACAGTTTGGAGATTCATTTTGTGGTAATTCGTTCAAGAATGGACTTTGCATTTTTCAATCACTGATAATATTTTCTTTGTAAGTTTTGTTGAGACTTTTAATGTGAACATTTTCTTTTGGGCAGCATTGAGTAGTGTGCAGATACATGACAATGGGGTAGATTTTCAACTTGCTACCTGGGCATAAAGCTGACATTGCGGATCAGCTGGCCGTTATAGAAACTTCCTGATTAGAAATAAAAATTGAGTGGTTTCTATGAAGGGCAGCTGATCCACAATGCCAGTTTTAGGCCCACCCATAAATTTACCCCATGTGTTCGGTTTCACAATTGTAATTAGGTTTACATAGGAAGTAGCAATCAAGAGATGTAATATTACATACTA
Organism: Somniosus microcephalus; assembly: GCF_052327205.1. Classification (NCBI taxonomy): domain Eukaryota; kingdom Metazoa; phylum Chordata; class Chondrichthyes; order Squaliformes; family Somniosidae; genus Somniosus; species Somniosus microcephalus. The sequence goes on from NC_140993.1 coordinate 132,611,243, forward strand.
TATCTGCCATTACATGAACATTTTACCTTTTCATATATTTCAACAAATTTTACATTCTTTACGCTATAAATGTAACTAATGTTTCTTTTTATGTCTGAACATACACCCTTCAAATCCTAACAATGTCAGCTATACAGAAAGGATTTATATTTCAAAATATATTCCACTTGCCAAATATTAATATTCTGATCTCAGTGAGCTATTTATTGGTCTAAAAGGTGCTTACTATGCTTGATTCTGAAAGTGCTTTTTCATTTCTCAGTAAATGCATCAGCCGATCAACCTTAAACAACTAGTGAGAAGATAGAAAATTATATTTCTGTTTACACAATAGTATGATGAACACTTAGGTCAGTGAAAGTACCATAGTGAAAGATGCAGTAGAAAAACAAATGTGCTTTTAGTAACCCTCTTATAATACACCTGGAATTGTGCGGGAAGAAAAGATCTTACTGTGAATAATTAAAAACCAATTGAAAATAATATGATCCCTTTCTATCAAACATTCCTTTAATAATACAGACTGCAAAGATTGGTACTGGCTAGTAACTGCGAATGTAATGCTATTCAGCAATAGAACAAGCTGTATTGAACACAAAAGCATCAGAATGTGCATTGTGTATTTATTATTTTGACTGTAGAGTGAATTGAATCATTATGGTGATTGAAATATAGGTAGTATTTCAAATAAGTATTAGTTCATACTTGTTTAGTTCTTCTTGTAAAAGTAAAGAATTGGAATACTTGAAATTTTGTATACTGTATCTCAAAATTTTTGTACACTTTTTATTTTACTGCAGCACAAGGTACCAAAATCATTGAATAAATATACTGTGGCCATTTTAGCAGTTGAATTTGGTTGTCTGTGTCCTTTTTGATATCCAATGCTGATGACAATTCTACAGTTTCTAGTGGGCAAGAAAAAAAAAGGGTCTGCAGATTGTTTTGATCTGAGATTGACTTTCCACCTGGGACTTGATTTGCCAGAAATTATTCCAGAAATATTAAGGCACAGAAAGTAATTATACATGGTAAGGGTCACGTACTTGTGCATGACCCCCTTGCTGTGCCAAAGGCTTTTGCCATTAATTCCCACAGGGGTTTTCCTGATTGCCAGTTGTAACTTCAGTGGAAGATTCGCGGAAACCCTGGAGAAACAGCGTATACATTGGGCTCGAATTTCCAAGCCCCGTGGAGGCGGGTTTGGAGTCGGGAGTGGAGGGAAAATTGCAGAATCGGGGGGGGCAAGCCCTTCCCACCCCCAACCCGCCTCCATGCCCATTTCCCAGGAGGCGGGTACCCGACCTGTGCTGGGAGCCGCCTCCCCGAGGCAGGAAGGGGATTAGTGCCAATTAACTGCCTGTTAACAGGCAGTTTTTGGCCTAACCCCTATTTTTATCCCTGAAGTGTGGGCTGCCTGATAGCTCCAAACCATGCCAAGTTAGCGAGGCGGATCGTTGGGTTGAAGGGCTTGGAGGGGTCGAGATGTCCGGTGTTCAGGTGAGTGATGGGTGCATGAGTACAGAGGTAAGTGTGTTTGGTGTGTGTAAAGTGTTTAAATAAGTTTTACTTACCTTTACTTACTAATGCAGGCTTCCTTCCTTCAGGTCTCGGGAGTCCCTCATCTCACCGGCACAGAAAGCAGAATGGCCATGAGCTGTCAAAAGTTGCAGCATTCAGCTTTCTGTTCTGGAGAGATTTCTAACTGAATCTGTGGAGAAGGACTCAAGTTAGAAGTCAGATTGTCAGTGTTTGACAGCTTCACAGAGCTGTCAAACGCTGATATTTCATCTGTCAAAAGAACTTGATAGAGGAAATGTCAATCCCTGACGTCACGTGTAACCGGGTGTCCCTTAATTGGCCTGCTGAGCCCGCTGGGCAGGCTCAACAAGGTCAATCAAGGGAAAATTGCGTGGGTTGGCCACAAATCGATGGAGGCGGGACTACAACCCAAAAAGTGGGAGTCCTGCCTCCATTACGTCCCCATTGACAGAATCCAGCCCGTTGTTTCTCTGAGGTTTTCATGGATCTTTCACCGAAGCCACGACAGAAATTAGGGGAACCCCCATGGAAATTCTAACCCCTTATGCTTACATTTTTTGGGAGTCTTTCCCCAAGTTATCATAATGTCAACAGGTAAGCTAATGATTGCCTATGTGCTTTGCCTTGCTATAAGCTACTGTCCATTCTTCTGCATATCCTGCTGCACATGCATAATGGGTGACAAGCATACCTAGTGCCAATGTTCTACAACACTGGATCTGATTTAAAAAGAGACACAGGTGTTGATTTCTTGAGCACTAAAGTCAACCATCATTATTCTGAAATACAAACTTGATACTTGAGGAAAAAAAGACAAATTATAAGGTAGTTTGCAATCAATACTTAGAGGGTTTTGACAAAGGGGTTACTTATTTGTTCTCTCCACAGATGCTAAATGTTTCCAGCATTTTCTGTTTTTCTTTTAAAGGGTTGTATTTAACTTGCTATGTATCACTATTAGGTTGGCATTCTAACAACATTGGACTGAGTCTGTGAGCAAGCTCTTAAAATAGCAAAACTGTAAATGCATTAATAAAGAAATTAGAGATTTGGAATTTGTACTTTCAGCTTCTACAATAATTAATTTATTAACTTTACTGTTCACTTGCATTCTGAAGTCTATCAAAGTGGAAGGAAAGTTTGGAGGGGGTTACTTTTGTTCAATGTTTATTTGATTATTTTTTAAAGGAACATCAATTACCTTATCTGCATGGAAATCCTCAAGTTAAATTTTCAATTCTAGATATGTCACTGATAAAGAGTGTTCCCGTGCATCCTAAAGCAGCTCCATATGAAACAGTGGGGCTGTGACCTCAGACCAGCCTGACAACAATTCTGCTCTACCATGGGTACCCTTTAATCGGCTATAGAGAAAACGGTGTCAGTTAATGTTAATTACATGAAAGCAGTTGACCATAAAAATATAGATGTCAGGAGAACAATTCAGTCAGGAGATGGGAAGCAGAAGAAATTCAGTCTAAAATCAACAAATAAATTGCACCATTGGCAACATTTTTTTAAATATTGCTTTTCATGTACTTTTTGAATCAATTTGATTACATCACTGAGAATCAGCTCTCACATTATACAGCTCAATAACTGGTATTAATAGCAGCCAAAGGGAAAAGTAAGTATACATTCAGTGATTATAACTGCTGGCCAGCACTTTTTACATGTGGTCCAGCTATAAGACGTTGCTTCAATGTTTACACCATTATATTTTAAGAAAAGCAACAACTTACCAAACCTTCTGTACTTTTTTCTACAGAAGGGTTTGATGATTTTTTAATTGACTATTCTTTGTCATTTCAATCCTACAGTAAAGACCAAAGTTATCTTATCAACACTGCTGGGAGCCCCTTCTATCTATGAAGATAACCTCGAGATGGTTTATGAACTCAAATGTGACACACATGCCTGTTAGAGCAACAGGTGCCCACTTGCATTTTCTTTTGCACTGGTCCTACAACAGAATGTATTGGCTCTGCAAGGTTTAACATGATTGTACAGATTCACAAGACAGTACCACACAGATGCACTGATAGATTATGTATGGTGTCTGTGTGGGACAATGTGGTGACATTTATTCATAATCCTGGCGGCATTTTGAAGCTCAGTATATTTTCAGCTGTTGGTTTCAGAGAGACTAATTTAAGGCTATGCTGTTTGTTTAAGCAATTATGAGAATTTTCAAGTTAACTAACAGGAACCTTTTTTAATCCACCAATCTATTCAATGTGGAACAAGTTAAATGCTGCAATCAGATGCTCTGCCTCAAAACATATGCCATGAGCTTCACTATCAAACAGCCATCTTGGGTGGTCCTTGGCAGAGGAGTGCCTACTTCAAGTTCGACAGTCACACACTACAAATTCTGTTCCAATTGGTGTGATTATTAGCATTATTCAGCATAAAATTAATCTCATTAATTTTTTTATACCATTGCAAAAACAAAATTATTCCAGTTCTTTAATTTGTACAAAATCTTTTAATTTATAATGTTAAAATACAAATAAACAAAACAACTTATTCCTCATTAGCTTCATTTATGATCCAATGTTTGCAGTCAATCTCAAGGTCCAGTTATGCATTTTTTTTTAAAAGAACATAATGGAGAATTAAAGGACAGCTTGTGTTGAGATTAAATGAATATAAAAGACATGTAATGGGAAAAGAAAAAAAGCTGTTCTTGCAGAACACAAAAAATTAATTACATTCCATTTTGGACCAAATTAGTTACTATGGTACGAAATTATCAAGAATAATGACGGGATGTATGGAAATAAATCTTGAACAAGATTGCTGTAAACCATAGAACTAAAGTGGCACTTGCAATATATAATTTACAGAATATGGATCAAAGAAATTGTTAAGGACCCATTCCCGCTGTCCGATTTCTAGACTTCTTCAGTTGTCTGCACTCACTAATGCCTTTTAATATTATTTTTAAAGGTAAGAAAGAAAGACTTACATTTATATAGCGCCTTTCACAATCTCAGGATGTCTTAAAGTGCTTTATGACCAATAAAGTAGTTACTGTTGTAATGTAGAAAATGCGGCAGCCAATCTGTGCACAGCCGGGTTCCACAAACAGCAATGTGATAATGACCAGATAATCTTTTTTTTAGTGATGTTGGTTGAGTGATAAATATTGGCCAGGCCAAATGTAGTAACTGAGTAATAATTCAGTGCACAATAGGGCAATAATTACACTGCAGGACCAAAAGACTTCTTCCCAATCCATGGTTCTTACATTCTTATAAATTTGACCCTGAAAGTTTCTGAGATCAACAGAAAGATCTGGAAAAGTTGCAACAAGATACCAGGAGATTTGCAATTGTCTTATGTATGCTCAAATAGCCTTTGTTCAGCAACTGTGTAAAATTGTGGGTAGTTTTGCACTGTGGGTCTACCCCCATTTGAAATTGGGTCAAGACTGTCCACAATCATCATTCTCATAAACCATTAAGAGCCATAAAATAAAGAAGACTTTCATCCCTTCATTCCGTCTGGATTTGACTTCACTGGCAACTCCTGTGACCCTGCTACAATCACAACTGCTCCACCAGATCTTTTCAGAGGTCATCCTCATTTGCTCTACTCTTCTGCATAACATTATGCCATAAAGAGTTAGGAGCAAGTGGTGGCTTACCTCTGCAGCTTGCTAAACAGGCGACAATATTCCATCAGTGGCATTTAAAATATCATTTACATTGAAACTATTAACAAAGGCAAATAGAGCTATGCTTTTTGTGATATCTCATCTCTTCCCCTCACTTTTCCAGCCATCTAGTTATCCCTAGTATAGTTCTGATGTGATTAACAAGCTAAGGAGCTGAATGTTTGTAACTGACGGGAAATTATTACCTTTTAGAAGAGAGGCAGTGGCTAACACTGTGCTCAAAGATAACTTGGTTTCTCAGTAATGAAGATAACATGCCTTAGCTCTTCCACTTAAGGGCAGCACAGTGGCATAGTGGTTAGCACTGTTGCCTCCCAGGGCCAGGGACCCGGGTTCAAATCCGGCCTCGGGTGACTGTCTGTGTGGAGTTTGCACATTCTCCCCGTGTTTGCGTGGGTTTTCTCCGGGTGCTCCGGTTTCCTCCCACAGTCCAAAGATGTGCGGGTTAGGATGTTTGGCTACGATAAATTGACCCTTAGTGTTAGGGGGATTAAATGCGTGGGGTTACGGGGATAGGGTGGGATATGTGTTGGTGTAGGGGTTACGGGAATCGGGTGGGATATGTGTCGGTGCAGGCTCGATGGGCCGAAATGGCCTCTATCTGCACTGTTGTGATTCTGTGTTCTGTGAATGTCCAACTTAGAATAGAAGAAATGAAAGTGGATGGTAAATGGTCAACAGAAAGAAAAAATATAACTGCAAAAGTTGGCAGCAATAAAAAAATGGCAATTTTACTATGCTACAAAATGTATAGTGAGAATTAGAGCCACAAAACATAAAAGCTGATGAACCTAGTATATTTGTGAGGGCTATGAGCTATATCTTAATCTCAAAACTGAGGTACTCAGAACCCCTCAATGGCATTATAACTTGTAAGCACTCCCAGCCATTCATCTATATATGTAAAAGTAGCACACAATATGGAAACTATAACCAAAAGTATTTTGTGCTACAAATACTATTATGTAATACTATAATTAGCCATGGTGTGGAGATGCCAGAGTTAGACTGGGGTGGACAAATGTAAGAAGTCACACAACACCAGGTTATAGTCCAACAGCTTTATTTGAAATCACAAGCTTTCGGAGCGCTGCTCCTTCGTCAGGTGAAGTGGAGAAATGCATAAAGACACAGCTTATATAGTCAGAGAATCATGTCAGATGTTTACAGGTAATGTTTCCAACTGCCATTTATCACACCTCGGCAGAGAGATAATCACAGCAATCAAAGGTGTGAATGGTATCCAAACAGGTCAGTCAGGAAAACATTACATCAAAGAACAATGAGGTGGGGTCACAAGGGGTCAAATATTGCAGATGCTGGGGTCTGTATGAAAAACAAAAAAACAGAAAAAAAACATTTTTTTTGCTGGAAATCACAGCAGGTCCGGCCGCATCTGTGTAGAGAGAACAAGCCAATGTCGACTCGAGTCTGGATGACCCTGCGTCAGGTGGGGTTACATGTAGTGTGACATGACCCCAAGATCTCGGTTGAGGCCGTCCTCATGGGTGCGGAACTTGGCTATCAGTTTCTGCTCGACGATTTTGCGTTGTCGTGTGTCTCGAAGGCCGCCTTGGAGAATGCTTACCTGAAGATCGGAGGCTGAATGTCCTTGACTGCTGAAGTGTTCCCCGACTGGGAGGGAACACTCCTGCCTGGTGATTGTTGCGCGGTGTCCATTCATCCGTTGTCGCAGTGTCCGCATGGTCTCGCCGATGTACCATGCTCCGGGGCATCCTTTCCTGCAACGTATGAGGTAGACAACGTTGGCCGAGTCACATGAGTGTGAATTAGGGTGGGAGAAGGCTCGTGTGTACTGTAAACACTGGCATAGACCGGTTGGGTCGAAAGGCCAGTTTCTGTGCTGTAAATACTGTGTAATATATGTAATATATGTAATATCTATATATATAAAAGACGTCTGTCTGTCTGTCTGTCTGTCTGTCTGTCTGTGGTAAACTCAAAAGTTATAGAGTGTACCTACACATGTTATATCAAAAGAAAGCTTATGATTAGGGGAGAGTCATAGACATATTTACTTTTTGGTCAGACAAAAATTGCTCCGACAGTATACAAAAAACGTTCAAAAACGGACAAAATCCACTCATTAGCGTTGAGTGATGTGATGGTTGACCAATCCAACGGGGGAAGCGCAGTGCGTCACAGGGGACGTTTCATGGTGTGTGTGGGCGGGGCCTAATCTTGCTGCCTGCCGTGAGTGCGGGAGCGGGAAAACAGATACACAGACATCGACAGAGACAACCACGCGGCCCGAGAGACAGTGAGCATACACACACAGAGACACATACACCTGCGTGTCCCCCCCTCACTCTCCTTCCTACCCTCTCTCTCCTTCCCCACTCCCTCTCTCTCTCTCTCTCCTATTTATCTACACAGAGAGAACCGCGCGGCCCAAGAGACAGCGAGCGGGCGAGCGGCGGCGGCGGGCCGGAGCGTCAGCTGAGCTGGGGTGGCTCGGGCCGGGCCTGAGGCGTTGCGCTGCGCACGGGGGCTCCGGGTCACCAAGGCCGGGCTCTGAGTCCAGCCCCTTCCCCGGGGTGTCTTCCTCTCTTCTCTACCTCCTTCCCTCACTCTCTCCTTCCCTCTCTCTCTCTCTCTCTCCCTCTCTCCTCTTCCCTCTCTCTCTCTCTCTCCTTCCCTCTCGCTCTCTCTCTCCTTCCCCCTCTCTCTCTCTCTCTCTCCTTCCCCCTCTCTCTCTCTCTCTCTCTCCTTCCCCCCCTCTCTCTCTCTCTCCTTCCCCCCCTCTCTCTCTCTCTCCTTCCCCCCTCTCTCTCTCTCCTTCCCCCTCTCTCTGTCTCTCCTTCCCCCTCTCTCTCCTTCCCCCCCTCCCTCGCTCTCTCTCTCTCTCTCTCCTAACCACACTTGGAGTTACTGTGAACGGTTCCGGTCTCCATCTATTTCGTTCTGCCCTGCAGCTGCCCGTCAACCTGCTCGACGCCAATACTACCCTCCTCCTCAGCGGCAACTTGCATTCATCTGGCACTTCTCTCGACCGGGGCAGGGATGGGCAGCAAGGACAGAGTACAGCGGGCAAAGACACAGAAGGCACAATTGGAAGAGATAGATTGTTAGGCAGGGGAGGGAGGGAGAGAGAGGGGGAGATAAGGGGAGGGAGAGAGAGAGGGGGAGGGAGGGAGAGATGGGGGAGGGAGAGAGAGGGGGAGGGAGGTGTATTGATTGGTAAGTGGGTTCAATGGCGACACATTCATGAAAGAGAATGTCTTTTAATCTAAAGTTTGTTCAACTATGTTAACAGCATTACAGGAGAAACCATCTTAGAGATCCATCTAAAATGAAACTAAAACTAAACTCTGCCTCTGTCACATGCCCTCTGCTGGTAAGGCATAAATAATCAAACAGGCAAATATGCTGGCAAGGCATCATAATCAAATAGGCAAATACCATCACTATTTGCTGATATCATTACATCTCCCTTTCTTAAAACAAAAGTATTTTACTTTTATCTAACAACATGTTTTCTTTGTATAACTCTGCATTTTAACTGTAACACTTAATGAACTTACATTATCATTATCAAGGTTTTTTAACCTTGTTTTGTGTGTTCACATGAAATATGTAAATACACTATAACTTGAAGAGAGAATAAGATAACATTACTTCCTTCTGTAACAATAGTCCTTAAACTTGCTCAATGAGTCTCTCAGGAGGCTTCACGTGTCTTGAGGATTTTCTGATTGATTGTCCTTGAATCTGAGTTGTTGCCTCAGATGATGATTTCTCAGCTGTGTGATCAGGTTGTTCAACAGTATCAGTCTTTTGACTTGCTGTGGCTGGTCCCATGAGAAGATCTCGAAAATTTATTCGCAGAACAGCACCCTCATCTGTTTGAATGGTTTATGATCTTGGTTGAACTTCACTCAGGACAGTTGCCTTCTGAGTCCATATGTTTGTTTTGTCTTTGAACCTTACTTGGTCACCAGTGTGGTGTTCAGGTAGGTTTTGTGTTCCTCTGTCATAGTAGTACTTTTGCTTTTCTTCCTGTTGTTCTTTGAACTTCCTCACTTTCTCCCCCTCTTTTGTTTTCAGGAGGTTCACCGGGTTGGGTAGGTTTGACCTTAGCAGACGTCCCATAATGAGTTGGGCTGGTGACATACCACACTCGAGCGGCGTTGTGCGGTATACAAGCATGCTCTGGTAAAAGTCAGTTCCACTGTCTTTTGCCTTGTACATCAGTCTTTTCACTGTCTGGACCGATTTTTCCACTAGTCCATTGGACCGTGGATAGTGAGGGCTTGACGTTGTGTGGACAAAGTCCCACTCTTTGGCAAAGTGTTGGAAACTTGCATTGTAAAACTGGGGTCCGTTGTCTGTGAAGACCTCGCTTGCCACGCCATGTCTGGAGAATATGGCTTTCATACATGTTATCACAGCATCTGCAGTGGTGGTGTACAGTCTACAAACCTTTGGATACAGGGAGTAATAGTCTGTGACTACAAGATAGTCCTTCCCTTGACATACGAATAGGTCAGCACCTATCTTCTGGTAAGGTCTGTCTGGCGCTGGGTGTGGCTTTAGTGGTTCTACCGGATTGCTTGCTCGATATTTCAGGCATATTGTGCAGTTTGACACCTCATTTGTCACATCTTGGTTGATTCGTGGCCAGTACATCACCTCTCGGGCTGTTTTCTTACACTTTTCGATTCCCAGATGTCCTCCATGGATCCTTTATAGCATCTCTTTTCTCAGACTCTTTGGGATAACTATTTTACTTCCTTTGTAGATGATGTCTTCGACCACTGATAGTTCCGCCCTGCAGTTCCAGTACTCTGCCATGTCAGGTGAGCAGTCTTGCTTCATGTTGGGCCATCCATCCAAGATGCTTTTCCTCAGTCGTCTCAGTGTTTCATCTTTGTTTGTCTCAGTCTTTATGAGCTCCATTTTTGCATCTGCTATGGGCAGTGCACTTGTGATCATGTCCACGTAGGCGTTCATTTTTTCATCCATTTTGGTGTTTGCGGGCTCTCTTGGGTCAACAGCTCTGGACAACGTGTCTGCTGTATACAACAGCTTACCCGGTGTGTACGCAACATTCAGTGTATAGCGTTGCAGCCTGATCATCATTCTTTGTATTCTAAGCGGACAGCTATTTAGTGGCTTTTGGAACAATGCAATCAAGGGCTTATGGTCAGTCTCTACACTGATTGCTTGTCCTGGCACAAACTGGTGAAATCTTTCACAGGCGTATGTGATGCTGAGCAGCTCCTTTTCTATTTGAGCATATCGCGTCTCCGCATCTGTCATTGAGCGCGATGCATATGCAATAGGTTGCCAGTAGTCATATTTTTGCAGAAGAACAGCACCGAGCCCACTCTGTGATGCATCTGATGATATCTTGATGGGTCTCGCTGGGTCATAAAACCTCAGAACTGGTTCCTCTGTGAGCAGTTTCTTTAGACCGCTCCATGACTTCTCATGCTCATGATTCCATTCCCATTCTATGTTCTTTTCAGTTAGTCTTCTCAGTGGCGCCATCTTTTCTGAGAGGTTGGATATGAATTTACCCATGTAGTTGATCATTCCATTAAACCTCTGCACGTCCTTTTTGCAGTGTGGCTTTGGCATATTCTCAATGGCGGACACCTTTCTGGGATCTGGTCTGATGCCCTCACTGCTAAGGATATCTCCCACGAATGTCAGTTCTGTCACCCTGAGCTGGCATTTCTCTCTATTCAGCTTCAGGTTTGTTTTCCTTGTTGCTTCCAGCACTTTTTTCAGTCTCTCGTCATGCTCAGTTCTCGTGGTTCCCCATACTATGATGTCATTCATTGAGGTATCAACTCCCTCCAGGTGCTCATAGATCATATGGATAGTTTTGTGATACACTTCAGGAGCTGAGGCAATGCCAAATGGTAACCTTAGGAATCTGTATCTGCCAAATGGACTGTTGAACATGCACAGTCTTGAACTTGCCTCGTTCAATTTCATCTGCCAAAATCCTGATGATGCATCTAACTTGCTGAAATACTTTGCATTTGCAAACTGTGACATGATTTCCTCACGTGTAGGAATCTTGAAGTGCTCTCTCTTTATTGCTCTATTTAGATCTCTTGGATCCAGGCAAATTCTGAGCTTTCCATTCTTTTTGTCGACAACGACGAGGGAACTCACCCACTCAGTTGGCTCATCTATCCTCTGAATCACGTTCAGGCTTTCCATCCTGTCCAATTCTGCCTTCAGTTGCTTTTGAAGAGCAAACGGAACTTTTCTGCACGGATGTATGACCGTTGGCATACTTTTATCTACTCTGATCGTGTGTTCTCCTGGAAGGCAGCCTAGACCCTGAAATAGGTCGTTGTACTCTTTCATGAGTTCATCATAGACTGTCTCTCCTTCGCTTTCCACAATGAGGACTCTCTTTACCAGGTTCAGTCTCTCACAGGCTATTAAGCCTAGTATGGCTTGCACATCCTTTGGCACCACGATTAATGCTAACGTGTGCTCTCTGTCCTTGTGTGTCACTTTGACAATGCATTTTCCTTTCACTGGTATATCAGTACCTGAGTATCCTGTCACTTTCACTTTTATTCCATGTATCTTTGGTCTGGGTCTAATTTTCTTAAAATCAGTCTCTGATATCACATTAACTTGTGCTCCAGTATCCAATTTAAATGGAATATGTATGTAATTCACTTTTAGTGTCAACATCCAGTCTCTTTTTTCTTTCTTGCTTTCAGACACAACGTCTACATAGAACTCCTCTATCTCGCTTTCATCTACTGCATGGACCTTGCTTTGTTGCGCTTGGTTCTTACAGCAACGGGCATAATGGTTGTTTTTGTTGCAACTATTGCATGTTTTACCATATGCTGGACACTTTTTTGGTGGATGCTGTGTACCGCATCGACTACATGACTTTCGATTGCCCCTTTCATTTTTGTTCGCTGGCCACGCCTCTTTTTTCACATTGGCGCTCTTTTTGTTAAACGGTTTGTGTCCGTTCTTTCTCACTGCATCCACGTTGCAGCTACTGTCACTGAACAGCTCCTTTGCCTGCGACTTCACAGTCTCTGTAACCCTACACAGTGCTATGGCTTTTCCCAGGTCTAGATTTTGCTCTCTTAGCAGTCTTTCCCTTAGACCATTATCTGGAATACCACACACCAGTCTGTCTTTTATCAGCGAGTCTGTCAGTCCCCCAAATTCACACGATTTGCTTCTGTTTCTCAGTTCAGTCACATACTGATCAATAGTCTCTCCCGTTTTCTGTACACATGTGAAAAATCTGTGCCTCTCAAATGTCATGTTATGTTTAGGTATGCAGTAGGCCTCAAACTGTTCCATTATTTTATCCAGCTTCATTTTGTCTCCATCAGCAGCGAATGTGAAGTTATTATACACCTCCAGCGCTTCATCACCCACGACATGTAAGAACACTGACGCTTTCATTTGATCACTTTTCTTGTCAGCTCCGATTGCTGCTAAATACAACTCCAAACGTTGTTTGAACCTCCTCCAATTTTCAGCCACATTACCTGTCAACTGAAGCTTCGCCGGTGGGTGTAAACCTTCCATTTTTCACTTCGTTAGCTATTCTCCAATGGTAAGTAACGATGTTCTCTTTTGGCTTGCTAATATGTGGAGAGCTGATTTAACTTCAGATTTTTCCTCTTCATCTCTTTCAATCACTTCTGACACCATGTATTGATTGGTAAGTGGGTTCAATGACGACACATTCATGAAAGAGAATGTCTTTTAATCTAAAGTCTGTTCAACTCAGTTAACAGCATTACAGGAGACACCATCTTAGAGATCCATCTAAAATGAAACTAAAACTAAACTCTGCCTCTATCACATGCCCTCTGCTGGTAAGGCAGAAATAATCAAACAGGCAAATATGCTGGTAGGGCATCATAATCAAACAGGCAAGTACCATCACTATTTGCTGATATCATTACAGGAGGGAGAGGCGAGGGGGAGGGAGGGAGAGAGAGGAAAGGAGGGAGAGACAGGGGGAGGGAGAGAGAGGTGGAGGGAGGGAGAGGAGAGGGGGAGGGAGGGAGAGAGAGGGAGAGGGGAGGGAGGGAGAGAGAGGAAAGGAGGGAGAGAGACAGGGGAGGGAGAGAGAGAGGGACAGAGAGCGGGGAGGGTGGGGAGAGGGGAGAGAGAGAGAGAGGGGAGAGAGAGAGGGGAGAGAGAGAGGGGCAGGGAGAGAGAGGGGGAGGGAGAGAGAGGGGGAGGGAGACAGAGAGGGGGAGGGAGGGAAAGAGTGAGGGGGTGGGAGAGGGAGGGAGGGAAGGAGTGCGGGGAGGGAGAGGGGGAGGGAGGGAGAAAGTGAAGGGGAGGGAGTGAAAGAGAGGGGGAGGGGGAGAGATGGGGGAGGGAGTGAGAGAGTGAAGGGGAGGGAGAGAGAGGTGGAGGGAGAGGAAGGAAGGGAGGGAGAGAGGGTGAGGGAGGGAGGGGGACGGAGAGGGAGGGGGGAGTCAGAGACTCCTGACCAGACTCAGGCACGGCAAGCTGTTGACCAGGCGAGACATACCCATGCCAGAGCCTCAGAGGCTCCTGACCAGACTCAGGCATGGCAAGCTGTTGACCAGGCGAGACATACCCAAAACTATAAAACCTGGAGTATATGGCTACTGGCGATCCCCATTAACAAAAGACAAAGTTAAAGAACCACCTCCTGGGTGCTTAGGAAGAGTTCTTCAATCCCAACAGTTTTATAAACAGTTTTATAAACATGGCAGAGGGTTCTTCAGTTCCCTCGGCAACGCCGGGTATTCCAGATAGTATGTAATATATATAATGTAAAATATGTGTGGCAGCTACATTGGCAAAACTTGACTGAAACTGAGTGCCACAGATGAGTTTACATAGAAATACATAGAATTCACAGCATAGAAACAGTCCATTCGGCCCAACTGGTCTATGCCGGTGTTTATATTCTACACAAGCCTCCTCTCAATCTACTTCATATAAAATTGTCTATTTCTTTCTCCCTCATGTACTTATCTAGCTTCCCCTTAAAGGTGACTACACCATGTGGTAGCAAGTTTCAAATTCTATCCACTCTCTGGGTAAAGAGGTTTCTCCTGAACTATTTATGGGATTTATTAGTGACTATCTTATATTTATGGCCCTTAGTTTTGGACTCCCCTACAAGTGGAAACATCTTCACTATGACTATCCTATCAAGCCCCTTCATAATTTTAAAGACCTCTATCAGGTCACCACTCAGCCTTCTCTTTGCTAGAGAAAAGAGCACCAGTCTGTTCAGTCTTTCTTGATAGTTATAACCTCTCAGTTCTTGGATCATCCTTGTAATCCTTTTTTGCACCTTCGCCATTGCCTCTATATTTTTATGTAATATGGAGATCAGAACTATACACAGTACTCCAAGTGTGGTCTAACCAAGGTTCTATACAAGTTTAACATAACTTCTCTGCTTTTGAATTCTATTCCTCTAGAAATGAACCCTGCTGCTGTGTTTGCATATTTTAGAGTCATAGGGGTGATTTTGCCAATGGGAGCGTGTTGGAGTCGGGACTGCTGCTTGTCGGGTTTCAGTCCCGCCTCCATCGACTTGTGGCCAACCCATGCTTTTTTCCCTTGATTGACCTTGTTAAGCCTGCCCAGCGGGCTTAGCAGGCCAATTAAGGGGAAGCCGGTTACAGAGAACGTCAACATATGACATTTCATTTGTCAAAAATTTTTGACAGATGAATTGTCATCATTTGACAGCTCTGTGAAGCTGTCAAACACTGACCTTCTCTGTTGTTTGATGAGTTCTTGTATTCAAGACTCATCAAACCTCTTCTGTGAGCAGAAATCAGATGGCTGTTGCACGGAAAATGCAGCAGCCGTCTGTCATCTCTGCCAGTGAGGTGCGGGAGTCTCCGGTTCCCCAACTGTTGACGCCTGCAGGAAGAAGCAAAGGTAGGTAAACATTTTCTATCACTTTTCACTCACCTCACACAATTACCTCTCCACACTTGCACCCATCACTTACCCCCACAGTGCACTTTTGCACCCCACAGACCCCCGCAGACCCACTGCTTGCCTCGGTGACCCTGGCGGGGTTTCCCGACATCGGGAAACCCGCACCTCTGCTGGAAAAATGGGGATAATCCTCTTAACTGCCTGTTAACTACCTGTTAACAAGCAGTTAAGTGGCTGTAATCACCTTCCCGCCTCCAGGAGACGGGATCCGGTGCGGGTCGGCTATCCGCCTCCTGGGAAGATGGCACAGAGGCAGGTTGGGGGCGGGATAGGTACCCGCCCCGAGATTCTGCCATTTTCCCTGCAGTCCTGTCTCCAAACCTGCCTCCCCAGGGCTGGCAAAATCCAGAGTCATAAGGCTCGATTTTGCCAGGCCCGAGGAGGCGGGATTGGAGGCATGTGAGATGTTAAAATCGCAAAAAATGGCGGGTGGCTCCGATCCCACATCCAGCCCACCTCCAAGCAATTTTATCAGAATCGGGGTTTTAGACCCCGTTTCCATCCTGCCTCCAATAGGCGGGATAGGCCCTTAAGGCCCTTAACAACCAGTTATCTATAATCCCATTTTGAGAGGCCTTTCTGAATTTACCACTTTTCCCACATCCTACACGTCTCCTCTGTAACACGCCAGTGAATCCTGGTGGCCTCACAAATGGACTGCTTACTAACAGCTGCAGCTCCATCATTAAAAAGGAGTTTTCAGCAATCATCATTTGCAGGTGGCAGAACTTTGTTGTCTCAGGTCTGGGGGGACTTTTAACAGGCCTACTCATTGTTGTGGAAGTTTGGAGACTGAGATCCATCTCCAGTGTAACCTCCTGGGAAACCCCTCTCCCCACCTTGACTGAGCGCTTCCTCAACTGAGGCATATACCAGAAAAATGGGAACCATTTATTTCCTTTCCTCCTGGACATCAGATTCGGACGAAAACCAGCCGCAGCAGCAGAACCCGGAACAACAGCAGCACCAACAGCAGGAGCAACAACAGGAGCGCCAACCTGCTGCTCACCCACCTGAAGCTGCACAGGCAAGAAGGGGCCAGCGCAGGGAAGCACGTCGCCATAGGATATACCCCCAAAACAGGCTTTACAGACAGAGGATGAGCTACCTCAACATGACTGAGCAGCATTGCCAAAGGAAGCTCAGACTTTCGCGAGAGGTAGTGGGTGACATCTGCGCAATGTTGCAGCAAGACCTGGAGCCCAGAGGAGCAGGTGGACACCCCTTACCAGTGGCCGTCAAAGTCACCACCGCACTTAACTTTTTTGCTTCAGGCTCATTCCAGGGATCAGCAGCCGACATCAGCGGCATCTCCCAGGTGGCCGCACACACTTATATCATGCAGGTAACCGATGCCCTCTTTGCCATCGCATACAATTACATTAACTTCTCCAAGGATCAAGCAAGTGTAAGCGCGCGTGCGGTTGGATTCACTAATCTGGCAGGCTTTCCAAGGGTGTAGGGCGTCGTTGACTGCTCACATGTGGCCCTTAAGGCACCCCATCACAATCCAGGTATTTTTGTCAACCGCAAGGACTTCCACTCCCTCAACGTGTAGCTGGTGTATAACCACAAGAAGGAAATTTTGCATGTTTGTTTGCGCCAAGTACCCTGGCAGTTGCCATGACTCCTTCATCCTGCACCAGTCTAGTGTGCCACCACTCTTCAGTCCGCCAGACCAACTTTTCAGATGGCTACTTGGAGGCAAGGGCTATCCCCTGAAGACGTGGCTAATGACACCGTTGAGGAGCCCATCCAACGAAGCTCAGGAGCGCTACAACTCCAGCCACATTTCCACCAGATCCATAATTGAGCAAACCATCAGCTTGCTGAAGATGCGCTTCAGATGCCTTGATAGATTAGGTGGAGCCTTGCAGTACTCAGCAGCCAGGGTCTCCAGAATCGTTGTGGTCTGCTGTGCACTTCACAACATGGCACAGCATTTTGGCTTGCTGATGCCTGAGGAACAAGTGACTCATTGCATAGCCTCCCTCAGAAGAGGAGGAGGACGAGGATGATGAGCTGGAGGAGGAGGAGGAGGAGGAGAAGAGCGACAACGAACAGCTTGCGGAGATGCATCAACCAGCGGCAGCAGCACACGAGCACATTGCTGCCCAGAATGCAAGGGACGCACTCATCTTGACCAGATTTGCTTAGCCTAGCCAATCAAATACTTCTACCTTGCACCTTCGTACCAGAGCATCGACAGTAGCCAAGAACATGTGGATTCCTATCACTCTGACCACCATAATGACAATTGCAAGTCACCCTAAGCCCTCAATGTGGAACTCCCATTTGCGAAACGACACAGGCCACAACTTCAACAATTTGCCATCGGAATTTTTTATCAAAACAAGCAACTGATGGCATTTAAAAAATAAACACAACATAACACCCAAGTGACTACCCTTGTGACTACTTGTGCTTTATCTTCCTCTTATGCGTGCTCCTACATGGTGCTTCCCCTGTGGCCTCAGCAAATGTGGAGGCCCCTTGCTCACTTTCTTGCTGCTCCTGCCGCGACACCTTTAGCGGGCGTCCTCTGGGGCTGCGAGCCTGTGAGGGCTCGGCAACAGTCTGCTCCTCCTGCGACTGTGCAGGGGCTGAGACGCCAATCTCAGTTGGGTGGGGACTCTGGTGGGGCTCTGACCGAGGGCCCTGCAGTGGCATGGGAGTGCGAGTGCTTGGAGAGGAGCCCACACTTCCTTGTTCTCTGCCACCAACATCCCTCTCATTGGTCAGCCCCACTTCAGAGCTAGCAAGTGACTTGACAGCACCTTGCTGCACTTCAGGAGGGCCATGAGGACCCATTTCTGCACTGGAAGTCCTACTCCAGAGGACCTCCATGAAGGTCAGATTTCTCTACTCAATAGCTGACCATCGCCCCTCAAGAGGTATATTTTGAACAATGACCATGTTTTCAAGACCCTGGTGACTAAGCTGCTCCATGGCCGTAGCCATCCTCTCCTCTACCGTAGCCATCCTCTCCTCTATGGTAGCCAGCCTTACCACGGAAGTAGCCATCCTTTCCACGGAGGTTGCCATCCTTTCCGTGGTGATGCGTTCATGCGCCAACGCCTCCACAAAGGCTCTGCTCATGTTAGCGATGGACTCCTCCATTCACTCCACACTCGCAGCGACCCTGGAGACAAAACCTGCCAGAGACTCCTGCACCTGTTCCTGGAGTTCCAGCACCACTCTCCTTCTGGATGGACCCGGAGGCACAGGGTCAACATGCAGCGGAGCCGAGCTGGGAGAGTCCTGCGCCCTCCGACGAGGACACTCCACTGCTGTCCCTGTCTCCACCATCTGCTGATGCTCACTTGTGAGCTGTGATACACCAGGTGACAACTCTACTCTATGTCCCGAAGGTCCCACCAAGGTGTGAGTGTCTGCGCTGGTGCTGGGTGCGCTTAATTCTGCTGACATTGCGCCCTCAAAGAACATAAGAACATAAGAAGTAGGAGCAGGAGTAGGCCATACGGCCCCTCGGGCCTGCTCCGCCATTCAATAGGATCATGGCTGATCCGAATCTAGACTCATGTCCACTTCCCTGCCCTCTCCCCGTAACCCCTAATTCCCTTATCTGCTAGGAAACTGTCTATCTCCATTTTAAATTTATTCAATGTTGCAGCTTCCGCAGCTCTCTGGGGTAGCATATTCCATAGATTTACTACCCTCTGAGTGAAGAAATTTCTCCTCATCTCAGTTTTGAAAGGGCAGCCCCTTATTCTTAGATTATGCCCCCTAGTTCTAGTCTCACCCATCAATGAAAACATCCTCACCGCATCCACGTGATCAAGCCCCCTCACAATCTTATATGTTTCGATAAGATCGCCTCTCATTCTTCTGAACTCCAATGAGTAGAGCCCCAACCTACTCAACCTTTCCTCATACATCAACCCCCTCATCTCCAGAATCAACCGAGTGAACCTTCTCCGAACCGCCTCGAGAGCAAGTATATATTTTCTTAAGTATGGAAACCAAAACTGCACGCAGTATTCCAGGTGTGGCCTCACCAATACCCTGTATAACTGCAGCAAGACTTCCCTGTTTTTATACTCCATCCCCCTTGCAATAAAAGCCAAGATTCCATTGGCCTTCCTGATCACCTGCTGCACCTGCATACTAACTTTTTGTGTTTCATGCACCAGGACCCCCAGATCCCTTTGTACTGTAGCACTTTGCAGTTTCTCTCCATTTAGATAATAACTTGCTCTTTGATTTTTTCTGCCAAAGTGCATAACCTCACACTTTCCAATATATTGCATCTGCCAAATCTCTGCCCACTCACTTAGCCTGTCTATGTCCTTTTGCAGGTTTTTTATGTCCTCCTCACTCACTGCTTTCCCTCCCATCTTTGTATCATCGGCAAACTTGGATATGTTGCACTCGGTCCCTTCCTCCAAATCGTTAATATAGATTGTAAAGATTTGGGGTCCCAGCACTGACCCCTGCGGAACACCACTAGTTACTGATTGCCAGCCCGAGAATGAACCATTTATCCCAACTCTCTGTTTTCTGTTAGATAGCCAATCTTCCACCCATGCCAGTATATTACTCCCTATCCCGTGATTTCTTATCTTGATCAGTAATCTTTTGTGTGGAACCTTGTCAAATGCCTTTTGGAAGTCCAAATACACTATATCCACTGGTTCACCTTTATCCACCCTGTATGTTACATCCTCAAAGAATTCGAGCAAATTTGTCAAACATGACTTCCCCTTCATAAAACCATGCTGACTCTGTCCTATTAAATTATGTTTATCCAAATGCTCTGTTACTGTTTCCTTAATAATGGGCTCCAACATTTTGCCAACCACAGATGTTAGGCTAACTGGTCTATAGTTTCCAGCTTTTTGTCTACTTCCCTTCTTAAATAAGGGTGTTACATTAGCAGTTTTCCAATTCGCCGGGACCTTTCCTGAGTCCAGGGAGTTCTGGAAAATAATCACCAATGCATCCACAATCCCTACCGCCACTTCTCTCAAGACCCTAGGATGTAGACCATCAGGTCCGGGGGATTTATCTGCCTTAAGTCCCATTATTTTACTGAGTACCATCTTCTTAGTGATTTTAATTGTTTTTAGCTCCTCCCCCCCCCCCCCCCCCGCCATTGCCCCCTGTTTGTCCAGTGTTGGGATATTTTTAGTGTCCTCTACTGTAAAGACTGATACAAAATATTTGTTCAGCGTCTTTGCCATCTCCATGTCCCCCACCACTAGTTTCCCGGTCCCATCCTCTAAGGGACCAACGTTCACTTTAGCCACCCTTTTTCTTTTTATATAGCTGTAGAAACTCTTGCTATCTGTTTTTATATTTTTTGCTAGTTTACTTTCATAATCTATCTTCCCTTTCTTAATTTATCTTTTAGTTATTGTTTGCTGGCTTTTAAATGCTTCCCAATCTTCTATCCTCCCACTAGATTTGGCTACTTTATATGCCCTTGTTTTCAGTCGGATACTATCCTTTATTACTTTACTAAGCCACGGATGGCTGTCTTTTCTTTTATTCCCCTTTTTCCTCCGTGGAATATATTTATCTTGAAAGATGTGAAATATCTCCTTGAATGTAGACCACTGCTCTTGTACCGTCTTACACTTTAATCTGTTTTCCCAGTCCACTTTAGTCAATTCTACTCTCATACCTTCATAGTCTCCTTTATTTAAGCTCAGTACGCTGGTTTGAGATCCAACTTTCTCATCCTCAATCTGAATTTGGAATTCAACCATATTATGGTCACTCATTCCAAGGGGATCCTTTACTAGGACATTTTTTATTAATCCTGTCTCATTACACAGGACCAGATCTAAGATTGCCTGCCCCCTGGTTGGTTCAGTTACATACTGCTCAAGGAACCCGTCCCTAATACACTCTATGAACTCTTCCTCAAGGCTGCCATGCCCAATTTGATTAGTCCAGTCAATATGAAAGTTAAAATCCCCCATGATTATAGCTTCCTCTGAGGAGTCTTGTGGCTCAGGCTGTTCCTCCTGGACAGTGAGGAGGGGGGCTGTCGATGGTCCTGTGGGGGAGTAAAGGAAAGAGTTAGATATGTGAGATAAACGTTGCATGCACATTGAATTGTACAGATGATCATAAGTCAGTCTGTTAGAGCATCAGAATCAAGACCAGTCACTCATGCATTGTCAGTGAGAGAGATGAAAAACTATTCTGTCACCAGCTTGCTCTGATGCGCCCATCTGTCCGTCCCCCACTTGCGTATCCTCCTCCACTCCCATAATCTCCACGGCTGCCTCCTCCACAGTGGTGAGCTGGGCTACTGAGGGTGGCCCTCCTCCTGTCCTCACCCTCTCCCTCTTATTGTGGGCTCTCTTTTCCTGCAATGAGGGACACAAGTGGAGTTTGAGTGAGAATGAAGGAGTGAGTGTAGAGAATCCATAGCATAGATGCTTAGAAGGACACAAAGATGGAGTGAGGTGGTAAGACCAAGGGCCCTCCCTGTGTGTTGTAAGTTGTTTTCATAGCATCACAGTGATAAGAAGTGTGAGGGCTGCACAGTCGAATAGTTAAGTGAATGTGAACATACAGAGAGAGCGAATGGGTAAGGGTGCTGGGAAGTAAGGGTGAAGTGGGATGTGGAGGATGAGGTTGACAAAGCAGTGTGCTGGTGATGAGAGGCAATGGGGATCAGATTGAGCGTCATGGGGATGGAATACTCACTTTTCCTGTGCGGAGAAGATCATGAAGCCTCTTTCGGCACTGCAGCCAGGTTCTGCTGCACATTGAAATGACATTCACCTCGTGTGCCACTTGAAGCCACACAGCTTTGCTCTGCTGTGGAGGCTTTTTCCTCCCTGAGGAAGGAAAGAGCATGTCCTTGTTAGCTCTTGCTCCGTCTACCAGAGCTTGGAGGGAGGCCTCATCAAATCTGGGTGCACACTTTGGCCTGGTGCTGGACATAGTAGCAGTAGTAATGCCTCAGAGCAATGGTCATAAAGTTGTAAGGCTGAAAAAGAACCAAGGCTGCTTGAAGGCCTTAAATCCAGCTGCATTGATGGCATCATTGGAGGCGAGTTTCAGTATCAAGAGACTCATTGGGCCAGGGGTTCCCACATGCTGCAAATCAATTGTCCAATTAAGGCAAAATCACACTTTTGTCCTGCCTCACATCAGATGTGGGGTCCTGACACGCCGACCACCTGACATACCCCCAGCCTGCCCCAATGACAAAATCCAGCCCATAGAGTCATAACGGCACAGAAGGAGCCCATTCGGCCCATCGACACTGTGCCAGCTCTCTGTAGAGCAATCCAGTATCCCTGTAGCCTTGCAAGTTTATTTCCCTCAAGTGCCTATCCAATCTCCCCTTGAAAACATTGAGGGCTGGATTTTACCAGCCCTGAAGAGGCGGGTTTGGAGACGGGACTGCTGGGAAAGTCAAAAAGAATGGGAGCGGGTCCCGAACCGACTCCCAACCCACCTCCAACTAATCTTCCCAAGTGTCGGGTCCCCGATTTGTGCAGGGACCGAACTCCTAGCGGCGGGAAGAAGATTATAGCCACTTAACTACCTATTAACAGGTAGTTAACAGGCAGTTAAGAGGCTTTTCCCAATTTTTCAACTGCTGCTGCGGGCTTCCCGATGTCGGGGAACACCAGGGACCACAGCCAGGGTAAGTGAGGCGTGCTTTGGGTCTGTTATTATGTTGGTATTTGAATGACAGCTGCAGAAGTGGCGTGAAGGATGCAATGGGACAATGGTTAGTATCAGAGGGAAAGAAATGTTGTGAAAGTTATTTTTAATGTGGTTAGATGCTTCTGCAGGTGACAAGCTGTGAAGTGTTTGTGTAGCCTCCTCTCATCGGGAGAAGTAACAGATCGCTTCTGCAATCTCAGCTGCAGCTGCCATCTGTTTTATCCTAAGGAGAGAGTAATTGGAGAGCCTGGGTGAAAGGGCTCACAGGTGTACAGTGATTGTCAGTGTTTGACAGCACCTCAATTTTGTCAAACACTGACAATTCATCTGTCAAACAAGTGTGGTGCATATGCCTTTAAGAAAACCGGCAGATGAAGCGTCATCAACTGACGTCATCTGACACCAGCTTTCCCTTAATTGGCCGGCAAACCCGCAGGGCAGGCTTAACAAGGCCAATAAGGGCAAAATAACGTCTGTTCGTCAGATGTTGCTGGGGCGGGACTAGAACCCGGAAGGCAGCCGTCCCACTCCCAACTTGTCACAGTAAGTAAAATCCAGCCCTGAGTGTCTCCGCTTCCACCACTTCTATTGGCAGCGAATTCCAGATCCTCACCACTCGCTGCATAAAAAAGTTTTTCCTCACATCCCCCCTGTATCTCTTGCCCAAAACCTTAAATCTGTGTCCCCTAGTCTTTGTACCATCAATTAGTGGGAACAGCCTTTCCCCGTCTAGCCTATCCAAACCCATCATAATCTTGTACACCTCTATCAAATCACCCCTCAACCTCCTTTGCTCTACTGAAAAGAAATCTAGCTTCTCCAACCTATCCTTATAGACGAGATCTCCCATCCCTGGAACCATTCTGGTAAATCTCCTCTGGACCCTCTCAAGGGCCTTCACATCCTTCCTAAAGTGTGGTGACCAGAACTGTACGCAATACTCCAGTTGTGGCCTAACCAGTGCTTTATAAAGGTTCAGCATAACTTCTCTACTTTTGTACCTGATGGCTTACATCCTAGGGTCTTGAGGGAAGTGGCGGTAGGGATTGTGGATGCATTGGTAATAATTTTCCAAAACTCCCTGGATTCGGCAATGGTCCCGGCAGACTGGAAAACTGCTAATGTAACACCCTTATTTAAAAAGGGCAGTAGACAGAAGGCTGGAAACTATAGACCGGTTAGCCTAACATCTGTGGTAGGTAAAATTTTGGAGTCCATTATTAAGGAGACAGTAACAGGACATTTGGATAATCATAATTTAATAGGACAAAGTCAACATGGTTTTATGAAGGGGAAGTCATGTTTGACAAATTTGCTGGAGTTCTTTGAGGAAGTAACATATAGGGTGGATAAAGGGGAACCAGTGGACGTAGTGTATTTAGACTTCCAAAAGGCATTTGACAAGGTGCCACACAAAAGATTATTGCTTAAGATAAAAAATCACGGGATTGGGGGTAATATTCTGGCATAGATAGAGGATTGGCTATCTAACAGAAGGCAGAGAGTTGGGATAAATGGTTCATTCTCAGACTGGCAATCAGTAACTAGTGGTGTTCCGCAGGGGTCAGTGCTGGGTCCCCAACTCTTTACAATCTATATTAACGATTTGGAGGAGGGGACCGAGTGTAACATATCAAAGTTTGCAGATGATACTAAGATGGGGGGGAAAGCAGTGAATGAGGAGGACATAAAAAACCTTCAAGGGGACATAGACAGGCTAAGTAAGTGGGCAGAGATTTGGCAGATGGAATACAATACTGGAAAGTGTGAGGTTATGCACTTTGGCAGGAAAAATCGTAGAGCAAGTTATTATCTTAATGGCAAGAAACTGGAAAGTACTGAAGTACAAAGGGATCTGGGGGTCCTGGTGCACGAAACTCAAAAGGTTAGTATGCAGGTGCAGCAAGTGATTAAGAAGGCCAATGGAATGTTGGCTTTCATTGCTAGGGGGATAGAATATAAAAATAGGGAGGTATTGCTTCAGTTGTTCAAGGTATTGGTGAGACCGCACCTGGAATACTGCGTACAGTTTTGGTGTCCATACTTAAGAAAGGACATACTTGCTCTCGAGTCAGTACAAAGAAGGTTCACTCGGTTAATCCCGGGGATGAGGGGATGGACATATGAGGAGAGGTTGAGTAGATTGGGACTCTACTCATTGGAGTTCAGAAGAATGAGAGGCGATCTTATTGAAACATATAAGGTTGTGAAGGGGTTGGATCGGGTGGATGCAGGGAAGATGTTCCCGATGATGGGTGAAACTAGAACTAGGGGGCATAGTCTTAGAATAAGGGGCTGCTCTTTCAAAACTGAGATGAGGAGGAACTACTTCACTCAGAGGGTGGTAGGTCCATGGAATATGCTGCCCCAAAAAACTGTAGAAGCTACATCATTACATAAATTTAAAACAGAAATAGACAGTTTCCTAGAAGTAAAGGGAATTAAGGGTTACGGGGAGCGGGCAGGAATTTGGACATGAGTCTAGGTTCGGATCGGTCATGGCCCTGTGGTTAGCGGAGCGGGCCCAGGGGCCATGTAGCCTGATCCTGCTCCTATTTCGTGTGTCTAATTCTGTTAGATGCAGGAGATGGTTCTGTGATAGTGGATTGGCAGTTCGGATCAGATCAGCCATGATCTTATTGAATGGCGGAGCAGGCTCGAGGGGCCGATCGGCCTACTCCTGCTGCTATTTCTTATGTTCTTATGTACTCAATACCTCTATTTATGAAGCCCAAGATCCCATATGCTTTGCTAACCACTCTCTCAGTATGTCCCGCCACCTTCAGGGGCCTATGCACATTAACTCCCAGGTCCCTCTGTCCCTGCACACTCTTTAAAACTGTGCCATTAAGTGTATATTGCCTCTCCCTGTTCCTTCTGCCAAAATGCATCACCTCACACTTCTCTGTATTAAATTCCACCAACCACTTGTCTGCCCATTCTGCTAGCCTTTCTATGTCCTGTTGCAGTCGATTGGTATATATGGCCTTGTTAACTTGAGTTGCTACTTTTAATAATTTGTGGACATGTACCCCTAGATCCCTTTGCTCCTCTACTCCATTTAGACTCTTATGCCTTGATCTTCAATGGGCGGGATTTCCAAGTGGGGAGGAGGAGTTCTGGCCAGGAAACTCGGTTTTCCCGAACGCTGTGGAATTTTGACTCCAAAACATGTGTGTTCTTTTTCCAAAGGATCTCCGCCCAGAAGCCAACCTGATTGACAGGCTTGGCTCCCAGTCAGGCAGGGAATGCTCCAGAAGAGGCTGCAGCCCAGGAGCAAGTGAATCTGTGCTGCTGGGGTAGAGATTGTGTGGGGGGTGGAGGGAGTGGGTACAGCGTGGCTTGTAGGGTTGAGAGGTAATCGCGGGGGTTCGGAGACAGAATGGGGGAGCAGAGCTGGGGGGTTGAGGGATTGTGATCATGGGGGAGAGTGGTGATCGTTGGGGGGGGTGGGGTACATCACCTCTGTACCCTTTCTAAGGCCTTTACATCTTTCCTGATGTATGGTATCCGGAATTGTCAACAATACTCCAGCTGAGGCCTAGCCAGTGATTTATAAAGTTCTAGCATGATCTCTTTTCTTTTATATTCTATCCCTCTATTTATAAACCCTAGTAACCCATATACTTTTTTAACCACTTTATCAGCTTGCCCTACCACCTTTAAGGATTTGTGTATATGGACACCGAGGTCTCTCTGCTCATCAAAATCGTGCCATTCTTTCATGAACTGATTCAAAACTACTGTGTTATTTGAGCTGACTTTGACAAACTGGCTGCACTTATTACTTCCATGAAAGACTCTATCAGTGAATCAATGTGTTCAGTAATTCAACCTAATACAAAAGTGCCTGGTGTGGCTGGTATTAATCATCTTGTGAAATGATGAGAACGTATAGTTGAAATCCAGGTATAAATCCAGAGACGATAATGATAAATGAGTCTGTTGTTTGTCCAGGGAATGCAATGCTATATTACTTTGTGCACTAGGCCATGCTTCAGATCATAGGGAGCAAGAGTGCTTGCCTATGGTAGCTGACTTTTATGTTAGGTACATGAAAAGCTTGAAATGTAACCATGGCCTAAAAATTCAGTTGCTTTGCGCCTCCCGTTAGCGCTAACAGGGCGCAAAGCAACTAGCGCCTGGGCGCGGCACCACCAAAGCCTCCTGCGAAATTCAGCGGGAGGTCAACGGCAGTGGTCGGCCCCGGCACAATCTTCGGTAGCGCCCCCTGACTTACTGCTGGACGCTATGTCCGACGGGGTCAGGGGGGCCCACCTGCAGCCGGGGTGGCGCAAATTAAAGGGGAGGTGCCGGGCAGCCATTTTTGTTGCTGGCCACCTGCCAGCACCTGCCCCCACTGCCGTACCCGGCCTCCTCTGCAGCTCCCCCCGCCACCCCCCCCCCCGGGGGTGCCGGCTGCACTCCGTGAACCCGGCACTTCTCGAGTGCCGGGCTCTTTTGCCGGCACTCCGATCCCTGGTAGCCCAGCTGAGCCTGGGTTGCACTGCGCTAGGCCCCTCCCCTTTAATAAGGGGAGGAAGGCCAGCAGTACCGCGCCGCGATATGCTCACAGTGCCACAAGAGGGAGGCAGGGTGTTTCCAGTAGTGCCCCGCCTCCCTCTTGGGGCGCTACCAGTGAATTTTGGCCGCGGGGTGTCAATCTTTTCGGGGCGCTAAAAGTAGCGCCCCGGCGAAGTTAGCGGCCCAAAGGGGGCGCGACCCAATTTTTAACAAGTAAAAGATAAGAATTTTCCTGAAATGAGACTGCAGTAATGAAAGAATTATTGAGGATTAGTTATCAATCTCTCAAATTTGTAGTTAAAACGAACAGAAGTAATCAGTGATGTATTTTCCTGATTTAAATGAATTGGGATGGGCAAATGTTAGGTTGAATTCAACCAGATGAACAGAAGCTGTTAGCTTAGAGTATTAATGATTGTATGAGAGGATTGGCTCAGGGGTTCGCTGTTGGTTACTGTCAAATAGAAAGCACTTAGAGGGCACCTCTTCCCAACCAAAATCTACAGAGTTTGAATCATTCTGAGATCAAGTGATTTGCAGCCAATGAGCTGCAGAATTCTCCTCAAATATGAATTTAAAATTGTTTTAAAGAATAAAAATATAGAGACCTGAGCAGAATTTCAGGCTCAAACCCCACATCTAGATTACAATGACTTTTTCCTGTTCCTAAATGCAAGTTATGTGGAATTTTTCTCTCTGAAATTGGACACAAATCAAATTACCCTGATACACAGACAACGCAATGTTCCTTACTTACTAAAGAGAGTCTGCTAATTAAAAATAGTCTGTCATTTCTTTTCTCCCCCCAACCCCACCCCCACCCCATCGCCAAAATGTCCCCTTTTAACCTACTTCCCTCTCTTGATGCCCAGTCATCCTATCATGCAGGGTGTTAGATGAATAGCAAGGAGGCATAGCCTTGTCATTCTGATATTGGTGGCTACTGACTTAAGACCATTATTGATACTCTGATTATGGGACTTTAGAATAGGAAGAAACTTCACACCTGGAAACAGAATACTGGCTAACTCCAATCTCCACTCCATCCACAAATTCCTGGTTTAATTCCTTTAGTTAGTTTCTATTTATCCGTAGCACTGAGACTGCCCTGTTCCAAATCATCTTCTGTGGCTGAAATTATGGCACATTATCCTTCCTTGTCATCCTCGGCGAACCCATCCTCCTTCACCACTTCTACTATGTGTTTCACCTCTATGGCACCACTCTTGTATGGTTCCACTCCTGTCCCAGCCTGTCCCAATATAGTCAGCACATCTGGTAAAATGGCTTCTCCTCCCATGATCTTATAGTCACCTCAGGAATGCTACAATGTCCCAGCCGTGGCCCCCTTCTATGCTATTATTATTAGTTATTGTTTCTTTACTGATAGCGCCTTTCATAACCTCAGGACTTCCCAAAATGCTTCACTGAAGTACTTTTTAAAATGTAGTCACTGTTGTAATGTAGGAAACGTGGCAGCCAATTTGCGCACAGCAAGATCCCACAAACAGCAATGAGTTAATGACCAGATAACCTGTTTCTAGATGTTGGTTAAGGTACAAATATTGGCCAGGACACTGGAGAGAACTCCCCTGTAAAAGCTCAAAATAAAAGTTTTTTTTCCAATTAAACAAAAGGCTAATGACCAATGATTTCTTATCAGAAATTGTGGTACATTTGTAATCAATTCGCAGCTGCCCATTGTTTTTTTTAGAGCTCCCCATGAAGATTTGATGTTAAAATACGTGACTGATTTTAAACACGCACAATTTTTTTCTCCCCAGCTTTTAAAATCTACTCCACACCATGTATAATTCCCTCATCAAGAGAGTATTAAGAGGCCTTCTCTTACGCTTCTGTTAAAGTCACTCTTCAGCAGACTGCTGAAAGTGCAAAAACAACACAGATCAGCTCACTCTATGATTTTCTTCTTTTCCCTGTGTTTCACTTCCCCCCTCCCCAACAGCTATGTAGAGATCACAAACTCCTTTATGTTGCAATCACAGTAGATAGCACATTTATGATAGCAGCTTGGAGTGGACTAAACACTTACCTTGATAGATAGATAAGAGGATTATACTGAAAAGGTAATTCAGCTGTGATCATAATAATAACACAAGATTTACTATGAAGATCACACTAATAGGAGGATGGTGTGGAGATGCCGGAGTTGGACTGGGGTGGACAAATGTAAGAAGTCACACAACACCAGGTTATAGTCCAACAGCTTTATTTGAAGTCACAAGCTTTTGGAGCGCTGCTCCTTCATCAGGTGAAGTGGAGAGATGCATAAAGACACAGCTTATATAGTCAGAGAATAATGTCAGATGTTTACAGGTAATCTTTCTAACTGCCATTTATCACACCTCAGCAGAGAGATAATCACAGCAATCAATGGTGTGAATGGTGTCCAAACAAGTCAGTCAGGAAAACATTACATCAAAGAACAATGAGGTGGGGTCACAAGGGGTCAAATGTTGCAGATGCTGGGGTCTGTGTGAAAAACAAAAAAAGACAAAAAACATTTTTTTTGCTGGAAATCACAGCAGGTCCGGCCGCATCTGTGTAGAGAGAACAAGCCAACGACGACTCGAGTCTGGATGACCCTACGTCAGGTGGGGTTACATGTAGCATGACATGAACCCAAGATCCCGATTCAGGCCGTCCTCATGGGTGCGGAACTTAGCTATCAGTTTCTGCTCGACGATTTTGCGTTGTCGTGTGTCTCGAAGGCCGCCTTGGCGAATGCTTACCCGAAGATCGGAGGCTGATTGTCCTTGACTGCTGAAGTGTTCCCCGACTGGGAGGGAACACTCCTGCCTGGCGATTGTTGCGCGGTGTCCGTTCATCCGTTGTCGCAGTGTCTACATGGTCTCGCCGATGTACCATGCTCCGGGGCATCCTTTCCTGCAACGTATGAGGTAGACAACATTGGCCGAGTCACATGAGTATGTACCATGTACCTGGTGGGTGGTGTCCTCACGTGTGATGATGATCTTCGGGTAAGCATTCTCCAAGGCGGCCTTCGAGACACACGACAACGCAAAATCGTCGAGCAGAAACTGATAGCCAAGTTCCGCACCCATGAGGACGGCCTGAACCGGGATCTTGGGTTCATGTCACGCTACATGTAACCCCACCTGACGTAGGGTCATCCAGACTCGAGTCGTCGTTGGCTTGTTCTCTCTACACAGATGCGGCCGGACCTGCTGTGATTTCCAGCAAAAAAAATGTTTTTTGTCTTTTTTTTGTTTTTCACACAGACCCCAACATCTGCAACATTTGACCCCTTGTGACCCCACCTCATTGTTCTTTGATGTAATGTTTTCCTGACTGACCTGTTTGGACACCATTCACACCATTGATTGCTGTGATTATCTCTCTGCCGAGGTGTGATAAATGGCAGTTAGAAAGATTACCTGTAACCATCTGACATTATTCTCTGACTATATAAGTTGTGTCTTTATGCATCTCTCCACTTCACCTGACAAAGGAGCAGCACTCCGAAAGCTTGTGACTTCAAATAAAGCTGTTGGACTATAACCTGGTGTTGTGTGACTTCTTACTAATAGGAG
Source organism: Somniosus microcephalus (assembly GCF_052327205.1). Classification (NCBI taxonomy): domain Eukaryota; kingdom Metazoa; phylum Chordata; class Chondrichthyes; order Squaliformes; family Somniosidae; genus Somniosus; species Somniosus microcephalus. Next base: position 132,642,203 of record NC_140993.1, read on the forward strand.
GAGGCAGTGGACCTGAGCATCACCAGAGCGGGAGCAAAGCAAGAGAGGCAGCAACTCAACAGAGGCAGAATTTGAAAGAGTGACGTCAGAGTCGAAAAAGTGACTTTGGCACAAGGGAAGGAGCTGATTGGTGAGTAGCTGGTGAGTGTTTTTTTTAAAGTTTTAAGTTTATTTCTGCTAGGTTAGTTCTTAGTCTATTAAATAGAGGCATGGCAAGGCAGCTCAGTCCCATGGAGTGCACATCCTGCACCATGTGGGAAGTCCTGGACGCTTTGCGTAGCCTGGACGATCACATGCGCAGGAAGTGTCACCAGCTACAGCAACTCGAGCTCCGGGTTTCAGAGCTTGAGCGGTGGCTGGAGACACTGCGGTGCATCCGAGAGGCTGAGAGTTACATGGATAGCACGTTTCAGGAGGTGGTCACCCCACAGCTTAAGAGTGTGCAGGCAGAGACAGAATGGGAGACCGCCAGACAGAAGAGGAGGACCAGGCAGGTAGCGCAGGAGATCCCGGAGTGTATCTCGCTCTCCAACCAGTATTCTTTTCTGAGTGCTGGTGGGGGCAATGGTTCCACTGGGAAGTGCAGCAAGAGCCAAGCCCTTGGCACCATGGGTGGCTCAGTTGAATAGGGTTGAGGAAAAAGAGTGGAAGAGCAATAGTGGTCAGGGATTTGATAGTTAGGGGAGCAGACAGGCATTTCTGCGGCTGCAGATGTGACTCCAGGATGGTATGTTGCCTCCCTGGTGCCAGGGTCAAGGATGTCACTGAGCAGCTGCAGGGCACTCTAAATGGGGAGGGTGAACAGCCAGAGGTCATTGTCCATATCGGTACCAACGACATAGGCAGAAAGAGGGATGAGGTCCTGCAGACAGAGTTTAGGGAGCTAGGAGAGAGGACCTCAAAGGTAGTAATCTCCAGATTACTCCTGGTGCCACGTGCTAGTGAGTACAGGAATAGGAGGATAGAGCAGATGAATTCGTGGCTGGAGAGGTGGTGCAGGAGGGAGGGCTTTAAATTCCTGAGGCATTGGGACCGTTTCTGGGGAAGGTGGGACCTGTACAAGCTGGACGGGTTAAAGCTCAACAGAGCCGGGACCAATATCCTCGTGGGGAGGTTTGCTAGTGCTGTTGGGGAGGGTTTAAACTAGCTTGGCAGGGGGGTGGGCACCACCATACACGAGTAGAAAAGAGGAATAAGGTGCATAAAAGAGTGAGTGTGTTGGATAGTACTAGAGAAGAAAGTAGTACTCGAGATGGAAGTAGTACCATATTAGATAGGAGCAGACTAAGAAAGACTACAAAAAATTCAAAAATGGGTTTAGAATGCATGTACGTAAACGCACAAAGTGTGGTGACTAAGGTTGGTGAGCTACAAGCACAATTAGCTGTGTGGCAATATGATGTTGTGGCAATAACGGAAACATGGCTTAAAAACGGTGAGGACTGGGCGCTTAATATTCAAGGGTACAAGGTGTTCAGAAAAGAAAGGGAAGGAAAAAAGGGAGGTGGGGTGGCAATGCTGATTAAGGAAGACAGTGTAGTGTTGGAAAGGGAGGATGTTCTTGAGGGGACAAGGACAGAATCCATTTGGTTAGAGTTGAGGAGCAAAAAGGGTATGATCACTCTAATGTGGGTATGCTACAGGCCTCCAAATAGTGAGAGGGAGGTAGAGGAGCAAATCTGCAGGGAAATCGCAGAGATATGCAAGAGCTATAGAGTGGTGATATTGGGGGACTTTAATTACCCAAATACCGATTGGGATAATGTTAGGGTAAAGGGAAAGGAGGGGGAGGAATTTCTGAAATCTGTTCAGGAGAATTTCCTTGACCAGTATGTTCTTGGCCCAAATAGGAAGGAGGCATTGCTGGATCTGGTGCTGGGGAATGAGTTGGGCCAGGTCGACCAAGTGTCTGTGGGAGAACACTTGGGTATGAGTGATCATCGTATCATAAGATTTCGATTAGCAATGGAGAGGAGCAAGGAACAATCTAGAGTGGAACTTCTAAACTGAAATAGGGCTAACTTAAATGGGATGCGGAAGGATCTAGCCAGAGTAAAATGGAAAAAGTGCTAGTAGGTGAGCACTTTGGTGATAGTGACCATAATATGGTAAGATTTAAGGTGGCCATGGAAAAGGACAGGGATGGGCCGGAAATAAAGGTTCTAAATTGGGGGAAGGCCGATTTTAATAGGATAAGGCAGGATCTGGCCAAAATGGACTGGGATCAGCTACTTGTAGGAAAATCCGCATCGGAGCAATGGGAGGCTTTCAGAAGGGAGATTGAGAACATACAATGGCAACATGTTCCCGTAAAGGTCAAGGGTGGTTCCAAAAACCACAGGGAACCTTGGATGTCAGGGGATATACGGGAATGGATTAGGAAAAAAAGGAGGGCTTTTGGTAGATACAAAAGGCTAAAGACGGAGGAAGCCCTAGAGGAGTACAAAAAGTGCAGGGGGATACTTAAAAAAGAAATTAGGAGATCAAGGAGGGGCCATGAAATAACACTGGCAAGCAAAATAAAGGAAAATCCGAAGATGTTTTATAAGTATATTAAGGGTAAGAGGATAACTAGGGAAAAAATAGGGCCCATTAGGGACAAAAGTGGCAATCTGTGTGTGGAGCCGGAAGATGTAGGAGGGGTTCTGAATGAATTTTTTGCGTCTGTTTTCACTATGGAGAAGGACGATGTAGACATAGAAATAGGGCGGGGGGACTGTGATATGCTCGAACATATTAACATCGAGCGGGGGGAGGTATTGGCGGTTTTAGCTGGCCTAAAAATGGATAAATCCCCAGGCCCGGATGAAATGTATCCCAGGCTGCTGTGTGAGGCAAAGGAGGAGATTGCGGGGGCTCTAACACATATATTCAGGACCTCTCTGGCCACAGGGGATGTGCCAGAGGACTGGAGAACCGCTAATGTAGTACCATTATTCAAGAAGGGTAGTAGGGAAAAACCGGGGAACTACAGGCCAGTGAGCCTAACATCAGTGGTAGGAAAATTATTGGAAAAAATCCTGAGGGACAAAATGTGTCTCCACTTGGAGAGGCAAGGATTAATCAGGGATAGTCAACATGGCTTTGTCAAGGGAAGATCATGTCTGACTAATTTGATTGAATTTTTTGAGGGGGTGACTAGGTGTGTGGATGAGGGTAACGCAGTGGATGTGGTATACATGGATTTCAGTAAGGCCTTCGATAAAGTCCCGCACAGGAGACTGGTCAAGAAGGTAAGAGCCCATGGAATCCAGGGTGCCTTGGCACATTGGATACAAAACTGGCTTAGTGGCAGAAGGCAGAGGGTGATGGTCGAAGGTTGTTTTTGTGACTGGAAGCCTGTGGCCAGTGGGGTACCACAGGGATCGGTGCTGGGTCCCTTGCTGTTTGTGGTCTACATTAATGACTTGGATATGAATGTAAAGGGTATGATCAGTAAGTTCGCGGATGATACAAAAATTGGTAGGGTGGTAAATAGCGAGGAGGGTAGCCTCAGTCTGCAGGACGATATAGATGGGTTGGTCAGATGGGCGGAACAGTGGCAAATGGAATTTAACCCGGAAAAGTGCGAGGTGATGCACTTTGGGGGGACTAACAAGGCAAAGGAATACACAATGAATGGAAAGACCCTAGGCAAGACGAAGGGTCAGAGGGATCTGGGTGTGCAAGTACACAGATCCCTGAAGGCGGCGGAACAGGTGGATAAGGTGGTAAAAAAGGCATATGGGATACTTGCCTTCATTAGCCGAGGCATTGAATATAAGAGCAAGGAGGTTATGATGGAGCTGTATAAAACACTGGTTAGGCCACAGCTGGAATATTGTGTGCAGTTCTGGTCGCCACACTACAGGAAGGATGTGATCGCGTTAGAGAGGGTGCAGAGGAGGTTCACCAGGATGTTACCAGGGCTGGAGCGCTTCAGCTATGAAGAGAGACTGGGCAGGTTGGGTTTGTTTTCCTTGGAGCTGAGGAGGCTGAGGGGGGACATGATTGAGGTGTACAAAATTATGAGGGGCATAGATAGGATGGATGCTGAGGAGCTTTTTCCCTTAGTAGAGGGGTCGATAACTAGGGGGCATAGATTCAAGGTAAAGGGCGGGAGGTTTAGAGGGGATTTGAGAAAGAACTTTTTCACCCAGAGGGTGGTTGGAGTCTGGAACTCACTGCCTGAAAGGGTTGTGGAGGCAGAAACCCTCACAACATTTAAGAAGCATTTGGATGTGCACTTGAAATGCCATAGCATACAAGGCTACGGGCCAAATGCTGGAATATGGGATTAGATTAGACAGGGCTTGATGGCCGGCGCGGACACGATGGGCCGAAGGGCCTCTATCCGTGCTGTATTACTCTATGACTCTATGACTCTATGACAAAGACTGACAGGAAAAACTGTGACGGAACAATGGGTGATCTTTAAGGAGGAGATGTTCCAAGTACAGGCTAGGTACATTCCAACAAGAGGGAAGGGTAAGGGAACCAAAGCAAGGGCTCCTTGGATGACAAGGGAGATAGAGAAGATGATGAAACAAAAAAGAGGGTGTATGATGCATGTCAGGTGAATTCTTCAAGGGAGAACCAGGCCAAATATAATAAGTTGAGAGAGGAAGTGAAGATGAAAATAAGATTGGCAAAGAGAGAATATGAGAGTAGACTGGCGGTTAACATAAAAGGGAACCCAAAAATCTTCTACTGGCATGTAAACAGTAAGCGGGTAGTAAGAGGCAGGGTGGGGCCTATTAGGGACAAAGTAGGTGATATATGCTTATAGGTGTAGGGCAAGGCTAGAATACTCGATGAGTACTTTGTATCGGTGTTTACTAAGGAGGGGGGATGCTGACAAAATATCGGTTGAAATAGAAAAGTTAAAAGCAATGGAAGGGGTGAAAACTGATAGACAGGATGTACTAGAAAGGCTGGGTATGCTTAAAGTGGATAAGTTGCCTGGTCCAGATGGCTTGCATCCCAGGTTGCTAAGGGAATTGGGGAAGGAAATAGCGAAAGGGCTTGCCATAATTTTTCAATATTCCCTAGATGGTGGGGGGTGCCTGAGGATTGGAAAGTGGCAAATGTGACACCATTGTTCAAGAAAGGGTGTAAGGACAATCCTAGTAACTACAGGCCGGTCAGTTTAACATCAGTGGTAGGTAAAATTTTAGAAAGAATAATCGAGGAAAAAAATAATGGGCACTTGGAAAGGTTAAAGCTAATTAAGGAGAGCCAACATGGATTTGTAAAAAGACAGATCATGTTTGACTAATTAGAATTGAATTTTTTGATGAAGTAACAGGGAGGATTGATGAAGGGAATGCAATGGATGTTGTCTACATGGATTTTCGGAAGGCATTTGACAAAGTACCACATAGAATGCTGGTTAACAAAATTGAGGCTCATGGAATAGGTGAGTCAGTGGCAGCTTGGATAAGGAATTGGCTTAAGGACAGAAAACAGCAAGTTGTGGTAAATGGCTGTTTTTCAGACTGGAGGATGGTAGTCGGTGGTGTTCCCCAAGGGTCAGTGCTGGGGCCACTGCCTTTTTAAATATATATAAATGACCTGGATATTGGAATACAGAGTAGAATTTCTAAATTTGCCGATGACACCAAACTTGGGGGTGTGGTGAACAGTGATGATGATACCAATCGACTGCAACAGGACATAGAAAGGCTAGAAGAATGGGCAGACAAGTGGCAGATGGAATTTAATACAGAGAAGTGTGAGGTGATGCATTTTGGCAGAAGGAACAGGGAGAGGCAATATACACTTGATGGCACAGTTTTAAAAAGTGTGCAGGGACAGAGGGACCTGGGAGTTAATGTGCATAGGTCCCTGAAGGTGGCAGGACATATTGAGAGAGTGGTTAGCAAAGCATATGGGATCTTGGGCTTCATAAATAGAGGTATTGAGTACAAAAGTAGAGAAGTTATGCTGAACCTTTATAAAGCGCTGGTTAGGCCACAACTGAAGTATTGTGTCCAGTTCTGGTCACCACAATTTAGGAAGGATGTGAAGGCCCTTGAGAGGGTGCAGAGGTGATTTACCAGAATGGTTCCGGGGATGGGGGAATCTTCGCTACAAGAACAGGTTGGAGAAGCTGGATTTGTTTTCATTAGAGCAAAGGAGGTTGAGGGGTGATTTGATAGAGGTGTTCAAGATTATGACGGGTTTGGGTAGGCTAGACGGAGAAAGACTGTTCCCACTAGTTGAAAGTACAAGGACTAGGGGTCACAGATTTAAGGTTTTGGGCAAGAGATACAGGGGGAATGTGAGGAAAAACTTTTTTACGCAGCGAGTGGTGAGGACCTGGAACTCGCTGCCAACGGTGGAAGCAGAGACACTCGATGTTTTCAAGGGGAGACTGGATAAGCACTTGAGGGAAATCAAATTGCAGGGCTACGGGGATAGAGCGGGGGAATGGGACTGACTGGATTGCTCTGCAGAGAGCCAGCACGGATTCGATGGGCCGAATGGCCTCCTTCTGTGCCATTATGACTCTAATATCATAGTCCATATGAAACCACTCTGCATAATACAAAATTATCCAGACCAAAAGGTTCAGGTTCGATTTCAGGTCTGTGCTGAGTTAGCTGATCTCAGATAGTACAGCAATTGGGTGATTACAATTGAGCTCAGCACCTCAGGCCAGGGAAGGAAAACCACAGCCAAGGTTCCCACTCCTGATTGCTATCTTGTTCCTATTAGAATGTGCACTGTGTGCAAATGTCGGGTAAGATGCTTAGGTGCGATGCACTTCGGTGTCAAATGAATTTACGGTCTAGGCTCATATATGAAAGAATGGCTATGTTATCAAAGGTGTTAGAGTACTACAGCACTTGGAGAATCACACACCAGAAGGAGTTAGCACACCCAGGAGATGAAGGGAGAAAATTAGCTGAAAAAATCCCTCAAAAACACCATTCAGCATAAAATATGAAATGTCTTCACTTCTTTGAGAATATAAGTTTTAATGTAGTAAAACAAATAATATTTATCACTTTACCACCTTAAGTGGCTAAACACTTCCCATTGAAAAGAACATTGCTTAAATTTCTGGGTGTAAAGTGTTGAATCAGTGTTTAATTAAGCTATGCTCTATGCATACCCAATTCAAAAGCCAGGTGTGTAGTAAAACAATTACTATTTACTTACTCAGAATGAAAAGGACAAATTACTCATCTTCTTTTCAACTGAAATTATCAATAAGTTTACCTTCTCCATCTAAATACCATTGATCTGCCAAACTTTTTATGAAGTTACAGAATCTGAATAGAGCTATATCTGAATATGTCCCTATTAAATTTATAGCTGAAAAGTCATAATATGATTGTATCTGAAATGACCTTTGCAAGCTCACTCAAAACCACTGTGATAAGATTTGAGGTCTACTATGTTTGAATTTCTACAGATTTAGAATCTAGGTACTCAAGAGAGATAGCAATACAGCATTTCTGTACCACAACACTGCTGTCTTGAAGTGAATAAAGCACATTAAAAGCATTTGCTGAAGTCCCATTGATAATCTTTACTCAGGGCCAATACCAGTGTCATGTCAAATCAGTATGTAAACCTAACTAACCTCCACTCATTGTATGTTGCTGGAGAAATCACCCTGCTTTTGATATGTTATTTAAAACTGGCACTGCAGCAACAGTTGCAGTTGGCTTTATTTGACTGATATTTCATGCCTTTGCTACAGTATCTAGGATTTCTAGTTTCAGACAACCTACTTATAAAAGGACATTTCTGTCTGAGCAGAATCATCTACAGGATGCACTTGAGAGGTCTCACTGGGAGTATGGAGTAGTCCACCAGCTGGATCTGTGTAGTCATGGATGAATAATTGCACTGCAGTCTGCTGTGGAATGCACGGCAAATCTCGGAGCATCTGCAGCAGAGCCCATAGTGCCATAGGTCTTGAACCCGGTGGGGTATTTCTCAATTAATGCTCAGACAGCAACTGTGGAGGACTTGGGCTTCAATATGGTGGGTGATCATATTCAGGGAATTTTGTAGCAGGGATTCACAGTCCTCATTACTATCCAGATCTGTGCTTTGTGTACCTATAAGTTGGGTAGTTTCCAACAGCGCAATGCCTGACCTATTCTGGAATTGGGGGGAGGAAATTCAGCCCTGTAAAGTTTTGGATCCTGCTACAGGATAGTTTGTGACTTCAGCTAGTAATGGAAGATCCCAGGTGACAGGTTCACTAATGATATCCTCCATAATCTTGTGGAAGGGCAATTGCAAGGCAATGTTGTTGAAGGGTATCACTGCCCACAACACAAGTGGCAGGTAACATTCGCGCCACAGAAGTGCCAGACAATGACTATCTCCAACAAGCGAGAGCCTAACCACCTCCCCTTGACATTCATGGCAATACCATCACCGAATTCCTCACCATCAACATCCTGGGGGTCATCATTGACCAGAAATTTAACTGGACCAGCCACATAAATACTGTGGCAACAAGAGCAGGTCAGAGGCTAGGTCTTCTGTGGTGAGTGTCTCTCCTCCTGACTCCATAAAGCCTTTCCACCATCTACAAGGCACAAGTAAGGAGTGTGATGGAATACTCTCCACTTGTCTGGATGAGTGCAGCTCCAACAACACTCAAGAAGCTCGACACCATCCAGGACAAAGCAGCCCATTTGATTGGCACCCCATCCACCACCTTAAACATTCACTCCCTTCACCACTGGTGTACCGTGGCTGCAGTGTGTACCATCTACAGGATGCACTGCAGCAACTCGCCAAGGCTTCTTTGGCAGCACCTCCCAAACCTGCAACCTCTTCCACCTAGAAGGACAAGGGCAGCAGGCACATGGGAACACCACCACCTCCAAGCTCTCCTCCAAATCACACACCATCCTGACTTAGAAGTATACCGCCGATCCTTCATCATCGCTGGGTCAAAATCCTGGAACTCCCTACCTAACAGCACTGTGGGAGCAGCTTCACCACATGGACTGCAGCAGTTCAAGAAGGCGGCTCACCGCCACCTTCTCAAGGGCAACTAGGAATGGGCAATAAATGCTGGCCTTGCCAGCAACGCCCACATCCCATAAGCGAATTTTTAAAAAAAACATGCAAGCATAGCAACACATAACTGACATGGTGAATACAATGTCTGCTACCCAACACACTTGATGGGAAGTGCAAAAAAGGATGCATAACCTGAAGAGCAGTGCAAAGCTAGGTGCTCTTAGCTGAGGTCACAGTTGTCCTTATTTGGGCATAATGGCTTGTTGTGACTTTCATAAGGATAGCCATGAATGACTACTCATAAAGAATTACCCTCTACAGGAAGTAACATCATGATTTGTCTAGATGAAGAGTAACAGTTCATTCAAATAGCACTGCAGCAGCTTTAATATTAACCATAATTTGTTTGTGTACAATATTACTGTATAGAGAATTCACTGAACCAATTACTATATTTTCCCTTTTGCAGAATAAGTTGGCATTTAGTAAAAAGGAGCCACAGGCAACTGGAAGTGGAAAGGCCAGATCTGCATACTAACCATGTTTGAAGAGGTAATTGCCAATGTGATAGGTTGCAAGACCTTAGAGGATATAATTGATGTGGAGGCAGGTGTAATAGCTTGAATCTCCTGGTAGGGCCCTTCAGTAGCACATCTTTTCAGCCTGGCCTGCACAGTAAATGCAGCATCCCACTGCTGCCAACACAACTGCTCTCAGTCCTTAAGCCATATAGATAACATGGCATGTGAACTCCTAAAATTCCTTCTTTTCTTTTTCCAGAAACATCAAAAGGAATAGAGCCAGAGCAGGGACATCCTGCAAACAGGGGCCCATAATGTACCCAACTCGAGCACCATTCCAGACACACTCTCGAAGAAGGACCAAGTCAGTTATTTAAAGGAGGTATCACAGGATGATATATGGAGTATGCATGAGAAAGAGACAGAGAAGGCAGTTGGGTTTCATGGCAGTGTGCCTGCATGGTCGCTGGTCTGCTTTGAAAAGAAGGATGCTGTGTCTGCAGCAACAGAGATTTAAGTCACTTGGCTCTATGTGTGACCTGCTGATATTCATAAAGTGTGGGTGTGAGATACACACACACACAGTTCACTATCACCATGACTAACCTTATGGGTGCCATCATGAAACATGTATCTGACCTCCAAATGGTCTTTGCCAACTTAACTATGTCAGTGACATCTGCAATGGAACTTCTGGATACACACACAAATAGGACATACTTTTCTCATGGATGTTAACATTGATGTCTTATAGGCAACAATCCAAAACATTATAGTTACCAGCTTTGGCATACTTGGAACAAAATTACAGATAATCATTAATGTGGATATTAGTGAGCTATGGGATTATATTGCTCTATGCTTGCATAGCTCTCTGGTCACTTTGAGGATTCACCCTCAAATAGGAGCATGTAGCATCACAAAGACATCACAAAGACAGATAACTGCCTCTCGTGTCAGCACTAGTAACACATATGACTGTGCACAAGTGGCTACTGATGCTCCCAAACCATGTTAGGCTGTTAGGTGTCAGCACAAGATATGGCTGCAACAATTGCTGGCCCTCAAGAGCTAAAGCGTATAGAGCTAACTTGCCAGCAGAACCTCAAGGAGTTATTTTGCAGACCTTGCAGTTAGTCCCAGAAATTCTTCCTTCCATCAGTTTTTTACATAGGAAGAGAGCACAAGCTAAAGGACATCAAACTAGCACATGATGCTCAAGGGGACACCATAATATACATACTTTCTGCACAGTCACTTTTCCACTATGCAGGGTACCTGTTAGGTTAATTGCAAAGAGAATGGGAGCTGTTAGGTGAAGCTCAGAGCAATTAATAGCTGCTACAATAACTTAGTGCATCATGAATGCAGGAAGGTCTATAGTGAGATAAATGGATGGCATCCTTCCACAAGGGTGTGATCCAAAATCATTTCTCTGTTGACTAAAGTCTGTCATCAATCACAGTCAAAAGAATTCCATGGGCTAGTGCTGACGACTGACAAGTGCAGGAAACCCATGCCGGCATCCTCAGGTACTGAAAAGAACACTATACTGAGCTGCTGTCTGACCCAATAGTAAGGATCCATCTGTATGGAAGTTGGAAAACTCAGTGGAATATACTGCATCAAACTAGGTCAATGGGAGAAAATGGACTCCATGCTATGTCTTTTATCTAATGGTTGGGTGTGAATGATATTCATCTTGAATTCCAAAGAGCTGCAATGGGAGGGGTGAATGTCAATGATCTTGGAGAACAGCAACAGAAACCACCACATTGCCTTGGGTGCCCTCTGAGGCTGGAGAATAGGATCCTGTTGGAGTAACACATACTTTTAATGTTCCAGCATGCAGATGTAGCTTTTATTTGCGAAAAGGGGAATGGATTCCAGTGAGCTTCAAAATGACAGAAGAATCTCATTGATATCAGTGCTTCTTAAAGTAGTTGTTTGGGTTGTTGTGACACATGTATTGGAGGTTTGTAAAGTAATCAGAAAGGCTTTAAATTAGTTAACAGTGGATCATAAGACTCAGGGGAAACCTATTTACATTGTTTTTATACATTTTCATCAAACTTTGGACCTTGTGCTTCATGGTTCATTGAAGAGGTGACAGGTATGGTGGGTGTGGAAAAAGCAGTGGATGTGGTGTCCATGAACTTTCAGAAAACCTTGATGAGCTACCACACAGAAGACTATTGCAGAAGATTAAGGGGTTTTGAATTAGGGAGGTGATATCAAATTGGTTTAAAAACTGGTTAGAAGGAGGAAAACAAGAGTGGGAGTTGACTAGTTTGTCAGAATGGTTGGATAGTGGTGTCCCACAAAGCTCTGTTCCGAGACTACTTGTGTTTACTGTTTACATCAATGATTTGGATATGGAGCTAGAACGACTGGTGTCCAAATTTGCAGACAATACTAAAATAGGAGGCATAGTAAATAATTCTGATGATCAAAGGAAGCTGCAAGGAAATGGTGGAATGGGCAAAAAAGTGGCAGATGGTATTCAATGTCAGTAAATGTGAGCTGGAACATTTTGTAAAAAAAAAGTCATAATTATATGTTGAATGGGGGGAAAGCTGAGTGATGTGGAAGAAGGTTCATGTTCACAAGACTTTAAAAGCAGCAAATCAAGTGTATAAGGCCATTAAAAAAAGCTAATGGAATACTGGGCTTTATGGCAAGAGGTATAGAATGTTAAAGGGCGTGCTCCTAAAGGGATAGAGTTTGTAGTCCATATCGGGTAAACCTGTGTGGATTTTTCAGTAGCTTGGTTTGAAAACTTAAGAACAGTAATGGGCTTCTGTGTGTGTCAGACATCTTTGCATACACTATGACAGAAATAAAAATATTTGACAGAATTAATACTTTCCAGAAAGACATTTTATAATTACAATTAACATGAAAAATGAAAAGAGAGTATCAATGATAGGAATACATATGTGCATGACATGCAACAACAGTACAGGTGGAGGTAAAGGGAGTTCAACTGAATGAACTGCATGAATGTGCCATGTTAAAAGATCCTCTATGTCAAAAAAAAATTACTCCAAGTTCGACAGACTAATCTTTCCCCGTGCTCTGGCATCTCTGCTTCATGTGAATCCTAGGCATTCCTCCTCCTCCCCGTGATGGTGCTGTTGAATGGATTTGAGTTCATGTCTGTAATTGGAAGTGGATCCCATGTGGTGAGTTTCCAGTGAAAGGTGATAGGCAGAGGTAAGAGTATCTCTAAGGGAGGGCAAAAAAATCAGAGGGTCGGCCAATTCAGCAGCCAGTTACAGAGAAGCTTATGCAGAGCATAGGAGACCTTTGCTAAAACACGGCAACCAATTTATGCACAGCAAGGTCCCCCAAATGGCAATGAGATAAATGACCAGATAATCTGTTTTGGTGGTGTTAGGTAGGGGATAAATATTGACCAGGACACCGGAAAACTCCCCAGCTGTTCTTCAGAAGTGCCATGTGAAGCGAAGGAGTTAACAAGCTTAGGGCATTGTGAATTTAAAACAAAAATCGCTGGATAATTACAAAACAGAATTAGAGTCGAAAAACAACTGACAAGAACAAAATGAGTAAACGTAAAACAATCCTTGGAATCATTGGGAAAAACAAGAACTACTGTCAGGGCAAGACAGTGGAAGACGGTTGATGGGCTGCACCTGGTTTTAACACAATCTTGGGAAGTTTAATGACACATAAACAAATAGCCAACCATCCATTTTTGCATCTGCAGTATTTTGCTATTGTCCATCTTCGATGCCTAGCAATAGTGGCTAGCTGGCCACAATGTGACTTCCATTAACATTTACTCACACCCCAACTAGCAAGAACTGTTGTGTATGTAATAGGTATGTTACTTTAAACCTATGGCCAGGGCAGCACTACTTTGTAGGGTGTAGTGATACCGTAGTACCACTCCTGGCCATAGGGGTATAAATAGTACCGTGGGTACTGATCTCCCCTCAGTTCCCGCCTGTTGGTATTAAGTAAAGACCTACGTTGAATCTTCCAAGCTGTCTCTTCATTATTGGATTAAGTATAGACACATACTTTACAAGAACCATATAAAAATGAGACATCGTGGTGGGTCCGGCACTGCAGTCGATGGAGCCTGAAGAAGCTTTGCCTAGAGGAGGACGTCCAACCAGAAGAAGAACCTCAAGAGCGACAAAAGCTGATCACTGTACTGCCTTGATACTTAACTTCTTGGTTAAGGTCGTATGTATTGCTTGAAGCATGTATGAATTGTTAAATCATTAAAAATTACTTTTGATTAACTAAAGAACAGAGTAGTGTGACGTTCTTTGGCTGCCTACTGTCCAGGTCCACAAATCACTGGATCATCCTACACATGGAATCATTAATGTCCACCTGAGAGGGAAGACGTTTAACATCTCCTCCAAAAGGCAGCACCTCTAACAGTGCAGCACTCCCTCAGTACTGCACTGAGGTGTCAGCCTTGGTTATGTGCTCAAGTCACTGGAGTGGGGCTTGAGCCCATGGCTACCACTGAGCCAAGGTATTATAATACTAAATGCAATTTGCTCATTCAAATATTTGTTAATACATTGGACTTACATTTGTTTGTAAACCTGAACATTTTTATCGGGTAAACAATGTTTACAGCATTATTTGTGTAATAGAACTAGAATTTCACCACCCCACGGATCCTATTCTTTGCATTTTAGAGATCAATGTGGGAAAAATCATTGTCGCCCGGAAAGCAGTCAGTGTCCTTGCCAACTGCCATTAACGGCGACCCAAATGAGGTAAATTGGTGTGGGGGGCATAGTGATAGGTGGCGCAGTACTAACCTTAGGTGCAACACCGTCCTGGTTGGGATCCAGGACCAATTTATCGTCCTGGAGCGGGGTTGCTGCTTCCCCTCGGGTGAGGCTGTGAAGCTCGCAATGCATTGTGGGCAGTGAGGATCTCTGAAATTTTAAAGGGTCATCCACATTGAAGCAAGACAAAATAAAATGCACCGATTCAATACATTTTTCAGCCCTTTCTGTCGTTTAACAAAGAATCAATATTTAAAAGAAGTTCCAAATGTCAATATTCAGCACTGAAAGCTGAATTACCTTCCTAAACTCAATAAATGGGAAAACTGCCTCAGCACTACCACAAATGGCTCAACAAGCCAGGGAAGGGGCACCCAGGGTCTCGCACGCAGCACTCCAGTTTTGTGCAGGGGGTCAACACTGCAAGACTGGCCCTCTACCCACAGGAGCCAGGAGGCTCTCAAGAAAGAACAATGTGGGACCACATCACTGAGGCCGTCACTGCCAGCAGTGCTGCCCCCATCACCTGGCTCCAGTGCCCAAAGAAGCTTCATGACCTCAGACCACTGGTCAAGGTCAGTGAATGCATCTTCAAAAGACGTCACCTACCAACTGAACCACTAGCCTCACACACTGCTCAATGCAGGACCCCCAATCACTCGCCTACCAACAATCTCCGCCAATGACAAGGCACATCTCACATTCCTAGCATCACCTCACCCTTGGAGGAGACGGTGCAGGGGCATGGCTGAGCCCTTGGATAGTGGCGGAGCTGAAAGGATACAAGATGCGGGTATCCTCGTATGTTATCCTCTATGCACCTCTAGGTTTCCCACCCTCCCATCAGCACAACTCCACCCTTGTGCCTTCCTCATTTCACACACCCAAGAAATGCATCCTGCCCAGCCAGTGGGACCACAGGCGAATGATTCCATCCCGGATATGCCGGCTACAAAGGGACTGTCTGGGATGCATCCTTCTGTCTGATTCCTCCTCTTCAGCTTCCTCCTCTTCTGCGTCCTCCTCTTCTGCATCTTCCTCTTCCCACTACAAGCGGATACTGTAAATGTGAACTGACAGCATAAAATGCTGCAAATACTCAGTTGGTCAGGCAGCATGTTGACCTGAGACGTGAACTCTACGGATGTTGCGTGACCTGCTGCGTGTTCACTTACCATCCAAGCCCTTGCAAGCATCCAGCAGCACTCCCAAAACACTTGAAAAACTTTTCATATCTATGCATCTTCAAAAGACATCACCTATCAACTGGACCAGTAGCCTCACACACTGCTCAATGCAGGACCCTCACTTCAATAAAATAAAAAAACAGTCCAAACCCTTCCATTCAAACTTACCTGATGGATGTGTGTGTTCCTTTAACAGCTGCAGATATCGCTTCTGTCAGCGTCTGTGAGCCTACTTGCACGCCAGGTTAACCTGGCATGCTTAGGACCCAGCGCTGACTTGAGCGCGAGGGTCGAAGTTCGCGTAGGTGACGTTAAGTCGGCGTTGCATGCCGACTGATGTCACCATGCTGCCAATTTTTTTCAGGGCATTGCCAGTTACTGGCAGCGCAAAGGGGGTGACCAATATGGCAGGCGCCTCCAGCTGGCCGCCATTTTTTCACGCATCGCTGACGCTTCCAGGTGGCGGTAAGGACATAAATTTCTCACCCATAGTACCTGACAATTGAAACATATAATAATGGCATAAGAAACTCTAAACTTACCCACACAGACCTGAACATTCAACTGTGCTTAAAATATTATGTATTGCTCTATCTGCTGCTCTTCAATCTGTATTTGCTAATGCACAAGCAGGTATCCCATGTCTATAGAGCTATGTTGCTTAGTTATATGTTGCAGGAGGTGTCAGTTGGCACTGTGGATTTTACAGCTATGTTCACATTTCAACTTCACACTTATAGTTTTAAAGATTAACCAAGTACAATGCTTTTGCAGGACCACATTCTATTAGTCTAAATTTGTGGTATACAGATAGTAAGTCCTTTTTAATGTTGAGTTTTTTAAAGCTACATTTCTAAAAGAAGTATTGGTAACTATTCAAAGTGACATCATCCAAATAAAATTTCATTGGATTTAAAAGAATTACTGAAGTATCTTGGAATTTTAACACATGTTTATACCTTCATTACACATCTCTTCACTCCAGTGGAAGTGAGTGAGTGAATTGGCACATCATCATTTCACCAGTTTGCCCATGTTTCAAGATAAAAACTATTCCCTTTGCACAGTTCCAAATTAATATCTTGATAACACTGCACTCAGCTACAGGAATTAAAATAAAAAACAAAACTGGGCTTTTATTCCTTTCATTGCTCACAATTTAATAACCCTGTTCAACAATAACTTGAATTTATATAGCGCCTTTAACGTAGTAAAACATCCTAAGGCACTTCACAGGAGCGTAACCAGACAAAAATTGACACCGAGCTAAAGAAGGAGGTATTAAGACAGGTGATTAAATGTTTGGCCAAGAGGTTGGTTTTAAGGAGCATTTTAAAGGACAGAGAGAGGTGAAATGGTGGAGAGGTTTAGGGAGGGACTGCCAGAGCTTAGAGCTTTGATGGCTGAAGGCATGGTCACCAATGGTGGGGCAGAGGAAGTGGGGCATTTGAACATAAAAACATAATAGGAGCAGGAGTAGGCCATTTGGCCCCTCGAGCCTGCTCCGCCATTCAATAAGATCATGGCTGATCTGGTCTTGGCCTCAACTCCACTTCCTTGTCCGCTCCCCATAACCCCTGACTCCCTTATCGTTCAAAAATCTGTCTATCTCTACCTTAAATATATTCAATGACCCAGCCTCCACAACTCTCTGGGGCAGAGAATTCCAAAGATTCACGACCCTCTGAGAGAAGAAGTTACTCATCATCTCCGTTTTAAATGGGCAACCCTTATCCTGAGACTATGCCCCTAGTTCTAGATTCCCCCACGAGGGGAAACATCCTCTCAGCATCTACCCTGTCAAGCCCCCTCAGAATCTTATACGTTTCAATAAGATCACCTCTCATTCGTTTAAACACCAATGAGTATATGCCCAACCTGTTCAATCTTTCCTCATAAGACAACCCCCTTCATCTCAGGAATATATTTCCTGCCAAAGTGTATAAACTTGCACTTTCCCACATTATACTCCATCTGCCAAATTTTTGCCCACTCACTTAATCTATCTATATCCCTTTGCAGATTCTTTGTGTCCTCTTCACAATTTGCTTTCCCACCTATCTTTGTATCATCAGCAAATTTGGCTACATTACACTCAGTCCCTTCATCCAAGTCATTAATATAGATTGTAAACAGCTGAGGCCTCAGCATTGATCCATGTGGCACCCCACTAGTTACAGTTTGCCAACCTGAAAATTGCCCATTTATCCTGACTCTCTGTTTCCTGCTAGTTAGCCAATCCTCTATCCATGCTAATATATTACCCCCAACCCCACGAGCTCTTATCTTGTGCAGTAACCTTTTATGTGGCACCTTATCGAATGTCTTCTGGAAATCCAAATACATCTATTGGTTCCCCTTTATCCACCCTACTCACTACATCCTCAAAGAAATGTAGGAAATTTGTCAAACATGATTTCCCTTTCATAAAACCATGCTTGACTGTATTATGATTTTCTAAATGTTCTGCTATTACTTCCTTAATAATGGACTCCAAATTTTCCCAATGACAGATGTTAGGCTAACTGGTCTATAGTTTCCTGTTTCTGTCTCCCTCCTTTCTTGAATAGAGGTGTTACATTTGTGGTTTTCCAATCCCCTGGGACTTCTCCAGAATCCAGGTAGATTACAACGAATGCATCCACTTCTTTTAAGACTCTTCTTCAGCCTTGTCTTTTGCACTCACATGCTGGGCTCCACCATCTTTGAGGATGGGGATGTCCATGGAGCCTCCTCCTCCCTTTACTTGTTTAATTGTCTACCACCATTCACGAATGGATGTGGCAGGATTGCAGAGCTTTGATCTAATCCGTTGGTTGTGGGATCACCTAGCTCTGTCTATAGCATGCTGTTTCTGTTGTTTAGCATGCATGTAGTCCTGTGTTGTAGCTTCACCAGGTTGGCACTTCATTTTTAGGTTCGCCTAGTGCTGCTCCTGCCATGCTCTTCTGCACTCCTCATTGAACGAGGGTTGGTCCCCTGGTTTTGTGGTAATGGCAGTGTGAGCGATATGCTGGGCCATGAGGTTACAGATTGTGGTGGAATACAATTCTGCTGCTGATCACCCATAGTGCCTCACGGATGGTCAGTTTTGAGCTTCTAGATCTGTTCTGAATCTATCCCATTTAGCATGGTGGTAGTGCCACACAACATGAAGAGTGCTGACAGGACTTTGTCTCTACAAGGACTGTGTGGTGGTCACTCCTACCAATACTGTCATGGACAGATGCATCTGCGACAGGTAGATTGGTGAGAACAAGGTCAAGTAGGTTTTTCCCTCGTGTTGGTTCTCTCACCACCTGCCGCAGGGCAGCTATGTCCTTCAGGGCTCGGTCAATAGTGGTGCTACCGAGCTACTCTTGGTGAAGGGCATTGAAGTCCCCCACCAGAGTACATTCTGTGCCCTTGCTACCCTCAGAGCATCTTCCAGCCATTAGCTAAGGCAGAAGGTGGTTTCCTTGACCATGTTTGACCAGAGTCAATGTTCAGTACTCTCAGGGGCCAATTCCTCCCGCCTGTATACCACTGGTGGGTCAGTCCTCACCCTGGGATGTGAGGCTGCTGTTTAACAGCTCTCCCAATTTTGGCACAAGTCCCCAGATGTTAGTGAAGTGGACTTTGCAGGGTCAACTGGGCTGGATGTGCCTTTGTTGTGTCTGGTGCCTAGGTAGTTTATCCGGTTTTCTTCTTTGTAGTAGTAGTAGTTTGGTACAACTGAGTGGCTTGCTAAGCCATTTCAGAGGACAGTTAAGAGTCAACCAACATTGTTGTGGGTCTGGAGTCACAGATAGGCCAGACCGGGTAAGGACAGTAGATTTCCTCCTTCTCTATAAGTGCATTAGTAAAGCAGATGGGTTTTTAGGACAATCCAGTAGTTTCATGATCACTATTACTGATACTAGCTTTTTATTCCAGATTTATTTAATTAACTGAATTTAAATTCCCCAGCTGCCATGGTGGGATTTGAACTCATGTTTTCATATTGTTAGTCCAAGCCTCTTGATTACTAGTCCAGTAACATAACCACTATGCTACCATACCCTTGCAATCTACCATCAGAGACAGTGTGACTAAGTACTTGGACAAATATAAGCTGAGCAAAGAAAGTTGGCATGGATTTGTAAAGGGTAGATCATGCCTGGCCGATCTAGTTGATCTTTCTGAGTAGGTCACTAACATGGTGGATAGGGGAGTGTATGGATATTGTCTAAATGGACTTCTGGAAGGCATTTAATGAGGTACCATACAAGATATTATTAGCAAAAATAAAAGTGCACAGTACTGGAAGTAACCTTGTGATATGGGTTGGGAGGTAGGAGACAGAGAGTAGGGACTGTGTTGCAGCATTACACCACAGTAGAATTTAATGGCAGGATGTGACAAATGGGCCCAGAAATTTGGGTCGGAGGCTTCCCGCGGGTGCAAGCCTCCGACCTGCACTTACCTTGCGCGCCGGCCGTTGAGCTGTGGGCCCCCGTGGGATTCCGATCCTGGGCCTGCTCCAACTGCTGGCACGCAGTGCTTGCGTATCCCAGGGGTGCAGTTAATTCAAAGCGTCCCCTGGGATCGCATGGGTCATAGAGAGCCAATGGTAGCAGGGAATCTGTATTCATAGATTTGACAGGAAGACCTGTCAAATCCATGAATACAGTTCAGCCCCAAAACCGAAATAAAACTTCAAATAATTTTTTTTTTTAATCACATTTTTAAAATAACTATAAATTACATAAAATAACTATTCTAAACAATAATTTAAATTTTTGAAAAATTTTCTAACAGTTTCTAACAGGGCTAAAAATAAACTTACCTTTCTTTAAAGTATTTAAAAATAATAAACCTGTGGAAAAAATGTTTTCATTTTACTTAATTCACGACTTACCTTGTTAAAAGCAGGCCTTGCGACTGCTTTTTATAAGCGTAGCTCCTGGAGACTTACCCTCCCGGAGAAACCTGCAAAAAAAAACGGAAGTTCCAGGCGTACGCGCTGCCTCTCCGGCGCACGCGTTTGACCTGTGAACCCCTTCCTTTAAGGGAACGGAAGTTCCGGTTTCCCACGCATGCACGGTGCATGCACGAAACCGGCGTTTTCGTTGGGCCTACGCATGAGTACCCAGCGCGTACTCACCCGTGGGAACCCGAAGTTCTGGCCCATGATGTTCCACAGGGATCTGCACTGGTGCCTCAGTTTTTCACCATATACATAAATGACTGAGGTATATCCAAGTTTGCAGATGACACAACAATAGTGCTATATACTTGGGTAGAACAAATGCAGGACAGAAACACAATGACTTGCTAATCCATGTGTTTGCTTTACTAGGCCAGAGCGAACTGAGCCTGCTCATACTAAACCATGTGATAACACTGCTTTCCCCTTTAAAAAAGTGTACGTATTCTCCTCTCAAATACAACAAAACTATGGTCCCACCTTTCCCAGCATTACATGTACTACATAATGAAAACTCCTCGCTTATTTTTCTTTTAAATGAACTACAAAGCCTACAAATGAACTACAAATCCAGTTTAATAACAGGTTTGCAGAGCCTTCCTGCTCTCCTTACAGAAGGTTTTGGTGTTGAACTAATTTTCAGGCTGTTTTGTTTTGGTTCCGAACTCAAACATGATCCTACTTCTCTCAGACTTGGTCGAACTTGATACATCAGTTACTGAACTGAATCAAACTCATGTATGAGTTCATGATCAAGTGGTTCAAGATCATGTCTTGGTTCATCTCCAGCAGAGATCATTTGCGTTCTCACAGAAGTCTACATGCACGCTCTGAAAAGGTCTACTTGGCCATGACCAGGGTTGTAGTGGAGTTTTGGGTGGTTTGTTTCTGCAATTTTGGCAAACGCTGCATTTGCTGACAAGTAATTCAAGATCACTGTCCAATCCAGGCCAGTAAACAAAGCTTCTTGCAATTGATTTCATACTGATGATCCCTGGGTGTTCAGTATGAAATTCGGCCAGAATTCTATCTCTCAAAGAAGTAGGTGCCACCACTTTGTTTCCCCACTTGCTCACAAGAAAATTCAGTACGATGGTTATGGAATGGTTTCAACTCTGTATCCAGACACTGATCAGTCTACCCATTCAAGGTATTTTCATACACTCTTTTCATTACTGAGTCCTTTTGAGTCTCATCTGCAATCTCAGTTGCATTCACGGGAAAGTCTTTGTCAACTGCACCTAGCGAGTCCTCATGTAGCAACCTGGACAAGGCATCTGCGACTGCTTTCTGCTTTGAAGTGCGATATTCAATCGTGTAGTCATAGTGACAACAACATGGCCCAACGTTGCATTCTTGATGCGGCCATTGCAAGGATGACAGATTTGGGCCCCAATATTGCGAGGAGCGGTTTGTGATCAGAACAGAAGAACATAAGCACATAAGAAATAAGAGCAGGAGTAGCCCATTTAGCCCTTCGAGCCTGCTCCGCCATTCAATAAGATCATGGCTGATCCTCTACCTCATCTCCACTTTCTTGCACTATCCCCATATCCCTTGATTCCCTTAATATTCAAAAATCTATCGTTCTCTGTCTTGAATATACTCAACGACTGAGCCTCCACAGCCCTTTGCGGTAGAGAATTCCAAAGATTCACCACCCTCTGAGTGAAGACATTTCTCCTCATCTCAGTCCTAAATGGTCGATCCCTTATTCTGAGACTGTGACCCCTGGTTCTAGACGCCCCAGCCAGGGGGAACATTTTCCCTGCATCTATCCTGTCAAGTCCTGTAAGAATTTTGTATGTTTCAATGAGATCACCTCTCATTCTTCTAAACTCTAGCGAATATAGATCTAGTCTACTCAATCTCTCCTCAAAGGATAATCTCCCCATCCCAGGAACCAGTCTGGTGAACCTTCATTGCAGTCCCTCTATGGTAAATATATCCTTCCTTAGGTAAGGTGACCAAAACTGTACACAATACTCCAGGTGTGGTCTCACCAGGGCCCTATATAATTGCAATAAGACGCCTTTACTCTTATACTCAAATCCTCTCGTAATAAAGGCCAACATACCATTTGCTTTCCTAATTGCTTGCTGTACCTGCATGTTAACTTTCAGTGATTCTTGTACAAGGACACCCAGGTCCCTCTGAACACCAACATTTCCCAATCTCTCACCATTTAAAAAATACTCTGCTTTTCTATTTTTCCTACCAAAGTGGATAACTTCACATCTTTCCACATTATATTCCATTTGCCATATTCTTGCCCACTCACTTAGCCTGTCTATATCCCCTTGAAGCCTCCTTGCATCCTCCTCACAACTTACATTCCCACCCAGCTTTGTATCATCAGCAAATTTGGATATATTACATTTGGTCCCCTCATCCAAATCATTGACATAGATTGATCAGTTATCAGAGTAAACTTTCTGCTGATCAGGAACTGTTCGAATTTCTTGATTTCAAACACTATGGCGAGTGCTTCCTTTTCAATTTGCTCGTTGTTCCTTTCGCTCTTTGTGAAGGTTCACTATGCAAACGCGATTGGTTTCTCTTGGCCATCATCCATTACATGGCTTATGACAGCTCCCTCACTGTAGCTGGAAGCATCACACGCTAACTTAAGCTCACGCTCTTTGTCGTAGTGCACAAGTGAAGCATCGTTAGAGAGACTTCTCTTACAAGCATCGTAAGCTCCCTATTGTGCTTTCGTCCACTCCCACTGGACATCCTTCTTGAGGAGCTCATGCAATGGAATTAACATGATCACTAACTCAGGTAAGAAATGTGCGTAGTACTGGACCATTCCAAGGAAAGATCTTAACTCAGACACGTTCTGTGGCTTTGGAGCATTGATGACAGCATCAACCTTTTCCTTCACTGGTTGCAAGCTATTTGCATCAACATTCAGACCAAGGTACACAAACTCGGACTGCACATTTGCTCCTTTTCAATTTGACATTGTGGGCATTCAACCTTTGAAGCACTATATCTAACATTTCTAGATTTTCTTCCTCGCTGCTTGTTGCGATCAGCACATGTCTTGATTGCATAAGCAATTTGGAACTCCTTGCAAAATCTTATCCAGCATAGCCTGGAAGATTTTGGGGGAGGACTTTACACTATACAGCAGCTTGGTGTATGAGTACAGTCCCTTGTGTGCGGTGAGATACTGTTGACTCTCTTTGTCAACATTCAGCTGAGCATAAGCGTGTGGCAGGTCAAACTTGGAGAAAATCTTTGATCCAGAGAGTGCTGCATACAAATCTTGCGATGTAGGTAACGGGTACTGCTCATCGTCAACTTTGTAGTCACCGCACAAGCGTACAGTTTTGTCTGCTTTGGGCACTACTACAATTGGGCTAGCCTGTTGGATCTGTGGTTCAGTGGATATGCTGTTATTAAATAATCACACGGATGCTGTACATTAACAATAAACAGGTCTTTACTGGAGGAGGGTAGTCTCAAGATTGGGGGTACAGAGGCATGCGCAAAGCTTATATACAGGTGTGGTCACTGCCGGTACTACAGTATACAGGAGCTGTAAAAGTAGTTCTGACTTAAAGGCACATACACTACAATTCCTCCCCTTTTAGATTAGTAGTACCCCTAATATTCAAATAACAATTAACATTTCAACATGTACATTAAACAACAAAAGTCCATTTATATATTCAGTCTTTGGGGCGGCTTCCTGACCCTTTCGGGATAGTGCCTTTTCGGAGGTTCTTGTTCTTGGTGCAGAGGCGATTCTGACCCCTTTTCATCGGGTAGTTCATCGGGTTCCACTGCTACTGGGTCTGAGGTAGATGCTACCGGTATGTCGGGTTCATCCCCAGGTACTCGAGGCATGGGGTTGATGCGTTTCTGTGACGCTAAGATCTGATCGACGTGGTATCTCACAATGTTCTCCCCGACATCCACTGTGTACATTAATGGCCCCTGCCTTGTACATATTGTTCCGGGTTGCCATTTCTCTGTTCGATAGTCACGGGCCAAGACTGGTTGCCCTACATTGAAGCTCCTTGTCGACTTCTCATTGATGTGCTGGAATTGTTTGTCCTCAACATTTCTTCGCACATTTGGTCTGAGCAAGTCCAGACGAGATCTCAACCTTCGGTTAAAGAACATCATGGCCGGGGTCTGGTTGGTAACTGCATGTGTCGCGTTTCGGTAGGCTAATAAGAAATTGTCCATCTTATGCTGTAGTGGAATTTCATCGTCACACTTGGCCTTTATCGCCTTCTTAAAGGTTTGTACGAACCTCTCAGCCAATCCATTTGTGGCTGGATGATACGGGGCGGATGTGTAATGCCTTACCCCATTCCTTCTCATAAATTTTTGGAACTCGTCGGACACAAGCTGTGGTCCATTATCAGAGCAAATCTGCTCTGGCAATCCATTTCTGGCAAATATGGTCCGTAGGACTGCAATTGTTTTCTCTGTAGTGGTTGAAGACATTTTTATCACCTCAGGCCACTTTGAATGAGCATCCACTGCTATTAAGAACATTGAGTCCATGAATGGACCAGCGAAATCAATATGCACCCGTTGCCATGGAGAGGAGGGCCACTCCCATGGGTGTAGAGGGGCATGTGGTAGTGCATTTTGGACCTTCTGGCATCCTAAGCAGCTCTTAGTTAGGCTTCGATTTGTTGATCGATTCCCGGCCACCACACATAAGCCCTAGCAAGGCTTTTCAGTTTCACTCCCCCCAGATGACCTTCATGTAGCTCATTTAGCACTCTCTCCCTTAACTTGGGTGGAATCACCACTCTGGATCCACACATCACTGTCCCCTGGCATACTGACAGCTGTTCTCTTCTGGATGAGAATGCTGGCAACAGTGAGTCGCCATGAGTTGGCCATCCCCTCACCGTCAATTCATATACCCGAGACCGCGTCGGATCATTGCGGGTCTCCTTCTCTATATCCGCGTTCGTTACTGGCAATCGTTCAATTATTGACGAATAAAATATCTCGATAGGGTCCACTGCCAGTGCTTCCTCCACAGTAGGCAGTGGCAGGCGCGATAGCCCATCAGCGTTCCCATGCTGTTTTGTGCCTTTATATTCTATTTCATATTGATTCGCCCCTAGAAACAGGGACCATCTTTGTAACCGCTGTGCAGTCATCACTGGAACGCCCTTCTTAGGATTAAATATGGAGACAAGTGGTTGGTGGTCAGTCAGCAAGGTGAACTTCTGCCCATGCAGATAGTGGTTGAATTTTTTTACTCCCCATACTAGGCTGAGGGCCTCCCTGTCAATCTGGGCGTAGTTGCGCTCGGCTGAGGAAAGTGACCGAGACGCAAAGGCTACTGGCCTCTCCAACCCATCTGGGAATTTGTGCGACAGCACTGCTCCAATACCATAGGGTGATGCATCACATGCCAAATGAATTGGTAGTGCTGGGTTCAAATGGGCCAACACCTCTTTTGATGTGATCAATTCTTTGCACTTCTGGACAGCTCGTCTACGTTCGTCATCCCACTTCCATGGTACCCCTGTTTGCAGTAGGGTGTTCAGTGGGTGTAATACCGTAGACAAATTTGGTAAGAACTTGTGGTAGTAGTTTACCAGCCCGAGGAACGACCTCAGTTGTGACACATTTTCCGGTGCTGGAGCCTTGACTACTGCCTCAATCTTGTCAGGGGACTTATGTAACCCCTCTTCATCGATGACGTGGCCACAATACGAGATCTATTTCTGGAAAAACTCGCACTTGTGGCGATTAGCTCGTAGCCCATACTCCTTTAATCTGGTGAGCACCTTCTCCAAGTTGGCAAGGTGACCACCGTCATTTTCGCCCGTGACCAAGATGTCGTCCAAATAACACTGGGTCCCTGGAATCCCTTGCAGGACCTGATTCATCGCCCTTTGCCAGATAGCCGGAGCCGAGGCTACTCCAAACAACAGCCGGTTGTATTGATAGAGACCTTTATGAGTGTTGATCGTAAGGTATTGTTTCGAAGCTTCTTCTACCTCCATTTGCAAGTACGCCTGGGCTAGATCAATTTTGGTGAAGCGTTTACCTCCAGATAGCGAGGCGAAAATATCCTCAATTCGTGGAAGCGGATATTGTACCGTGTGAAGGACTGGGTTCACCGTCACCTTAAAATCCCCACAGATGTGGACCTTCTTTGGTTCCCCAGGCATATTACTCAACGACCTCTTCATTACAGGAACGATGGGTGTAGCCCACTCGCTCCAGTCCACTTTGGACAGTACTCCTGAACGTTCCAACCCTTCCAGCTCTGCTTCAACAGCTGGTCTGATCGCATAAGGCACTGGTCTGGCCTTCAGAAACTTTGGGCTTGCATTTTCCTCTATTTTAATCATTGCTGTTATTCCTTTTAGTGTTCCTAGTCCCTCCTGGAACACTTCTTTTGCGTCAGTTAGCATTTTTGACAGTCGTCCAGGTGTGACGTCGTCATCCTTTTTGGCCTCAACCTTCAGTGCCTGTATGGAATGCCAATCTAATTGTATCTTCCGGATCCATTCACGTCCTAGCAGTGGTGGTCCTCCATCTGGCAATACATATATATCCATTTTAGGTATTTCCTGGCCTTTATATGTCACTTTCACCCTTATTTTTCCTTTGGGGTAGACTTTTTGCCCCGTATACGTCTTCAAGACAATCTCTGTAGCTTTCAAGGGTATGTGTGAAAATAGCCGCTTGTAGTCGCTTTGATTTATGACTGTTAGCGCTGACCCTGTGTCCAATTCCATTTTCACTTGGACTCCGTCTATCTTGAGTGTAACCCAGATAGTCTGGTGATCCTCCATTTCTGTTACCTTATGTAGTTTCAGACAACCCAGCTCCTTGATTCCGGAGTCTGTGTCACTTTTCTGTTCATCTGAACCACTGTCCATCACCTGGTGTACCTTTTTGTACTTCTCCTGTGGAGATTTCTTACTGTTGATTTTCTTCCCAGACCTGCAGACTCTTGCTATGTGTCCTGCTTTCCCACACTGTCTGCACACTTGGTCCTTGAACCAACAATCTTTCTGGTCATGTGTTGTTCTGCCGCAGCGATAGCACTTCCCTGTTCCATAGGACATTTCATTGGTGCCATATTCTTGCGGTCTCCGTTGTATCTCTGCAGCGCCCCTTGCGGCTGCTTCGTGTGATACTGCCATACTGAAAGCTTTGTCCAGCGTAAGGTCCTTTTCTGATAGAAGCCGTTTCTGGGTTCCTTCACTTTGTAGCCCACACACAAACTTGTCCCTTAACGTATTTGCTAGTCCCGCTCCAAACTGGCAGTGTTTCGATAGCTTGCGCAGTTCCGTTAGGTACTCAGCATTGCTTTCGTCTTTGTGTTGGTTCCTTTTATGGAACTTAAATCGTTCTGCTATCAGCAGTGGTGTGGGGTTTAAGTGGTCCTGTAGGATTTCTACTATGCTTTCAAAATTCTTGTTTACCGGCTTCTCTGGGGTTATTAGATTTTGCAGTAACCCATAAGTTTTTGCACCCATGGAATTTAACAGAACCAGTGCTTTATTAGCATCTGGCACTTCATTCGCCCTGCAGTACACCTCAATACGTTCCACATATGTCGCCCAATCTTCGACTTCATTGTCGAACGTAGAGATACTGCCACTCTTCGGCATCCTTGGGTGTGAGTTAACTGTCAAAAATGGCGCCTCCCGCGCTTCCCCTTCTTCTCCGCTGGCACAAAATGGCGTCTCCCGCGCTTTCCTTCCTTCCCGCGCTCGCCCTCCTTCTCCACTGCGGCTTCTAAAAATGGCATCTCCCACACTCTTTCTTCTTCTCCGCGGCTCAATGGCATCTCCCGCGCTCCCCTTTCTTCGCCCCGCGGACCCTGTTCAGCCCGTGAGCCCTGGCTGTGCTCTGCGCGTTCTTCTTTTTATATTTTTCAACGCCGCTCAGTCTAGAACCCGGCTATTTCCCTACCCTCTCTCTCTCCGGTTTGTTTTCTTTTTCTCGACGCCGTTCGGTGTTCAACCCCCGGCTGTGCCCTGCGCTCTTCACCCTCTGTCTTACCCCATCGACGCTGCTCGGCTTTCTCTCCGCCGTTGGTCGGCTCCAGCCGCCGCTGCTTGGGAAGGGTCTGCGCTGGACCTGTCGTCAGTCTCTTGCTGCTCGTCATGGCTGGGGAACCAAGCCCGGCTCTCCACAGCCTCCCCTGCGAAGTTCAATCTCTGCCTGACTGCTGGGCGGTTGCTCGTGGTCGACGCCCGTGTTCCTGGCCTCGACTATTTTTTTTTTTTATGTTGCAGGTAGATTCGAATCGACACTCGTCGCCACTGTTGGATCCGTGGTTCAGTGGATATGCTGTTATTAAATAATCACACGGATGCTGTACATTAACAATAAACAGGTCTTTACTGGAGGAGGGTAGTCTCAAGACTGGGGGTACAGAGGCATGCGCAAAGCTTATATACAGGTGTGGTCAATGCCGGTACTACAGTATACAGGAGCTGTAAAAGTAGTTCTGACTTAAAGGCACATACACTACATAGCCCATTCACTTTTGTCAGTTTTTACTAGCACTTCATTCTCTCTGAGCTTTGCTAGCTCTTCCTCCACCTGACTTTTCAATGCATAGGGGACCAGCCGTGCCTTACAATAGACAGGCTTCGTGTTGGACATGATGCGAATATGGCCATCATAACCAGTGATGCCCTCATAACTGTCTGTGAACATGCTTTCGTACTTGTTCAGCATTGTGTCGAGTCGCTTCTTTGAAGCATCTACACTGAAGATGTCTTTCCAGTCTAGTTTTAACTTTCTCAACCAATCTTTGCCCATGAGGGTTGGCCTGTTGTTGTAGCTCACTACAATAATAGGCAGCTTTACTGACTGGGCATAGTGTTGAACTGTACATTCCATTTGTCCACATGTCTCTAGGATTTCTCCAGAGTAGATTTTTAACTCTATGGTACTCTTTGTAAGTGGTATTTGATTAAACTTACTTTCATATGTGTCCTTACTCATGATAGAGCAGTCTGCCGCCGTGTCAATACACATATTGGTCATTGATCAAAATTTTGTACGGAAGTCTTTCTCACGACTGCTAGTGTTGCCGCTAGTGGCATAGATACTGTAGATACCTAATCTCCAACATCAGGTGTGTTCACTTCAATATTGTGAATTCCTTTCTTGTCGCTGCTTTGCATTGCCACTAGAATGGTTCTTACTTCCTGCTTTAGATCTAGCTCTGCAAGCTGTTGAAATATGGCCTTGCTTCTGGCAGTGAAAACACTTCACATTCCTGTACTGGCAGGACTGTGGTGAGTGATTTCCATTGCAGCGATAACAATTCACTGAACTGCTCTCACTGACATGCTTTTGACTCAGTCTCACAGCTTTAGGTTTGGCAGTGGTTTTGTGACGGTAGACCTCAGCTGCACTAGTCACTTGAGATGAACAGAGCTCCCTAGCATTCTTAGACACCATCTCCATAGATAGGGCAATTTTGCATGCTATGTCAAACGTTAGGTTTGGAGTGTTCAGTAACTTGGACTGTGTGCGCTCATCCACCAGTCCACACACAAACTTATATCACAACGCACGATCCAAAAAGGTGCCGAAGTTACAATGCAAAGACAGATTTGTAAGAGCTACGATGTACTCACTGATGGTTTCATTTTGTTTTTAGTACCAAACTTATAGCTCTCTGCTATTTCTAATGGCTTTGGGTCAAAATGGTCCTCGAGTTTCTCAACAATGTCGTCAAACGGCGCATCCTTCGCATTCCCTGGTGCGAGTAGTTTTGCCAAAATTCCATGAACATCTGGCCCGATCTCCCCTAGAAAAATTGCTTTTTTATGTTCACAAATTACTTTATTTTGAGCTTGAACATTCTCATCTGCACTTTCGGTCTTAATAATGTTATTGGCCTTTAAAAAAATCTCCATCGGCTCAATGTAGGATCTGAATAGTTTGCAAGCTCGGTCATGCATGCCGAGGCTTCCAATGAATCCCGTAGGTGCGGCCATGATTGTTCGAATCCCATCGAACAGTGACTTAACTGTGTGCCTGTGAGAATCAACGCCGCTGTTGCTGTGTATATGTACACATGAAGGCGAAGCACAGACAATTCTGCATCAGCATTAACAGTAAAAGATCGCAAATATTCAGTTTAGGTGTCACAAATTTACCTTAAACTTGTCCACTTGAAGGTTGAACACTGTGGCCTTCCATGATCCCTAAAATTGGCTTTAGGATCCCATTCTCATCGAAAATGTAATATATGTGGGTAGAACAAATGAAAGACAGAGACAGGATGAGTTGCTATTTCATGTGCTTGCTTTATGAGGGCAGAGCGAACTGAGCATGCTCATACAAAACCATGTTGTGGTGTATGTAACCTGTTCCACCTTAAGAGAACTTAAGCCTGTTCCACCTTAAGAGATGTACTACTTTCTCTGGCTGCTGTATACGTAATACCGGTGGTGACCACACCGGTATATAAGCACTGTGTAATAATATTGTATTCAGTATAGTCCCGACCTCCAACCAGTAAAGACCTGTTGAATTTACTCTTGTAGTCTGTGTAGTAATTATCACTATAACACACAGACTTAACAGTGGCGACGAGTCCGATTCTTACCCTGCGGCAGTTATTTCCACGGCGGCTTCGTCCACAGACAGGACGTCGAAGAGAGGTTTCCACCCTCATCACCTACTGGAAGACACGTCGAGCGGCAGGCATCGAGAAGCCGGAGTGCAGAAGACATCCTGACCTCGAAGCCTCCATCAGCGACTGTCAGCTTTCTTCTTTCTACCTCGGTGGTGGGTAAGCCGGGCAGCGACGCGACAGAAAGTCAACCGCGTTGGCTGTACAGACGGGGCTGGGAAGACGGAGGAATAAGGGCGGTGAGATCGATCGCGACCGGAGATAAGGGCCGGGCCGCTTTTGAGCGAGAGGCGCAGCGCGGGGACATCGATCGCGACCGGAGATAAGGGCCGCATTCGGGCTAAGAGGCGCAGCGTCTGGGGAAACTGAAGGCACGAGAGCCGCGGTGAAGCGGAGACAGCATCGGGGGACGGTTGAAGACCGCCAAGCGCGGGAAAACCGCCATTTTGTGGGCGGAGGATGACGACAAGAGCGGGAAGCTGCCATCTTGGATAACATAAAAATACAATAAATTGTAACGATGCCTAAACATGGGAACATTAATACCTTTGATAGTGACATCGAAGATTGGGCCATGTATGTAGAACGCATACAAAATTATTGTAAGGCAAATAAAATTCCTGATGCAGATAAAGCACTAACATTATTAAATTTAATGGGTGCGAAGACATACGGGCAATTGAAACACCTGTTATCACCAGATGAACCGGCGGATAAGACGTTCGATGAGATTGTTACTGTCCTGAAAAATCATCTAAACCCCATGCCGCTGATGCTAGCGGAACGATTTAAATTTTACGACAGAAGGCAGCTGCAGAATGAAAGCAATGCTGAATATTTGATGGAATTATGTAAGCTAGCAAAATATTGTCAGTTTGGAACGGGACTGACAGAGGCACTACGAGATAAATTTGTGTGTGGTTTATTTAAACAGGATACACAAAAGCGACAGCTCGAGGAGAATGAGCTGACGCTTGAGAAGGCGGTCACTATGGCAGCAGCACATGAAACCGCAGCGAGAGGCACGGCAGTAATGCAGCTACGGTCACCGGAACTCGGTACAAACAAATTGGGTTTGAGTTCTGTCAAATGTTATCGTTGTGGAAAGACAACGCACGATCAGAACCAGTGTTGGTTTAAAAACCAAGAATGCAGAACGTGTGGCAGGCTTGGCCACATAGCTAAAGTATGCCGGTCAGGAAAGAAGACCAGCAACAAAAAGTCACCGCAAGGAAAATACGCAAAGGTACACAAGATGACAAAGAACAGTTTGACCGAACAGAAGTCAGATTCAGACGCTAGCAGTAATGAACTGGATAGCTTAAGAGTACACAACGTTGGTAAGGATGCAGATCTCCAGACAATTTGGGTCACTCTTCAGATAGCAGGAGTCCAAGTAAAAATGGAATTGGACACTGGATCGGCATTGACGGTCATGAATAAGAAAGACTACAGAAGGTTATTCCAACATATTCCCCTACAGGATACGGAGATTACATTGAAAACATACACGGGGCAAAGAGTGTACCCCATCGGAAAAATAGAGGTAGAAGTGGTCCACAAGGGCGAAGAAAGCCAAGTAATGGACTTATATGTGCTACCTGAAGGAGGTCCACCACTGCTAGGACGGGAGTGGATTAGGAAAATGAATATGGACTGGCACTCCTTGAAGGCACTAATGGTAGATTCCGGGGAAACAGATGTCAAACCTAAACGATTGTCCAGAATATTGGATGATGCTAAAGAGGTGTTCCAGCAGGGACTGGGAACACTGAGAGGAATTACGGCAAACATCAAGATTGATGAA
The DNA here is from genome assembly GCF_052327205.1 of Somniosus microcephalus. Classification (NCBI taxonomy): domain Eukaryota; kingdom Metazoa; phylum Chordata; class Chondrichthyes; order Squaliformes; family Somniosidae; genus Somniosus; species Somniosus microcephalus. The sequence continues at coordinate 132,675,041 of NC_140993.1, forward strand.
CATGCACAACCAAAATTTTTTAAAGCCAGACCGGTACCCTATGCAATACGACCTACTGTTGAAGCGGAACTGGAAGCACTAGAACGTTCAGGTGTACTGTCTAAGGTAGATTGGAGTGAGTGGGCTACGCCCATTGTTCCCGTTATGAAACGTCCTGCGAGCAACAAGCCAGGAGATCCAGGGAAGGTTCGCATCTGTGGAGATTTCAAAATCACCGTTAATCCGGTGCTTCACACGGTGCAGTATCCGCTTCCACGGATTGAGGATATTTTCGCTTCATTGTCTGGCGGGAAACACTTCACCAAGATAGACCTGGCGCAGGCGTACTTGCAGATGGAGGTTGAGGAAGAATCACGCCAATACCTCACGATCAACACGCATCGAGGGTTGTACCGGTACAATAGGCTGGTTTTTGGAGTGGCATCGGCTCCAGCAATTTGGCAGAGGGCCATGGAGCAGGTATTACAGGGAATTCCAGGCACACAATGTTACCTGGACGATATTCTGATCACAGGTGATGGTGATGAACAACATCTCGCAAACTTGGAACTGGTGCTCAACAGACTGAAAGAGTATGGACTTAGAGTAAATCGGCAGAAATGTGAGTTCTTCCAGAAGCGGATCTCGTACTGTGGCCATGTCATTGACCGGGAGGGGCTTCATAAGTCTCCTGACAAGATAGAGGCAGTTGTAAAGGCTCCCGCTCCGGATAATGTCTCTCAGTTGAGGTCGTTTCTAGGATTAATTAACTATTACCATAAATTTCTGCCAAATCTATCCACGGTACTGCACCCGTTAAATGCTCTTTTACAGAAAGGGGTACCATGGGAATGGGGCGAAAACTGTAAGAAGGCATTTCGCAAAAGCAAGGAATTGATCACCTCAGAGGAAGTGTTGGCTCACTTCAACCCGACACTGCCTATTCGGTTGGCTTGTGATGCTTCTCCATATGGTATTGGGGCAGTACTCTCACACAAGTTGCCAAATGGCACGGAAAGGCCAGTCGCGTTTGCATCCAGATCATTGACCTCCGCTGAGCGCAACTATGCGCAGATCGATAGGGAGGCTCTTAGCCTTGTATGGGGAGTGAAGAAGTTTAATCATTACCTGCAGGGCCAAAAATTCACACTTCTGACAGACCATCAACCGTTGGTATCCATTTTTAACCCTAAGAAGGGTGTTTCGGTGATGACAGCGCAGCGTCTCCAGAGATGGTCTCTTTTCCTAGGGGCACATCAATATCAAATAGAATTCAAAGGTACGAAACAGCATGGCAATGCTGATGGGCTGTCGCGCCTGCCACTACCTGAAGAAGAAGACACGACGAAAGTTGACCCTGTTGAGTTATTTCATTCGACCATCATCGAGTGTTTACCAGTCACCAATGCAAGTATTGAAAGAGAAACCAGGAACGACCCGACACTGTCCAGAGTCTACGAGGTGACAGTGAAAGGATGGCCAACACGGGGTGATCCTCTGTTACCGGCATTTTCGGCAAGGCGAGACCAGCTGTCCGTCTGCCATGGTACCTTGATGTACGGGACAAGAGTGATTATTCCTCCCAAGTTAAGGGAAAGAGTTTTAAACGAACTGCATGAAGGTCATCTGGGGGGAGTTAAAATGAAAAGTCTTGCTAGGGCTTATGTATGGTGGCCGGGTATTGACCAACAGATTGAGGAGTTAACGAAAAGCTGCGCTGGGTGCCAAAAAGTGCAAAATGCACCTCCGATAGCACCGCTACACCCATGGGAATGGCCTTCAGCCCCATGGCAACACGTACACATTGACTTTGCTGGTCCATTCATGGACTCCATGTTCCTAATCGCGGTGGACGCACATTCCAAATGGCCAGAAGTCATCAAGATGAATACCACTACTTCAGAAAAGACAATTGCGGTGTTAAGAACAATATTCGCAAGGAACGGATTGCCAGAACAGATCTGTTCGGACAACGGACCACAGTTTGTATCGGAAGAATTCCGACAATTCTTAAAGAAGAATGGAGTAAAACATTATACCTCTGCCCCATATCATCCGGCGACAAACGGGTTGGCTGAAAGATTTGTCCAGACATTCAAAAAGGCAATTAAGGCCATGAACGATGATCAGATTCCGCTGCAACACAAGGTTGACAAGTTCCTGATGTCATATCGAAACGCCGATCATGCAGTGACTAACCAAAGTCCTGCCATGATGTTTTATAACAGGAGGTTGCAGTCCAAGTTGGATTTGTTAAAACCAAATGTGCGGAGGGAAGTGGAAAACAAACAGTTTCGGCATATTAACAACAAGACCACTCGAACTTTTGACGTAGGACAACCAGTGTTGGCAAGGGGCTATGGAAACGAAAAATGGCAGTCCGGAACAATTCGGGCCAGACAAGGACCTCTGATGTACACAGTAGATATTGGTCATAATGTGATAAGGCGTCATGCGGATCAACTGGTAGAGTCGAGAGCAAGGGTCGAACCCATGGTTGTGACAGAGACAACTGTGGAAGACGTTAATGAACCTGAAGCATCTACCTCGGCAGGGAATGTACTTGATGATGATGACACCCAATACATTGGAAACCAAATAGAGGAGGCACCTCAACAACAAGAATCAGAGACTACTGAGAGGCGTTATCCAAGCCGCATCAGAAAGCCTCCTGAGAGACTGAACCTTTGAACTGTTATACCTGAAGTTATATATGTATATATGTTATTATGTTATGTTAAATGGGGATATGACTGTTAAGCTAAAAAGGGAGGATTGTGGTGTATGTAACCTGTTCCACCTTAAGAGAACTTAAGCCTGTTCCACCTTAAGAGATGTACTACTTTCTCTGGCTGCTGTATACGTAATACCGGTGGTGACCACACCGGTATATAAGCACTGTGTAATAATATTGTATTCAGTATAGTCCCGACCTCCAACCAGTAAAGACCTGTTGAATTTACTCTTGTAGTCTGTGTAGTAATTATCACTATAACACACAGACTTAACACATGTGACAAACCATGTGATAATACATTACAATTAGGATGCATTGTAAGTTGTGTAGATTGGAGCAGGAAGTTACAAAAGGACATAGGCCTAGAAATTCAGTATCACCACGTTTGGGGCACTACAGTCGAGCGTGCGCTAAATTTAGTGCCCGGCGCAACTTAGCGCCACCTTCACTGAAATTGAGTTGCATCGCCCCAAGAGGTTGTTGCTGTCCTAAAGCAGGCAGTGCACGACTATCCTAAGGCGCTAAGCCGGCGAGCCGAGGTGCTACCACTGAGGGCGGGCGCAGCGCAGGTGCGGCCAGTTAGCGATTGCAGGCAGACACGCTGGCGCCGGTCACCTCTTAAAGGGGGAGGGTCGATTTGGCTTACAGCCACGCCCTGCACATTGGAGCCCTGATTCTAGGCCTGGACAGACCTGCTGCGACATCGTTACGCCTATGACCATGGAGAAGGCCTGGGAGCGAGCGCAGCGCTTCAGTGAGGGGACCCTGAAGGTTCTGGTTGGCGCAGTGAAGCGCAGGCGACCTATCCTCTTTCCTGACAGTGGCAGGAGGCTGCTGCCCAGCGAATATAGAAAAGCTTGGAGGGAGGTGGCACACAGAGTGACCTCCAGCAGCATGGTCCCTAGGACCCCAACGCAATGCAGGAAGAAGTTCAACAACCTCACTCGGGTTGTCAGGGTGAGTAACCTTTCCAGTATCCTCTTCATCCCTGCATGTGCACCTCACTTTATGGCCAAAGGGTCCTGAAAGCCCCAATGCCCAGCCCTCATCCAACACCTATGGGACTCTCATGAAAATCACATGCACATTCACCACTTTACACACTGTCAGGGCTATTCCACCATGGGAGGCAGTGCAGCTAAGATCAGGGCTTCACACTGTCAGAGCTATTCGACCATGGGAGGCAGTGCAGCCAAGATCAGGGCTTGACACTGTCAGGGCTATTCGACCATGGGAGGCAGTGCAGCCAAGATCAGGGCTTCACACTGTACTCAGAGCCCGTCCTTTCTCTTGCAGGGCAAGTTGGCCAACAATAGGAGGCAGCAGCAACGGACCGGGGGAGGCCGTCCTGAACTTAAAGACCTCAGCGATCTGGAGCAGCGAGTGGAATGGATTATGGCAGGCTGGCTGATTGGCCCCGTCGCCACTGGAGATGCCGACCCCGTTCTGGACAGCAATGGTAAGGTCATCACCTTTTTGACCTCTCTCTTTCCACTTGTGCCTCACACCAGCATCCTTTGCCACTATTGAACCAATGCAGTGCATTGCAGCACTCATGCCTCCCTCGCTGCCGCCCTGTCCTCACACTAAAGCAACTCTTGTACCTCCCTGCTTTCAGATGCTGATTCACCAGGTGAGGAGACGGGCCCTCAAGCAGGCACTGTGAGTGAATCAGAAGGCGAGGAGGAGGAAGAGGAAGCTGTAATGATATCAGCAAATAGTGATGGTATTTGCCTGTTTGATTATTATGCCTTACCAGCATATTTGCCTGTTTGATTATTTATGCCTGACCAGCAGAGGGCATGTGAGAGAGAGAGAGTTTAGTTTTAGTTTCGTTTTAGATGGATCTCTAAGATGGTGTCTCCTGTAATGCTGTTAACTGAGTTGAACAGACTTTAGATTAAAAGACATTGGCCTAGAAATTGGGTTTTGGCTTAGCCAGGGCTTTAGCGCCGGAAATTAGTGCCGGCGCTAAGTCCCCTGCGCGCGCCAAAAATTCAGTGGCGCCGCGCCCAAACGGCTGCCGGCGCTACTGAAGGGTCTTAGCGCCTGGAAAAGGGCGCTAACTGCCGTTTCGCGCCGCAATTCCGGCGCTGCGGCACCCGATGCGGTGCGGCAGGCTGGGGAAGTGCAGGCCTCCTCCTTCCGTTAAGGAGGAGCTGCCTGCACCCGGCCGCGGCCCGCGCAAATCTGCTTAAAAATGAGCCCGGCACCTCGGACAAGTGCCGGGCTTGCATCTGTTCCGGGGGGGGGGGAGAGAAGTCCGGGGATGGAGCTGCGGGCAGGCGGCCGGCGGGAAAGCGGCCGGCCGCCGCGGGGCCTTTAATGCGCCGGCGCTAACTGCAGTAAGGCACCTCTGACAAAACGCTGGTTGCGGCTGCCACGGGCGAGGCGGCCGCAACTCAATTTCGGAGTTTGGGCGGGTTACCATGGCAACCGGGACGCTGCGCACACCGATGACGTCATCGGTGCCGGCGCAGTGCTACCGGAGCAACGCCGATTTAGGGCCCCAGGGAATTTCACTACTGGCCATAACTCCGGCGCAAGGCCCTCTAGCGCCTCAAATGAGGCGCTAAGGCGACTGAATTTTCAGCCAATTCTCTTTCATGAATGTGTCGTCATTGAACCCACATACAAATCAATACATGGTGTCAGAAGTGATGGAAAGAGATGAAGAGGAAAAATCTGAAGTTAAATCAGCTCTCCACATATTAGCAAGCCAAAAGAGAACATCGTTACTTACCATTGGAGAATAGCTAACGAAGTGAAAAATGGAAGGTTTACACCCACCGGCGAAGCTTCAGTTGACAGGTAATGTGGCTGAAAATTGGAGAGGGTTCAAACAACGTTTGGAGTTGCATTTAGCGGCAATCGGAGCTGACGAGAAAAGTGATCAAATGAAAGCGTCAGTGTTCTTACATGTCGTGGGTGATGAAGCGCTGGAGGTGTATAATAACTTCACATTCGCTGCTGATGGAGACAAAATGAAGCTGGATAAAATAATGGAACAGTTTGAGGCCTACTGCATACCTAAACGTAACGTGACGTTTGAGAGGCACAGATTTTTCACATGCGTACAGAAAACGGGAGAGACTATTGATCAGTATGTGACTGAACTGAGAAACAGAAGCAAAATGTGTGAATTTGGGGGACTGACAGACTCGCTGATAAAAGACAGACTGGTGTGTGGTATTCCAGATAATGGTCTAAGGGAAAGACTGCTAAGAGAGCAAAATCTAGACCTGGGAAAAGCCATAGCACTGTGTAGGGCTACAGAGACTGTGAAGTCGCAGGCAAAGGAGCTGTTCAGTGACAGTAGCTGCAACGTGGATGCAGTGAGAAAGAACGGACACAAACCGTTTAACAAAAAGAGCGCCAATGTGAAAAAAGAGGCGTGGCCAGCGAACAAAAATGAAAGGGGCAATCGAAAGCCATGTAGTCAATGCGGTACACAGCATACACCAAAAAAGTGTCCAGCATATGGTAAAACATGCAATAGTTGCAACAAAAACAACCATTATGCCCATTGCTGTAAGAACCAAGCGCAACAAAGCAAGGTCCATGCAGTAGATGAAAGCGAGATAGAGGAGTTCTATGTGGATGTCGTGTCTGAAAACAAAAAAGAAAAAAGAGACTGGATGTTGATACTAAAAGTGAATGACATACACATTCCATTTAAATTGGATACTGGAGCACAAGTTAATGTGATATCAGAGACTGATTTTAAGAAAATTAGACCCAGACCAAAGATACATGGAATAAAAGTGAAAGTGACAGGATACTCAGGTACTGATATACCAGTGAAAGGAAAATGCATTGTCAAAGTGACACACAAGGACAGAGAGCACACGTTAGCATTAATCGTGGTGCCAAAGGATGTGCAAGCCATATTAGGTTTAATAGCCTGTGAGAGACTGAACCTGGTAAAGAGAGTCCTCATTGTGGAAAGCGAAGGAGAGACAGTCTATGATGAACTCATGAAAGAGTACAACGACCTAGTTCAGGGTCTAGGCTGCCTTCCAGGAGAACACACGATCAGAGTAGATAAAAGTATGACACCGGTCATACATCCATGCAGAAAAGTTCCGTTTGCTCTTCAAAAGCAACTGAAGGCAGAGTTGGACAGGATGGAAAGCCTGAACGTGATTCAGAAGATAGATGAGCCAACTGAGTGGGTGAGTTCCCTCGTCATTGTGGACAAAAAGAATGGAAAGCTCAGAATTAGCCTGGATCCAAGAGATCTAAACAGAGCAATAAAGAGAGAGCACTTCAAGCTTCTTACACGTGAGGAAATCATGTCACAGTTTGCAAATGCAAAGTATTTCAGCAAGTTAGATGCATCATCAGGATTTTGGCGGATGAAACTGGACGAGGCAAGTTCAAGACTGTGCACGTTCAACAGTCCATTTGGCAGATACAGATTCCTAAGGTTACCATTTGGCATTGCCTCAGCTCCTGAAGTGTATCACAAAACTATCCATATGATCTATGAGCACCTGGAGGGAGTTGATACATCAATGGATGACATCATAGTATGGGGAACCACGAGAACTGAGCATGACGAGAGACTGAAAAAAGTGCTGGAAGCAACAAGGAAAACAAACCTGAAGCTGAATAGGGAGAAATGCCAGCTCAGGGTGACAGAACTGACATTCGTGGGAGATATCCTTAGCAGTGAGGGCATCAGACCAGATCCCAGAAAGGTGTCCGCCATTGAGAATATGCCAAAGCCACAATGCAAAAAGGACGTGCAGAGGTTTAATGGAATGATCAACTACATGGGTAAATTCATATCCAAACTCTCAGAAAAGATGGCGCCACTGAGATGACTAACTGAAAAGAACATAGAATGGGAATGGAATCATGAGCATGAGAAGTCATGGACCGATCTAAAGAAACTGCTCACAGAGGAACCAGTTCTGAGGTTTTATGACCCAGCGAGACCCATCAAGATATCATCAGATGCATCACAGAGTGGGCTCGGTGCCGTTCTTCTGCAAAAATATGACTACTGGCAATCTATTGCATATGCATCGTGCTCAATGACAGACGCGGAGACGCGATATGCTCAAATAGAAAAGGAGCTGCTCAGCATCACATACGCCTGTGAAAGATTTCACCAGTTTGTGTCAGGACAAGCAATCAGTGTAGAGACTAACCATAAGCCCTTGATTGCATTGTTCCAAAAGCCACTAAATAGCTGTCCGCTTAGAATACAAAGAATGATGATCAGGCTGCAACGCTATACACTGAATGTTGCGTACACACCGGGTAAGCTGATGTATACAGCAGACACATTGTGCAGAGCTGTAGACCCAAGAGAGCCCGCAAACACCAAAATGGATGAAAAAGTGAACGCCTACGTGGACATGATCACAAGTGCACTGCCCATTGCAGATGCAAAAATGGAGCTCATAAAGACTGAGACAAACAAAGATGAAACAATGAGATGACTGAGGAAAAGCAGTTTGGATGGATGGCCCAACATGAAGCAAGACTGCTCACCTGACATGGCAGAGTACTGGAACTGCAGGGCGGAACTATCAGTGGTCGAAGACATCACCTACAAAGGAAGTAAAATAGTTATCCCAAAGAGTCTGAGAAAAGAGATGCTAAAAAGGATCCATGGAGGACATCTGGGAATCGAAAAGTGTAAGAAAAGAGCACGAGAGGTGATGTACTGGCCACGAATCAACCAAGATGTGACAAATGAGGTGTCAAACTGCACAATATGCATGAAATATCGAGCAAGCAATCCGGTAGAACCACTAAAGCCACACCCAGCGCCAGACAGACCTTACCAGAAGGTAGGCGCTGACCTATTTGTATGTCAAGGGAAGGACTATCTTGTAGTCACAGACTATTACTCCCTGTATCCAGAGGTTTGTAGACTGTACACAACCACTGCAGATGCTGTGATAACAAGTATGAAAGCCATATTCTCCAGCCATGGCGTGGCAAGCGAGGTCTTCACAGACAACGGACCCCAGTTTTACAATGCAAGTTTCCGACACTTTGCCAAAGAGTGGGACTTTGTCCACACAACGTCAAGTCCTCACTTTCCACAGTCCAATAGACTAGTGGAAAAATCGGTCCAGACAGTGAAAAGACTGATGTACAAGGCAAAAGACAGTGGAACTGACTTCTACCAGAGCATGCTTGTATACCGCACAACGCTGCTCGAGTGTGGTATGTCACCAGCCCAACTCCTTATGGGACGTCTGCTAAGGTCAAACCTACCCATCCCGGAGAACCTCCTGAAAACAAAAGAGGGGGAGAAAGTGAGGAAGTTCAAAGAACAACAGAAAGAAAAGCAAAAGTACTACTATGACAGAGGAACACAAAACCTACCTGAACTCCACACTGGTGACCAAGTAAGGTTCAAAGACAAAACAAACATATGGACTCAGAAGGGAACTGTCCTGAGTGAAGTACAACCAAGATCATACACCATTCAGACAGATGAGGGTGCTGTTCTGCTAAGAAATCGTCAGGATCTTCTCATGGGACCAGCCACAGCAGGTCAAAAGACTGATACTGTTGAACAACCTGATCACACAGCAGGTCAAAAGACTGATACTGTTGAACAAACTGATCACACAGCTGAGAAATCATCATCTGAGGCAACAACTCAGATTCAAGGACAATCAATCAGAAAATCCTCAAGATGTGTGAAGCCTCCTGAGAGACTCATTGAGCAAGTTTAAGGACTATTGTTATAGAAGGAAGTAATGTTATCTTATTCTCTCTTCAAGTTCTAGTGTATTTACATATTTCATGTGAACACACAAAACAAGGTTAAAAAACCTTGATCATGATAATGATAATGTAAGTTCATTAAGTGTTACAGTTAAAATGCAGAGTAATACAAAGAAAACATGTTGTTAGATAAAAGTAAAATACTTTTGTTTTAAGAAAGGGAGATGTAATGATATCAGCAAATAGTGATGGTATTTGCCTGTTTGATTATTATGCCTTACCAGCATATTTGCCTGTTTGATTATTTATGCCTGACCAGCAGAGGGCATGTGAGAAAGAGAGAGTTTAGTTTTAGTTTTGTTTTAGATGGATCTCTAAGATGGTGTCTCCTGTAATGCTGTTAACTGAGTTGAACAGACTTTCGATTAAAAGACATTCTCTTTCATGAATGTGTCGTCATTGAACCCACATACAAATCAATACAGAAGCTGGAACATCAGTGCCACCCTCAGCCGAGGCAGCCCATGGCCATGATGGGGACACGTCTTCCCTGGAGGGGAGCAGGGGGGAAGGGTCTGAGGAGGGTGAAGCTCCGGGGCCCAGCGGGCTGTAGCAATGCAGGGGGGGGGTAGGGAAGCTCGGCGGCCTTCTCCCCGGAGGGAGAGTGTGGCCTCCAGTCCTGCTACAGTGAGCGCAGAGGAGGTGCGGCTCCTTGGTGAAATGGGCGCCCAGGCGGAGCGCAGGCACACTGAGCTCATGGCTGCAGTGGCAAGGATGCCTGACTCCATAGAGTCACTGGCAAGGAGTGTACAGGAATTCGAGGCAGCACAGGCAAGGAGTCTGCAGGATTTCGGGGCAGCACAGGCAAGGAGTCAGCAGGACGTCGTGCAGCACAGGCAAGGAGTCTGCAGGACTTCGGTGCAGCACACGCGGCTTCCAGCCAAGTGCTTAGTTGTGCCATGCAGTCACTGGCTGGTCTGATGCAGACACAGATCAGGGCCACATGAGCACTAACTGCAGCCACCCTCGCTAGATCAGCCAGGATTCACCAGGGCCCTCGCCGCGCCGCAGCAGGCCAGCAGTCTGTGCTTCAGCAGATGGCTGCGCATGCTTCAGTGCTGCCTCATACGAGTGCCAGTGTCTCGTCCGACCAGGGAGTGCCTGTGCTCTGTCAGGTTGGCAGCATTCCTGCTGCCAACACTGTCACTCCTCCACTGCAGCTGCCACCACCCGAAGGACAGACTGCTGCCGCCCAAGCAGAGTTGGAGCAGTCAGCAGCCGGGCCCTCCAGGCCCAGAGCGGGTCCAGGCCGTCCCCCAAGGGCATCTGCCATCTCACTATCTGACCCTCAGCAGCCTTCACCCAGCCTTGCTGCAGCCACTGTGGTCCCATTGCGGAGGAGCTGCAGGGCGGGAAGGGGCCAATCTCACAAGCGAGGCAAATCACCCTCGCAGGCCAAAAAGTAGGAGGTCTGGCAAAATGTTGTGGTTTTTTTTGTGAAGGCCGAGGATCATGGTCATTTTTGTTTAACTCTTTTGTTCATTGTCCCAGGTTGTGAGAGCCAGTTATGTGTCTGACTTTTTTGGGGGGTTTCTCTGTATTTGTTTGTCATGCGGGAAGGGCACAGAGTTTGTTAAATAAATAATTGTCTTTATTCGGATTGTGCATGCTTGCACTTTGAACTATTTGTTGCCTTGACCGGCTCAGGGTTTGCGGAGCGGGTCCATTCATGTTCTTTCAATGGCACAAGCCATTCCCTGAGAGGGGGCCTAGAACCGACTTGCAATATGCCGCTGACGAACGGCCCTTGCACTTTGTGCCTCCCTCCCATCTTGGTGCTCCTCCTCCTCCTCCTCCTCCTCCTCTGGTGGTCTTCTAATGTCTGCTGGCAGTGGCTGAGTCCTGAGGATAGCCAGGTTGTGCAGCATGCAGCACACTACAACGAAATGGGAGCCTCGCTCAGGCGAGTACTGTAGGGCTCCCCCCGAATGGTTCAGACAGCGGAACCATTGCTTTAGCACGCCAATTGTGTGCTCAATGATGTTCCTGGTCGCTTGATGGCTGTCATTGTATCGCTCTTCAGCAGGGGTGGTGGGCACACGGAGCGGGGTCATCAGCCAGGTGCACAAAGGATAGCCCTTGTCCCTGAGAAGCCAGCCTCCTGGGTGAGCCGGGGCTTCAAAAATGTTTGCCACAGAAGTCTGGCGCAGGATGAAGGCGTCATGGTGGCTTCCTTGAAAGCGGGCATTGACAGCTAGTATCAGCTGCCTGTGGTCACACACTAACTGCACGTTCAACGAATGGAACCCCTTCTGGTTGCGGTAATCCTCGGCATTCTCTAGAGGCGCCCGCAAAGCCACATGCATGCAGTCAATGGCGTCCTGGACCATGGGGAAGCCCGCTATTCTTGCAAATCCCATTGCACACTCTTGCTGCTTGTCCAGGGTCATGGGGAAGGAAATGTACTGACGTCTCCTTTTGAAGAGGGCATTCGTGACCTGGCAGATGCAGCAATGCACTGCGAACTGGGAGACATTGGCAATGTCCCCAGTAGCGGATTGGAAGGAGCTGGTGGCATAGAAGTTGAGAGCCACTGTCACCTTCACTGCCACCGACAGAGACGTCCTGCTCCTCAGCTGAGGCTGCAGATCTCTCTGAAGCAGGTGGCAGATCTCAGTGACCACCTCCCTTCTGAATCGAAGCCTCCGAATGCACAGCTCCTCAGACATGTTGAGGTAGGAGAAGTGCTGGCTGTATACCCTGGGAGGGTAAGGCCTCCTGTGCCGACGCCTGTTGGCCCTCCTCCATCTGGCCATGATTGGCACTCTCTCTCGGTGTCTCTGAGCCCTCTCAATGCAATGGAGAAACCCAACGTTTCCACCCATTGCAGCCCCCATTATATGTGGCCACTCAAGGCTATGGCACTGAAAAATAAATCCAACTGCAAAGCTCTGGGCTGAAACCAAAAGTTCCTGTGCGAGCGCTGAGTCAAAGCAGAAAGCTCTCTCCCTTTGTCTCTCTGCAAATCTCTCTCTCTCACACAGAAGGAGTGGTCCAAAATGGCTACCACAAAGAATGCAGGAAGAGCCCCCTTTAAATAGCGCCCCCCCAGCCCCACAGCAACTGGGAACCGTTCCACTCAACCAGTCGCTGGGAGCGCCAGGCAGAAAGAAGAGGGGCGCCCCTGAAGTTCCGGTTCAGTGCGCACCAAGGGCGTTGCACCATGAAATGACATCAGGATCTGCGCGCACAGCTGAGTGGGCGTTGTGGTTTTGCGCCGCCACTAAATCTTCACTCAAGTTCGCGAGAGGAGCAGATCGCGCCGCGCTGCGCCCGGGCGCTAGCCGCTTTGCGCCCCACTTATTGCCCTCTTAAGGCGCTAGTGGCTGGCGCTACCAACTGAATTTCTAGGCCATTGTGGTGGTACCACTGGTTGTCCCTTACATTGAGACACATAATTCCCTTTAACTTACCTTACTGTATGTTTAACTTACCTTTTGGGGCCGTTGCCCTTTTAACTTACCTGTTGGGGCCATTGCCCCTTTAAGATGCGCCCTAGCGCGCTGACGTCACGTCACGTACAACGTGATGTGCGTGCGCTGGCACAGCCCGGCCTAGCGTCTTCGGCCTCAATGGCCAGCCAACGGGAGCAACGCGATCTTCCGCTCCCGCGGCAAGCACCGGCACAGCCCGGCCTCCCGACTTCGGCCTCAACGGCCAGCGACGCAACGACGCGCATCACGTGATGCCCTAAGCGCGGGAAACGCAAACAACGTGATGACGTCACAACACAAACGCGATGACGTCATCACGCTCCCCACCGGACTGCGAACTCAGTCCTCGTGGAGTCCCCGCTGGGACAAGTCCTACACCATGGTGCTCCTACAGTCAGCCATCTTACCTGCTATCTTACCTGCTGTAATTAGCCTGTTCCTATAAATAAACAACTTATTTATAGTTCGTCGAAGTCAAACTCTCTTATTTAGTGGCGATCTACACGAACCGCTACATTGGTGACCCCACGACGTGAGTACGGGAGCTCATCAATTCCAACGCTACAATTGGTGAACCCGTATCCGTGAACGATTTTCACGGTAGCAACGCGCGCCTGAACCTCGTCTTCACTCAAGACGACCAACGCACAACCAACGAACAACCACGGAACAGCAACCGCCTAACACCAATTCCATCAAAAGCGACCCCGTCTTTGCATACGTATTCGCAATGGAAACGCAGCTTGGAGGTGAGCCCGTTTTTCTTGAACGATTTCACAGAGGTAGAGCACGACCAACGGCAACCGTCATCCACCAGCGCTACAATTGGTGGGTTTGTGAACGTCTTTCACAAACGAAGCGTGCTATGGAAGCATCAGCCGTTCTGCTGTCGCTACCGCAATCCAGGGAGCCACGGTCTCCCTCGTGCTTTATGCAGGTAGAAGCCCTGTTCGCCGAGAACATCGATACGGCACAGACCACGCACGTGCTCACGGTCTCCGTATTCGACTCTTCTACCGCCACATGGATCGTCCGCCTCTACGTACAAAGCAACAGCAAGTATACATCTCTCCAAGCGCGGGGTACAGCATGTTCGGGCCCACAAGATCGGAGCACGCCCCGCGGGGATACCACGAGGACTCACCCCCACGAAACACGAGGACGCACTCCTCGCGCACGAGGACACATCCCTCGTGAACACCGACGACTCCTTCTCCGCCGACGATGCACCAGCCCTTCACCCTGCTGGTTGTGTTACCTACTACACGATTCGGCGTGAACAAAAGCGTGCCGCCCTCCCGGCTGTTTTCTCCTAAATCTACAACAGTTTCAAGTGTTGCCGCCCTCCAGGCAGAGTTTACCCCGCCCGAAAGCAACAACAACCTGGACCGTTGCTGCCCTTTACCCGGTTTTCGTGTAGATCGCCACTAAATAAGAGAGTTTGACTTCGGCGAACTATAAATAAGTTGTTTATTTACAGGAACAGGCTAATTACAGCAGGTAAGATAGCAGGTAAGATGGCTGACTGTAGGAGCACCGTGGTGTAGGTCTTGTCCCAGCGGGAACTCCACGAGGACTGAGTTCGCAGTCCTGTGGGGAGCGTGATGACGTCATCGCGTTTGTGTTGTGACGTCATCACGTTGTTCGCGTTTCCCACGCTTAGGGCATCACGTGATGCGCGTCATTGCGTCGCTGGCCGTTGAGGCCGAAGTCGGGAGGCCGGGCTATGCCGGTGCTTGCCGCGGGAGCAGAAGATCGCGTCGCTCCCGTCGGCTGGCTGTTGAGGCCGAAGACGCTAGGCCGGGCTGTGCCAGCGCACGCACATCACGTCGTACGTGACGTGACGTCAGCGCGCTAGGGCGCGTGTTAAAGGGGCAATGGCCCCAACAGGTAAGTTAAAAGGGCAACGGCCCCAAAAGGTAAGTTAAACATACAGTAAGGTAAGTTAAAGGGTGTTGTATCCGTGTGTTAATGGAGACACGGAATGCAGGAGTTGGTTTAACAGGTGTTTACTGAACAAAGTCTGGAGGTGAACTAAAAGATACAAGACGCTATACAGGCTTATATACCCGAGTGGTCACTACTGGTATTACTGTACACAGGGGCTCTTAAAGGTACATACACTACAATTCCTCCCCTTTTAGATAATTAGTACATAACATTTTAAGTAATCATTAATTAACATGTTTACAAGAACAATAATCTACACATTTGCTGCAGTTAATCAATTATAAGTCAGTCTCTCTGGAGGCTTCCTGACTCGGTCCGGATAACGCCTCGGTGGTGTAGTAGTATTCGGTGGTGTAGTAGGTTCTTTTGGCAAGGTCGATTTGGCTTGAATGCCAGTGTCGGGTTCATCTGGTTCCAGTATCACCGGATCGGAGGTAGATACTATGGGTATCTCTGCTTCATCATTAGGCGTATAGAGTTGTGGTGTAGGTTGTCCCTTTTCGGATGACTCTATGATCTGGTCAGCATGGCGCCTTATTATGCTTTCACCAATGTTCACGGTATACATCAGCGGTGCTAGTCGTGTGTAAATAGTTCCAGGCTGCCATTTCTCGGTACGGTAGTCCCGGGCCAAAACTTGTTGACCTATCTGGAAGGTTCTAGTTGGCCTTTCATTCATGCCTTGAAATTGCCGGTTTTCTACGTCCCTTCTGATGTTTGGCTTGATCAAATCCAGCCGGCATCTTAGTCTTCTATTGAAAAACATCATGGCGGGAGTTTGGTTTGTAACCACATGTGTTGCATTCCTGTACGCAAACAAGAAGTTATCTACCTTATGTTGTAGATTTATGTCTTCATTACCCATGGCCTTTATGGCCTTCTTGAAGGTCTGGACAAACCTTTCAGCTAATCCATTGGTGGCGGGATGGTATGGGGCGGACGTGTAGTGCTTAACCCCATTGTTTTTTAAGAACTTCCTGAATTCTTTGGACACAAATTGCGGTCCATTATCAGAACAGATCTGTTCAGGCAGCCCGTTCCTGGCAAATATGGTCCTTAATACTGTGATAGTTTTTTCCGTGGTGGTGGAGGACATCTTTATTACCTCCGGCCACTTGGAGTGTGCATCAACCGCGATTAAGAACATTGAGTCCATAAATGGACCAGCAAAGTCGATATGTACCCTTTGCCATGGAGATGAGGGCCACTCTCATGGATGTAAAGGGGCTTGTGGTGGGGCGTTTTGGACCTTCTGGCATCCTAGACAGCTCTTGGTCATTTCTTCGATGTCTCCATCGATACCTGGCCACCACACAAAAGCTCTGGCTAAGTTCTTCATTTTCACTCCACCCAGATGCCCCTCGTGAAGCTCCTTTAGCACTTTATCCTGGAGTTTGGGTGGAATCACCACTCTGGATCCACACATCAAGGTTCCTCGGCACACTGACAGCTGTTCTCTTCTTTGCAAGAATGCTGGCAACAGTGGTTCGCCATGTGCTGGCCATCCCTTCACCGTTAAATCGTAGACTCGTGAGAGAGTCGGGTCATTTCTCGTTTCCTTTTCAATGGTAGAATTTGTTACTGGTAGACATTCCACTGTGGTTGAGTGGAACATCTCCACTGGGTCCACTGTAGGTGCCTCTTCTACCGTTGGCAATGGTAGGCGCGATAAACCGTCAGCATTCCCATGCTGTTTTGATCCTTTGTATTCTATGTCATATTGGTGTGCCCCTAGGAAAAGGGACCACCTCTGTAGCCTTTGCGCTGTCATAATGGGAACGCCCTTTTTAGGGTTGAATATGGAGACGAGGGGTTGATGGTCAGTCAACAAGGTAAATTTTTGTCCGTGTAGGTAATGGTTGAATTTCTTCACTCCCCACACCAGGCTGAGTGCTTCCCTGTCGATCTGGGCATAGTTACGCTCAGCTGAGTTCAATGAGCGTGACGCAAAAGCTATCGGCCACTCCGAGCCATCAGGGAATCTATGTGATAATACCGCTCCTACGCCGTAAGGGGATGCATCGCACGCCAGTCTGATTGGCAGTGATTGGTTGTAATGAGCCAACACTTCCTTGGACGTGATCAAGCCTTTGCATTTATGAAAGGCACGTTTACAGTCTTCGCTCCATTTCCAAATTACTCCCGTTTGTAGCAGTGCGTTAAGTGGGTGCAGAACAGTTGACAAGTTCGGTAAAAATTTATGACAGTAATTTATCAATCCCAGGAACGACCTTAATTGTGAGACATTTTCAGGTGCTGGGGCTTTTATGACCGCTTCAATTTTTTCAGGTGACTTATGCAACCCTTCTTCGTTAATTATATGGCCACAATATGATATTTGTTTCTGGAAAAATTCGCACTTGGGGCGATTTGCTCATAGGCCCCGTTCTCTCAGCCTAGTGAGCACCTGCTCCAAATTGGCAAGGTGCTCGTTGTCGTTTTCTCCTGTTGCAAGGATGTCGTCTAGGTAGCATTGAGTCCCCGGAATCCCTTGCAGGACTTGCTCCATAGCTCTTTGCCAGATAGCTGGAGCTGATGTTACTCCGAAAACCAGTCGATTGTACTGGTACAGGCCTTTGTGTGTGTTTATCGTGAGATACTTTTTAGAGGCCTCCTCAACCTGTAGATATGCCTGTGCCAAGTCAATTTTGGTGAAACGTTTCCCTCCGGATAGTGAGGCGAAAATATCTTCTATCCTCGGAAGAGGATACTGTATCGTGTGAAGGATCGGGTTTACAGTCACCTTGAAGTCCCCACAGATGTGAATTTTTCTCTGTTCTTCAGATTTATCATTATTCAACGTTTTCTTCATGACCGGGACGATGGGTGTTGCCCACTGTCTCCAATCTACCTTGGATAACACGCCTGCTTTTTCCAAATTCTCCAGCTCTGCCTCGACTGCTGGACGAATTGCGTATGGCACCGGCCTTGCCTTAAAAAACTTGGGAATTGCCGCATCTTCCACTTTTATTGAGGCGGTGACGCCTTTCAAGGTTCCTAGTTCCTGTTGAAACACTTCTTTGGCGTTAGCCAAGATGTCTTTTAATCGTTCAGGTATGACGTCACCGTCAGTGCCTGAATAGAGTGCCAGTTTAAACGTATCTTCCTGATCCATTCACATCCCAACAACGGTGGACCACCATCTTGTGGAACGTATAAATACAACTTCTGTATTTCCTTGCCATTGTATACAACAGGCACCCTTATTTTCCCTCTGGGGTATACTTTCTGCCCCGTATATGTCTTCAAGATAATGGATGTGTCTTTCAAAGATATATGCGGAAATAGCCGCTCGTAATCCCGTCGACTTATGACGGTCAGAGCTGATCCTGTATCTAGCTCCATTTTAACTGGGGACCCCGCTATCGTGAGGGTAACCCAAATGGTCTGGTAATCTTCTTTGGCAATTACATTATGTAATTTGAGACAGCTTAGTCTCTTGTTTCCGTAGCCGCTATCACTCTTCTGGTCTTCGGAGCTACTGTCTGTCATCATTTGTACCTTTCTGTACTTTTCCTTATTGATTTTTTTTCTGTCAGTGGATTTTTTGTTTCCAGATCGGCATACACGTGCAATGTGTCCCATCTTTCCGCATTGCCTGCATGCTTTGTCCTTGAACCAGCAGTCCCTCTGGTCATGGGTGGATCTGCCGCAGCGATAACATCTCTCGAAACCCCGTGTCATTTCATGGGTGCCGAAGTCCTGTGGCTTTTGCTGTATCTCTGCAGTTCCTCTTGCTGCTGCTTCGTATGATACAGCCACACTGAAAGCCTTGTCCAGTGTCAAATCTTTCTCAGAAAATAGCCTTTTCTGTGTTCCTTCACTTAGGAGACCGCAGACGAATTTGTCTCGTAGAGAATCTGCCAGTCCTGCCCCAAATTGGCAGTGCTTTGACAGCTTTCTTAATTCGGTGAGGTAATCAGCGTTACTTTCATTCTTGTGCTGATTCCTCCTGAAGAATTTGAATCGTTCCACTATCAGCAGCGGTGTTGGGTTTAAGTGCTCCTGTAGGGTATCAACAATCTCCTTAAAATTCTTGTCCACCGGTTTGGCTGGAGTGATTAAGTTTCGTAACAGCCCGTATGTCCTTGCGCCCATCAGATTTAGAAGTACCGATGCCTTTTTATCATCCTCTACTTCATTCGCTGTGCAATATACCTCCACTCTTTCCACATATGTGGTCCAATCCTCTATATCACTATCGAAAGCAGTAATATTGCCAGTCTTAGGCATCCTGAAAATCAAAAATGGCGCCTCCCGCGCTTTCCTTTCTTCCCTGCCGAGAAAAAATGGCGTCTCCCGCGCTTTCCCGCCACTGCCACTGCTGACAACGCTGTTCTCCACGGTTTTTATTTACACAGATATTTTTAATAGTTGGAGACTCGTTCCCGCCGGACTCTCTGGGACTTTTCCCTCCCTCTGCTTGGTCCGAACGCCGACCTGCTTTGCAGCGCCGGCCGTCTCCAGAGTGCTCCACCCTCCGTCTCTGTTTGCCTCCACCTTCCGACTCGCTGCTCG
This sequence comes from Somniosus microcephalus, assembly GCF_052327205.1. Lineage (NCBI taxonomy): Eukaryota > Metazoa > Chordata > Chondrichthyes > Squaliformes > Somniosidae > Somniosus > Somniosus microcephalus. The sequence goes on from NC_140993.1 coordinate 132,694,418, forward strand.
GCCCTGCTGCAGAGCCATCTGATCGAGCCCCAGCCCACTGCCCAGGAAGGATTAGTGCAGTACCTGCCACCAGCCCGGCTAGCTGGTGAAACCACAGGTTTTTTTTTTTCGGTTTTTTTTCTTCAACCTTCGTCTGAGGAATCGACCTCCTTGAGGTGCTGCCGAATTGCAGGTAAGTCCGTTTCCAACTCGTCGCCACTGTTGTATCCGTGTGTTAATGGAGACACGGAATGCAGGAATTGGTTTAACAGGTGTTTACTGAACAAAGTGTGGAGGTGAACTAAAAGATACAAGACGCTATACAGGCTTATATACCCGAGTGGTCACTACCGGTATTACAGTACACAGGGGCTCTTAAAGGTACATACACTACAATTATGTGTCTCAATGTAAGGGACAACCAGTGGTACCGCCACACCATAGTCTTTAAATGAGTAGGCCAAACTGTATCAGATGCAATCTAAAAATTTTGGAAGTACAGCATCCATTAACTGTTCATTAAATATTTATCTGTCATCATTAATTTATCCTCAATAAAATTGCTATAGCAGATAGCTGTGTTGTTAATAATATTTATTTAACAAGAATTCATATTTAAGTTCTCCCAGAAGCCAAATGGCCATAGTATAAACAAGGATTACTAACCATTCATTGTACTCTTAATTTAATACCATTTACCTGTGTGCCAGCTTGTTTTAAAATTCTGTGCTGGCTACAGTTACACTTGGCTTTCTCTAAACAATTGCTCTGAAGCATGTGAATTGTATTGGCATTTTCAGGAAAGGTCAAAGAAGCAAAGTTTGAGTAGTACCTGATACTAGTGAGACCAAACTGACCTATAAAATGATTAAATTAAACTCTGACCAAAAATGCAAGACTAACTAGATGCACAAGTCAGAATCGAGGGCAATACATTTTTCAGTTTGCTAAGTTTCCCGAATTTTGCAGTCAACGGCGAACAAATGTCGCTCACCGTTCATTATGCTTACAGCTGCCCAGATACTTTCAGTGGGTTTTTGCGCAGCAACTTACGGTAATTGGAGAGCCATTTCAGAGTGGCATCTTCTAGAGGGGATCTGGGACATGTGTGAACAGGGCAAGTAACAGTCTGCCTCTTCAACCAATCAGGTTGAAGAATCCTACTGAGACGTGCATGCGGCCTCGAAATTCGGCACCTTAGCGCAGGCAGTTACAACCGGTTTCCACCTACTTCCGGCATGGCCAGCGCAGGTGGCCATCTTGGTGAGGGCCATAGCACGGGCAGTACGTGCCTGTACCAGCAGTATTCAGATTACACAGAATGTGATGTTAGTCAGTGTGCAACGTTGATTTGATGCACGACCTCACATTTTGGACGTCGCCATTCCAAATAACGCCCTTTCCTAAATACGCACAGTTGAACAGAGAGAGGCAAGAGGAGCACGCACGTGGCTTTGCCAGGATATCGGGCTTCCCCATGGTGCAGGTCACAATTGATTGCACACACGTAGCTTTGCGGGCGTTGCATATCAATGCTGAGATATACCATAACCGCAAAGGCTACCACTCTCTAATGTGCAGTTGGTGTGCAACCATGCCCAGCAAATCATGATGGTCATGATGCCTTCATCCTGCACCAGTCCGCTGTGCCAACAATCTTCCAGTCACCATGTCAAACCCAAGGGTGGCTACTCGGAGACAAGGGCTATCTGCACTACACTTGACTGATTCGTTCGGCCCGACTGCCTGCCTCTCTTCCGCGGCCATGTTCACACCCGGTGGCCCTGGAGATGGAGCACGTGTTGTCTGCCGGCATGCTTAAGGCCTTCCGCGACTGGTTGATGCCGCGGGGACTGGAGTGCATCATCATTCCGGCCAACACAATTTTAATTTAATTTGTTAAGGTTCTTTTAAAGTTATATTAGTTACAGTCTATTTATTTAAGCACCCAATAAAACATAAGAGTACACCGGGCTGTTAGCTCCCCTCCACAACCCCACCATTCATGGCCAACACTCATATAATGAGAGCTATGCTGCCACCAGGGTCCTCATGGAGCAGACCATCAGGGTGCTCAAGCAATGGTTCCGCTGCTTTGGCCACTCGAGCAGAGCTCCCCAGTACTCAACGGAGCGGGTGCCCTATTTCGTGGTGGTCTGCTGCACCCTCCACAACTTGACCATCATGAGGGTGCAGCCTTTGCCCGCACAGGTTCCGCAACCACCTCAGGAGGAGGGAGAGAAAGAGGAAGAGGAGGGGGAGGAAGGGAGGAGGCAGACTGTGTCTTGTTTTGCACACTTTGTACAAAAATAATAAATTGCAGGACAACGGAGTATTACAGTTTAAACTCTTTTATGAAGCATCAGGTCTGTGATCTCAATCATACAGCACAGTGGGGACAAGATGGAGTTAGGACCCCTTACAGATGCCTGCAGGCCAAAGACAACTCAGCATGTGATCACGTGAATATAATAGGTATTCCTTACAGATGCCTGCGGGCCAATGATAATTCAATATGCAAATGTTACATCCCCTTTCTTTTAAAAGAAAATATTATGCATTACTTTTAAACCTTTCTTCTACATAATGTTCTCGGTAGCATAAACATATAAGTAAACTCAGCATTTAACTAGTGCTGAAAACATCTCAACGTTTCAATAACGATGTACAGTTTTTTTTTAGGGCAGCGATCCGCCTACACCCTTTGACAGTTCACAAGTCAAGGATAACTCTAGGCTTGACCTCTCATCATGACCTTGTGTGGTATGGAACTGAGCATGCACCTGAATCGGTCAACAAATCAGGTTCAGGTTTAGGTTCAGGTAAGTATGATGTGTTTTGTGTATTGCTCTGTTCATCACACTCTGTTGAACTGATCCTCTCGTCGGAATGACGGTGTAGTTCCTTGGTGTTCAGGAGGTGCCTGCGATTGCGGCGGTACACCTGTCCTTCTGGGGTGCGGACGTGATACGATCGCTCAGTGTCAGCTGGCTGGATGATGACTGCTGGCTTGCAGTAGTCTTGCTCCTGGATTCTGACGGATTCTCCATTGTGCAACGGCGGCAGTAGTCTAGCTGACCCGTCATAGTATCTCTTTTGGCGTTGCTGTCTCTGTACACGTTTTGCATGCACTTGCTTGCAGCTGATGACCTCTGGCTGCAGCTGCTGGTTGGTGCTTGGAAGGGTTGAATGAAGTCTGCGGCTCATCAACAGCTGTGATGGTGACTTGAAGTTGTCAACCGGAGTGTTGCGGTACTCAAGGAGACTGATGTAGGGGTCTCTTTTGTCCGCTTTGGCTTTGTCCATGAGTGTTTTTGCAATCTGGACAGTTTTTCAGCAAGGCCATTACTTTGAGGGTAATGTGGGCTTGATGTGACATGTGTGAAATCCCATGCCTTGGCAAACGACTCGAACTCTTTTGATTTGTATTGGGGGCCATTGTCTGAGACTAAAGTCTCTACTATGCCATGCCTGGCAAAGGCTGCCTTTAGCTTGTGGATCACAGCTGCAGATGTGGTGCTGTGAAGCTTGTCCAGTTCAAAAAATCTGCTGTAGTAATCAACAGTCACTATGCAGTCTCGTTGTTCCATGTGAACAGATCCGTTGCCGCGACCTGCCAGGGCCTGTCTGGGATACGGTGAGGTATCATGGGCTCTTTGACATTTGATGGGCGGCGTTCTAGACAAATGGAACATTTTCCGACAATGTCCTCAATGTGTTTGCACATTCCGGGCCAAAACATTTCTCAACCACTACTAACGCGTTGACCCACTCTGTCGGTTCTGTTTCCCGGACGATGATTTCTGTATTCTCCATGCTCTGCAGCTCCTCCTTCAAGCGACTACATAGAGCAAGGGGTATCCTTCTCGGTGGGCAAACCACAGGGGTTGCTGCTTGGTCAAGGTGAATAGTGCATTCACCTGGGAATAGTCCGATTCCTTTGAAAACGTCAGCAAATTCCTCCATGACTGTCTGCTTCTCAACTGGTGCTGTCAATGATAGCACTAGCTTGACGAGGTCCATGTCTAAACATGCCTTTAGACCTAGCACTGGAGGTGCTTGAGTGTCAATAATGTAAAAGTCCAACACCATGTCACTTTCTTTGTACTTGCATTTCATCACGCATGTGCCTTTTACAATGAACTGCTCACCCCCATAGCCGGTCAGTCTGCATGAGGTGGGCTGTAGCTCACACTCATCCTTCAAGCTGTGATGCTCACTCAGAGGAATTACATTAACCTGAGCTCCAGTGTCTAGTTTAAACCTAAGCTCTGTGCCCTGTTTTCCTATCTCAATATCGGCAAAGGCTTGCTCAGTCTCTGAAATCTGTTTTTTCTGTGACACAGAATCAATAAACAGTTCCTCTGCATTTGGCTCTCTATCTGGCATTTGGCTGTCACTGACTGTGTGCACTGCATTTCCGAAAACAGTTTTGCAAACTTTAGCAAAGTGGTTCCGTTTACCACATTTGGCACATTGCCTTCCTTTGGCAGGGCATTGCTCCTTTTCTCCATGCATCTTGTTTCCACAATATCCACAGTTTTTGAAACATTTTATGTCTGTGTCGCTCATTTTTAGAACTCTGAAACACGCTCTCTGGGCGGTGTTCTTTGATGTGTGTCTATTAACTGCGTGCACTGTCTGTTCATGTGAGCTGCTCGTGGCGCCGGTTATGGTTTTCAACTGTGCTTGGGCTATCTCTTGCGATCTAGCTATGTCCATAGCTTTGTCCAGCGTTAGCCCGGACCCAACATTAAAAAGTTTCTCTCTCTCTTTAGCTGAATGTATTCCAAACACGATGCGGTCTCTGACCATCTTATCTTTATCTGCATAATCACAGTCATTCACCAGCAGTTTTAACTCAGTCACGAACTGTTCAAATGACTCACTAGCTGCTTGTACTTTCTCCTGAAACTTGTACCTAGCGAATATCGTATTTGTCTTGGGCATCACATATGCTTCAAAATGGTCAAAATAACTTTTCAGTACCTTTGCTTCATCCGCGGTGAGAGACCATGTGTTAAAAATGTCTCTCCCTTTTTCTCCAATCCACAGGAGTAGGAAGCTGCATCTTTCTTCCTCCCCTTTGCTTTTCAATGGACCCGAGAACATCAGCTGCGCGTGTTGCTTGAACTTGCACCATTCTCTATGTAAGTTCAAAGATCCTCAATCCATTCGAGGCAAGGGAGCTCCAACGATGTCCATTTCAAATCCCTGTTCTGACACCATGTCTTGTTTTGCACACTTTGTACAAAACTAATATATTGCAGGACAACGGAGTATTACAGTTTAAACTCTTTTATGAAGCATCAGGTCTGTGATCTCAATCATACAGCACAGTGGGGACAAGATGGAGTTAGGACCCCTTACAGATGCCTGCAGGCCAATGACAACTCAGCATGTGATCACATGTGAATATAATAGGTATTCCTTACAGATGCCTGCAGGCCAATGATAATTCAATATGCAAATATTACAGACTGCAAATCCCCGTTCCGGACAAGCTGTCCGTGAGTGCATCATCAGACTCCGCTTCCCCTGAATGAAACCCCAGATCCCCATTCCTCAACACTTCCCCACCTTACCATCCTTCTGTAATGGAAGATCACAGCGTCCTCTTAGCCACAATGCTGAAATGCAAGTCACCATAAAACAAACATTCCAAATGTAATTTATAAATGATGAATTCCAATATAACATTACCAATTCAAATAATCACGCTTGCGCATTCGCTTAGTGTCTTTCTTTCATTTTCCTTTGCCTATTCTAGTGCTACCCCAGTGGCTGCAGCATGGCTGGTGGAAGGGTGCTGACTTTCTGTGGGGGGAGACTACAGATGTCCTTGCAGGATGACTTCGAACAGCTCTGGGCCTAGAAGGCCCGGCTGTAGACTGCACCACCTCGGCATGTGCAACAGCAGTCTGGGCTGGTTGACAGGCAACTGCAAGGGCAATGGTGGAGTGGCAGTGGTGGGAGCAGGAATGCTGTCATCCTGAGAGAGGACAGCAGGTTCTTGCTCCACAGAGCCACTGCCACTCTCCCAGCATGGCACCTCAGCATTCCTAGCCATCGGTTGAAGAACAGATTGCTGGACTGCTGTGACAGCCTGCAAGCCCCTTTCCATACTCATTAACCCAGTCACAATGGCAGCAGTCTGAGCATGCGTGACATCAAGCTGAGCCTGCATGAGAGCAAAGTGAGCTTCCGTGGGAGAAGGCTGAGCTTTCACGGCAGCACTCAGACGTTGGGACTCTTCCGCTTGTGCCCATCACACCCAACATCATGGTTGGGTCCACAAGTTCTCTAATGGAGTTGCCCATCACTTCGATTGCTGGAAATCATGGGTTCCAAGCTACGCACAAAGCCCTGTGTAATTTTGGAGCTGGACTCCTCCATGCTCCTAGACAGCGACAAGAGGCTCTCTGGCAGGCCTGCCATTGCACCAAGCATTTCAATGTGCATGCCCATCACCCTTCTTCTGAAGGCCGCCCCATCAAAGTCCTCATCTGAGGCCTGTGCAGCAAAACCCAAGTGCGACCTCATCCTCCAGGGAGCTGGCACCTGCGCTAACCTTTCCCCTGGCCCTGGCTGCAGCCCAGTCATGCCCAGTGACTCACCACGTGCAGATCCCACCTCTACACTACCCTCTAAATTCCGCGCAGTGCCATTTTCTGAGCTGGTGCCTGGGACTGTCAGATCGAATGACGGTGCCTCTTCTTCACCATCACTCTCCTCCTCTACATCTTGCTGCACAGGCTGGGTCACTGGCAGTTCTTGGGTATATAAAAGGAGAATGGCACAAAGGTCAGGTTGTGGTGAGGGGCAGGGGGAAAGCAAGATGCCCATGCATACACCATCAGCAGCTTGTAAGTGAGAAGAGATTGTGGGATGAGGGGGAAGTGGGATGTGAGAAGAAAGATTAGGTCTGAACATACCTTCATCAGCAATGCTTTCAGCCGTACCCAGGTTTAGACTCTGCAGGCTGGATTTTCCAAGCCCCAAGGAGGCGGGTATGGAGGTGGGACAGCCGGTAAATTCAGAGAAAGTGGGGGCGGATGGCAAAGCCGCCCCCATCCCGCCTCTGTGCCCTTTTGCCAGGAGGCGAGAAGATGTGCAGCTTCTGTAATGATCAATAACATGTCATTCTATAGTGGACACTAGGTGGAGCCGTAGAGCTGTATATAGCTGCATGTATAAGACTACACTACCCAGCTGTATATATATTAAGACTACATTACCCATGAGGCACTAGGCTACCCACAAGGCAGCAGTCAAGATGGAAGCCTCTACAGATACAGTACCTAGTCCACATGTGCTCAATAAAAGTGTCTAGCAAAAGCTAGCTGTGTTCATAATAAGAATGTCTATTTATTAATGAACATAAGATGGTACCAGGGTGGGGAAGATCTGCTGAAAATTGTGAAAAGCGACATGGAGAATTTGAAGCCACTAGAGCATTTGAAACTCACAGGAAACATCGACTACAACTGGCAGACTTTTAAACAACAATTCGAACTCTACATTGCAGCCATCAGATTCGGTACGAAGCTAGACGCAAGGAAGATAGCGTTGCTGCTTACGGTTGCAGGCCCACAGGCGATAGAGGTATTTAATACATTTGTATTTAATCCAGAGGAGAACAGAGAAAAATTAGAAGATGTGCTAAAAAAATTTGATGCACATTGCTCTCCCAAAAAGAATGAGACCTATGAAAGATACACCTTCCATTCTCAGACACAGCAACAAAATGAGACTTTTGATAGCTTTATAACTGATCTGAAACTGAAAGCACAGACATGTAATTTCTCTGAGCTGAAATCATCCATGATTCGTGCCCAGATTGTGTTTGGTATTCATGATAAAAAAGTCAGGGAACGTCTGTTGAGAGAAACCGAACTAAATTTGGAAAATGCGGTGAAAATATGCCAAGCCAGCGAGCTAGCTCGAAAGCACGCGAAGACTTTCAGTGAAATCAGTAATGATGCGATTGTAACGAGTGATAATGCTGCTGTCGGTGCTGTGTCCTACAAGGGGAAGAAACGTGGGCAGAACAGAAATGAAAAGCAATCGGAGGATGAAATTTAAAATTGTAAATGCTGTGGTTACAAACACCAGTTAAGAAAATGCCCAGCGTTTGGAAAAATGTGCACAAAGTGTAATGGAAAGAATCACTTTGCCAAACAATGCTTTTCAAAAGTAAAAACTAAGAAAGGGCAACGAGTTAATGTAATTGAGGACACTGATTTAAGTGAGACAATTTTTGTACGAATGGTGTCATGTGATGATATCAAAAAGGATACAGAAAATGTGCAGCCCTCAGAAATGGACAATGCTGAACATAAAGTTAATGCAGTAAAAGTGGACAAATGGATGATCCCACTGCAGGTAAATGGAGCATTAGTTACCTTGAAACTAGACCCTGGGGCAAAAGCAAACTTAATCAGTATGAGTGACATTAACAATATGAAAGAAAAGCCCAAAATACAGAAAAAGTCAGTATTACTGAAGGACTATAATGGACAGAAAATAGATAGCTTAGGTGTATGCAGACTCAAAGTGACAGTCAAAGACAAAGTGCATCATCTCATGTTTTCTGTTGTGGCTGAAAGACTTGATTCACTACTGGGTGACAAAGCTTGTGAGGAATTAGAACTGGTCAAGAGAGTCTACCGTATAAACTGTGCCATAAGCAGACCAGATGACTCGGTGGATTCTGTAGTGAATGATTTCCAGGATGTGTTCAAAGGATTTGGAGTTCTACCATTCACTTACAAGATCCAGCTAAAGGAGGATGCTCAGCCAGTGGTACATGCTCCACGAAAAGTTCCAGCACCCCTGCGTGACCGGCTCAAGAATGAACTGGACAGAATGACCACACTAGGAGTCATCAGGAAAGCCGAAGAGCCAACAGACTGGGTTAACTCCATGGTATGTGTAAAGAAAAAGAACAATGATCTAAGAATATGCATGGATCCAAAGGACTTAAATGCAAACATAAAACGTGAACACTACCAGATTCCCAAGCGAGAAGAAATCACCAGTGAAATGTCAGGTGCCAGATTCTTTACAAAGCTCGATGCCTCACAAGGATTTTGGCAACTAAAACTGGACGAAGAGAGCACCAAATACTGTACCTTCAACACACCATTTGGCAGGTATTGTTTCCTCAGAATGCCTTTCGGGATAATATCTGCATCTGAAATCTTTCATAGAGCGATGGAACACATAATTGAAGGTCTGGAAGGAGTTCGGGTCTATGTTGATGACATCATCATCTGGGGCTGCACGCTGAAAGAACACAATGAGAGACTGACTAAAGTGCTACAGAGCATACGCCAGAATGGACTGAAGCTCAACAAAGCCAAGTGTCAGTTTGGCATCCAGGAAGTCACTTTCCTAGGAGATAATCTATCTGGTAAAGGAATAGAGCCAGATATGGAAAAAGTAAACGCCATACTCAAAATGCCCCGACCCACTGACAAAAAAGGAGTGCTACGCATCATGAGGATGATAAACTTCCTTGGAAAGTTCATTCCTAACTTGTCAGCCAAGACAGCCTGTCTGCGAGACCTGCTACATAAAACAAATGAGTTCGCATGGACAGAAAGACATGAACAAGAGTGGATAAACCTCAAAACAGTGCTGACAACCACACCTGTACTCACCTTCTTTGACCCAACAAAAAGAATCAAAGTGTCAACGGATGCATCAAAAGATGGCCTGGGTGCGGTCTTGCTACAAGCAGAGGGTGAAGATTGGAAGCCTGTTGCCTATGCCTCCAGGTCTATGACTGATACTGAGTGTCGATACGCCCAGATTGAAAAGGAATGTCTAGGCTTGGTAGTTGGACTAGAAAAGTTTCATGGCTACATATATGGACTTCCCACCTTCACAGTTGAGACAGACCACAGCCCTCTGGTTGCCATCATAAAAAAAAACCTGAATGAGATGTCTCCAAGGATTCAACGACTCATGATGAAGCTGCAAAGATATGACTTTGAACTGATCTACACACCAGGCAAATACATAGTGTTAGCAGATGCACTATCCCGAGCACCCACAATGAGTCATGTGAGCTCTACTGAAGAAGACGTGGATGTTCATGTGAGTATGGTCATTGCTGCGCTGCCCGTGTCAGACACAAAATCAAAGCAAATAGCAGAAGAAACAGTAAAAGATACAGTATTACAAACAGTAATAGAGAACATTCATCATGGTTGGCCAAAAGGTTCCTGTCCAAAATATTTTCACATAAGGTCAGAATTGAGTGTCGCAAGTGGACTATTACTAAAACAGAACAGAATAGTCATTCCACAGGCTCTATGTCAAGACATGCTCAAAAGGATTCATGAGGGACACCTCGGAATTGAAAAATGCAAAAAGACACTGTTTATTGGCCTGGCATAAATAAGGACATTGAGAACATGATAGGCAAATGTGAGACATGTCAGAAACACCAAAACAAACAAGCAAAGGAACCAATGATAGTAGCTGACATACCAACAGCACCATGGCAAAAGGTTGGTATGGACCTTTTTCATTTAAATGGTAAAGACTATCTAATAGTGATTGACTACTATTCTAACTATCCTGAGATGGCGCTGCTCTCAAGCACCACAGCAAGCAGTGTCATAATGCATGTGAAATCCATCTTCGCCAGACATGGAATTCCCAGGATTGCCGTTAGCGACAATGGTCCGTGCTTCAACTGTAAGGAGTGGCAACAGTTTGCAGCACATTATGACTTTCAGCACATCACATCCAGTCCTTTGTATGCTCAGTCAAATGGTAAGGCAAAGAAAGGTGTTCAAGTTCTCAAGCAGCTACTGAAGAAAGCGACAGAAAGCAAGTCTGATCCTTATCTCGCCCTGCTGAGCTACCGAGCCTCACCTTTAGACTGTGGTTCTTCACCTGCTGAACTACTAATGGGTCACAAGTTGTGCACCACCCTACCCTGCTGTGCAAAAGAACAGCAAAGTGAGGAACTGAGACAGAGACTTCAACTGTCAAAGCTGAAACAGAAATCATACTATGACAAGTCATCCAAAACTCTAAAACCATTGACAAGGGATGATGTTGTCAGGATTGAGGATCCAGATGCATAGAACAGGAAAGCTACAGTTCTTGAGGAAGTAGGACAAAGGTCATACACTGTTAGAACTGAGGAAGGACAGACTCTCAGGAGGAACCGCCGTTCCCTCCTAAAAACACAAGAGACTATTCAAGAGCAGATTGATGACAATGCCGCAACTGCATCGTGTCATTCACCGCCAGAACAATCTCATGAAGACACATCAGACTTACCCATGTTGAGAAGATCCACACGTGAAGTAAAAAAGCCTGATAGACTTAATCTTTGAGTACAATGTAAAGCTTTGAAAATGTGTTGACTGTTTTGAAAATGTTTATGTTTATAGAGCACTAACAAAAGTGTTACTGATATCATCTTTATTGTTTTCTTGAAAGTTGATTGATATGGATTTTGTTAAACCTCAAAGAAAGGGGGATGTAATGATCAATAACATGTCATTCTATAGTGGACACTAGGTGGAGCCGTAGAGCTGTATATAGCTGCATGTATAAGACTACACTACCCAGCTGTATATATATTAAGACTACATTACCCATGAGGCACTAGGCTACCCACAAGGCAGCAGTCAAGATGGAAGCCTCTACAGAGACAGTACATAGTCCACATGTGCTCAATAAAAGTGTCTAGCAAAAGCTAGCTGTGTTCATAATAAGAATGTCTATTTATTAATGAACATAAGAGCTTTGGGTCCCATCTCCTGGAGGCGGGCAAGGCATTTAATCCTTTTTACTGCCTGCTAACAAGTAGTTAACAGGCAGAAAAAAGGATTAATGCCATTTTACCTTCACAGGTGAAGGCTTCCTGACCTCGGAGAACCCCATTGGGTTGGAGGAGACATGGAGGAGGTCTGCGGAGGTCAGAGGCACCTAGAAGTAAGGTGTAGAGGTGAGTGATGGGTGCAAGTGTGGAGTGGTAAGTATGCAAGGTGAGTGATAAGTTTTAAAAAGTGTTCACTTACCTTGTTTTCTTTCTACAGCCTGCAGCCGAGATGGATCGGGAGAGCCAACATCCTCCTTATTAATTTCACAGACTGACTGATGGAACCTCCGTACCAACAGCCATGTGAAATTTACAAATTTGAAAGGTTTGATGAGCCCTGAACACAAGAACTCATCAAACTAAAGAGAATGTCAGTGTTTGACAGCTTCACAGAGCTGTCAAACGCTGACATTTCTTCTTTGAGGAAGTCTTGACAGACAGCACGTCTGACGTTGATGTGATCTGTCAGTGACTTCCCCCTAATTGGCCTACTGAGCCCGCAGGGCGGGCTTAACAAGCTCAATCAGGGGAAAATCCCTCTGGTTGGTCGGACGAGGATGGAGGCGGTACATTGACACGACAAGCAGCTGTCCCGCCTCCATTCACAAAATCCAGCCCTCCGTGTCTCAGTGAGGATTCTTCAATCTGATTGGTTGAGGAGATATGCTGTTGCTTTGCCTGCTCACACACACCACAGATCCCCTTTAGAGGGTGCCATGCTGAAAAGGATCTCTAATTACCGTAATTTGCTGCTGAAAAGTCAGCGAAAAGTCCGTGGGCAGCTGTAAGCGTAATGAAAGGCTTGCGAAGTTCTTTCGCCACTGACCAGAAAATCTGAGCCAGTAAACCAACATAAATGATCACATTTATCTGCAATGCACGGTTCCCATGGGGTGCACATGATACTTTTATTTTGAGGCAAACATGACAACTCTTTGAAAGAGAGGTAGGGTAGGTGAAGATGTGCACTATATAGTGCAGCCATGGCTGGTGATACTTCTACATAACTCCTGTACTCCAGGGAACAAATGCAAAAATGCATAAGGGCAAACCAGATCCTTTGTTAAGCAGATACTTGTGGTGCAGAAGCAGCACTTCATTTGCTTTGATCAATCTGTGAGGTCTTACAGTAGGCCCAGAGAAGTTTGAAAAATTGAGAGTATGGTGCACAAAACTGACATGGACAGAGTCATCACCATAGGCTCGAGTAAGAAGCAGCTGCACGACATGGAAAACCAAGAGATCCTTGGTGTACAGTAGCCACAAGCATTGGATCAGCCACTGCAGCCAGGACTACCTACAGGTGTGTGAAGGTCTCATTGCCCAGTTCTTCTAGCGAGCTCTACAAATGCCCATTATTGCTTTCTATTGGAGATTTTTACAATGAAGGGTCTGCTAGTTGCTTTACCTGTCTAGTTTTTGCTGATGACTGTGTACATTCTGTCGTCTTTACTTTTAGAACACTGCCAATTTTTCTCACAAAAGAATGATAGACTGGAAAGTATATCAATAGTTTTTCTGGCACGTTTATGCCTTGTGAGTAGTGAACATCTGATATACCTTAAGACTTTCCTTAGCAATGGAAGTAGCTGTGATGACTGGCTGGTTAGCCTACCCTAAGCTGTCTTAAATACAGAAGGCTTGATCAGTGATGAACTTTGATGTAACTGCATCCATTTTAGGAGTCTCCTTTGCTTGAGTCACCACTTGGGCTCATAGTTTTTGAAGGGAGTGCCTGCAGTCACTTCAATTGTGCAGGAAAATGAATATTACTGACATGAGTGGGAACCAACTGCTCCTTTGCAACTTCTGGCATTTCCTCACAAGTCCCACTCATCTGTCTGAACATAGAGCACTGCGCATCTGAATTCTTCCCACAAGGTTGTAACCTTCCTCCAAGTGAATTGAAGGCAGCCGTGACTGTGCCTTGGTTGTACCAAAGCTCCATAGCAGCTGTGCCAGCATTCATGAAAGATGCTCCTACTGTGCCTTTGCTTGTGTCACTGATGTCTTCACTGATGCTGCTCCCTGACCAACTACAGATTACAGTGCAGCCAAACTAAGGTCTGTATCCCAGACAACTCCAGAATGGCATTCCACAATGTTGGACCGCTGGCCACTACCGGCTAGCCCCTTATGAGCCCACAGCACTTTACCCCATTATCACTGTGTTTCATCCTATGCTTCTTACATAGAATTACAAAGAAATTACAACACAGAAACAAGCCATTTTACCTAAGCAACCCCTGTTGGTTTTTATTCCCCGTACGAGCAGTAGTCCTAATCTCATGTGCTTGCCTGGTTTCTGTATCCCTTTATTCCCTTTTCCTTCAGCCACCTATCCTTAATGTTGACATGGTCTCTGCTACAATCACTATTTATTTTTAAGTATTTGTATCTATGTTGTGTTCAATGCAAGTGTGTGTCATGACCATTGGTGCTGTGGTAACTTCTTCTCGGTGGATGGGTCTTGAATTTGCCACCTGGTATTTCTGGGTACTAATGCATCATTAACCCGATTCACGAAGCTGGGACATTGCGAAGGATTGCCAATACTTTTGCTACCTAGTAAACCTAATGAGGGAAAGCTTTTTCTTCTCCAGCACAAGTTCAGTAATCCCTTTAGTGGATGTCATCTACTCAGTTTAATCTGCTAAATTGCCATAGTTTAAAATGACCTGGTCATGCACGGATATCTGAATACACAATTTATTGGACAAATTCATATGCAACAGACCACTCCTACCTACATCTATGTCCTGGACATTTGGATCTTTGAAAAACTTTCTAAATTTACATGAGAGGCAGCATATTGTAAATATTGTTTTTATTCATTTGTCAAGTGCAGCAGAATTAATAGTTTTAAATGTTCCCCTATTTAGTTTGTAATTATTAAAGGCAAAATTGCTATCCCATACTGTTTTAGAATTATTGAGCTATATTGAACTTAGCTATTCCAAATTGTATGATTTTCTTTTTCAATACATAGTTTTGTTGCCATAGTTTTTTATTCTGCAGTGAAAATTACAGTAGTCTACACATAATTGTTCTGTAGTGGAAACTCTATTATCCACCAAAATGAAAGGCACCCCTCACACTCCAACGAATATAAATTGGTGGATAATCAAGAGTTTCTAAATTTTGGTTTTATACATATAGTACAGAGGCGAGCACAAAATCTCGGCTGCCACTCCAGTGCAGTACTGAGGGAATGCTGCACTGTGACTTTTTTGGATGAGGTGTTAAACTGGGACCCCATCTGCCCCCTCAGCTGGACATAAAAGATCCTACAGCCCTATTCAAAGAGCAGGGGAGCTTGCCAGATTATCTGGTCATTATCTCATTACTGTTTGTCTGAGCTTGCTGTTCACAAATTGGCTGCTGTGTTTTTTACATTACAACAGTGACGACACTTCAAAGTAATTGTCTGTAAAGTGCTTTGGGACATCCTGAGGTTATGAAAGATGCTATATAAATGCAAGTCTTTCTTTTCTTTTTATAGCCATACCCTACACACCTGAATTAAGACGAGCACAATATAAATAATATAATTTGAATGCAACATTTCTTGGGTTGTGAGGCTTTTATTTATAAAAAGGGAGTGTTTGGTGTAGGCAGGCTACTGTAGGCAAAATGTCCTGAAAATTGTCTTAATGTGTCCTCAAAATAGAATCAGTAGAAAACTAAACCATGGGAAAGCAAAAGGCTAAACTGTGAATATCCATATGAAACAAGGCATTCTGCCAGAAACTAGAAACACATAGGACATCAAGGCCATAGTCCCACAGATAGCTTGGTAGTAGATATAAGCGTGTCACTCCTTACTTGAAATAGCAAAAAAGACCCTATTGTTAAGAGACTGAAAGTCAAGGGAGTGAAATTGCCACCTGGTATGTACTGATGCATTGTTAACCTGAGGTCATTAAGATTACTAACATGGCTGTGTGAGGTGGTTGATACCAAAAAGAGGTGAACTCCTCTAAGACAGGTCACTCAGATGGGTCAATTGAATTGAGGAGGTAGCTTTGAAAATAAAGTATATACAAGGGTTCAATTCTGGATTTTCGTTAATTCACTTATAAGAACATAAGAAATAGAAGCAGGAGTAAGCCATTCGGCCCCTCGAGCCTGCTCCTCCATTCAAAAAGATCGTGGCTGTTCTGATCTTGGCCTCAACTCCACTTTCCTGCCTGCTCCCCATAACCTTTGATTCCCCTGTTTTTCAAAAATCTGTCTATCTCTGCCTTGAATATATTCAATGACAGCCTCCACAGCTCTCTGGGGGTAGAGAATTCCAAAGATTCACGACCCTCAGAGAAGAAATTTCTCCTCATTTCTGTTTTGACTGGGCGACCCCTTATTCTGAAACTATGCCCCAGCACTGATCCCTGTGGCACCCCACTAGTTACAGTTTGCCAACCTGAAAATGACCCATTTATTCCGATTCTCTGTTTTCTGTTAGTTAGCCAAACCTCTATCCAATCTAATATATTACCCTCAACACAGTGAGCTCTTATCTTGTGCAGCAACTTTTTATGCAGCCCCATATCGAATGCCTTCTGGAAATCTAAATATACTACATCTACTGGTTCCCCTTTATCCACCCTGCTCGTTACCTCCTCAAAGAACTCTAGTAAATTTGTCAAACACTATTTCCCTTTAATAAAATCACATTGACTCTGCTTGATTGTATTATGATTTTCTAAATGTCCTGCTATTATTTTCTTAATAATGGATTCCAGCATTTTCCCAATGACAGATATTAGGTTAACTGGCCTATAGGTTCCTGCTTTCTGTCTCCCTCCTTTCTTGAATAGGGGAATTACATTTGTGGTTTTCCAATCCGCTGGGACCTCTCCAGAATCCAGGGAATTTTGGTAGGTTACAACCAATGCATCCACTATCTCTGCAGTCACTTCTTTTAAAACCCTAGGATGCAGGCCATCAGGTCCAGGGGACTGGTCAACCTTTAGTCCCATTAGTTTGCCAAGTACTTTTCTCTAGTGATAGTGATTGTTTTATGTTCCTCCCTCCCTATAGTCTCTTAATTATCAATTATTATTGGGATGCTTACTTTTAGTAGTCTTTATCAAGTGTATGTAGAAGGAGATCTCTGTAAAAAGCAGAAAATGCATCTCCAACAAAGAGAAAGAGCGAGAGGTTACAGAAGGAAGAATGTTTACTGAACAAAATCTAGCTAGCATTCACTCTGAGGCGTAAGCTGGGCGGGAATCCCCAAACAGTTCCTTGATGAAGTGTTAAAGTAAAGGGGTTGAAGATTCATCTGGTGCCTTGATAAATATTTGTTGGGGTACTGATGTTAGTCATCTTACATTTTTTGAGGGCACAGACAACAATTGTTTATTAATCTCAATGATAATTAGCAGCACTTAAACATTAAGTATGCAAATAATTAGTAGATTGGGTTAACTAACAAATGGAACAACAGAGGTTCTAAAAACTTTCCATTGTGTCACAGTGATTCACATTAACAGCATGCTGATTATCAATTTACAGGTAGAATCAGTGTCAGAGATTGATATAAGTTGTTGAGATTAAGTTAGGATTAGACTCCTTAGATAGCTGATGAATTAACAGCATTAGCTAACTAGTCTTCAGAATAGAGTCTATATGCTGGTAGTTAGTAATGTTTCCAAAACTTATACAATTTTGTTCTTAGGAGCTGTTCGATTGAGCTGGCTGTATTGCCACCTCCTGTGATGTTGGGGTGATGAACCTCAACCTGCAGAGGAGTTATCTGCTCCTCTTGGATACGCTGCTCCTGGATAAATCTAATAGCTGGAGCTGGATTAGCTGGCTCATAGCTCAACAGCAATAACAACTGGCTTTTATAAAGCACCTTTAACGTAGTAAACTATCCCAAGACACTTCACAGGAGTGTTATCAAACAAAATTTGACACTGAGCCACGTAAGGAGATATTAGGACAGACGAGGTCAAAGAGGTAGGTTTTAAGGAGTGTCTTAAAGGAGTAGAGAGGTTTAGATACATCTAAGTGGTACATATCTACCTGTAGCTGGCAGGTACAGCCATATTATTCGGATTATATGGTGCCCTTTAATCCTGTAAGGTTTTTTGAACCTCCAATGTTATAGTTTTCAGTGCTGCAGTTGAATGGTAAATTGCACAATTTTTAATTTACTGGATTGTATTGCAGTTTACTCAGGCGCATAATCACTTTGTTCTCTCTCTGGGCATTCCTCCTCTATGCCATGCACCATTCCCAAAACAGCAGGTAGGCAACCTGCCCCAAGCAATTCTACAACTAACAAAAAGGAAATTCACGTAATAACTTTGGTTGACTCACTCCTAATGAATTTTTCATCGGTCCCGATGGAGATCAAGATGAAGAATATTTTATGCTGAAAGAAATGAGGAAGGAGCTCCAATAAGCTGAATGGCCTTTTCTCATCTGACTTTTCTTATCGCTCCCTGTGATCAACCAATGTGATAGACAGGATGTACTAGAAAGGCTGGGTATGCTTAGAGTGGATACATCACCTGGTCCAGATGGATTGCATCCCAGGTTGCTAAGGGAATTGGATGAGGAGATAGCAGAAGGGCTTGCCATCATTTTCCAATCTTCCCTAGATGCAAGGGGGTGCCTGAAAATTGGAAAGTGGCAAATATGACACCATTGTTCAAGAAAGGGTGCAAGGACAATCCTAGTATCTACAGGCCCATCAGTTTAACATCAGTGGTGGGTAAAGTTTTAGAAACAATAAATCAAGGAAAAATTAACGGGCACTTGGAGAGGTTTAAGTTAATTAAGGAGAGCCAACACCGATTTGTAAAAGGCAGATCATATTTGACTAATCTAATTGAATTTTTCGATGAAGTAAAAGGGAGGATTGATGAAGGGAATGCAATGGATGTTGTCTACATGGATTTCAGGAAGGCGTTGGACAAATTACCACATAGAAGGCTGGTTAACAAAATTGAGGCTCACAGAATAGGTGGGTCAGTGGCAGCTTGGATAAGGAATTGGCTTAAGGACGGAAAACAGTGAGTTGTAGTAAATGGCTGTTTTTCAGACTGGAGGATGGTAGTCAGTGGTGTGCTCCAAGGGTCAGTGCTGGGGCCACTGCTTTTTTTGATATATTTAAATGACCTGGATATTGGAATACAGAGTAGAATTTCTAAATTTGCTGATGACACCAAACTTAGGGGTGTGGTGAACAGTAAGGATGATACCAATCAACTGCAACAGGACATAGAAAGGCTAACAGAATGGGCAGATGGAATTTAATACAGAGAAGTGTGAGATGATGCGTTTTGGCAGAAGGAACAGGGAGTGGCAATACACACTTAATGCACAGTTTTAAAGAGTGTACCGGGACAGAGGGACCAGGGAGTTAATGTGCATAGGTTCCTGAAGGTGGCAGGACATATTGAGAGTGGTTAGCAAAGCATATGGGATCTTGGGCTTCCTAACTAGAGGCATGGAGTACAAAAGTAGAGAAGTTATGCTGAACCTTTATAAAGCACTAGTTAGGCCACAACTGGAGTATTGCGTCCAGTTCTGGTCACCACACTTTAGGAAGGATGTGAAGGCCCTTGAGAGGGTGCAGAGATTTACCAGAAATGGTTCAGGGATGGGGGATTTTAAGCTACAGGACAGGTTGGAGAAGCTGGATTTGTTTTCATTAGAGCAAAGGAGGTTGAGGGGTGATTTGATAGAGGTGTACAAGATTATGATGGGTTTAGATAGGCTAGATGGGGAAAGGCTGTTCCCACTAGTTGACGATACAAGGACTAGGGGACACAGATTTAAGGTTCTGGACAAGAGATACGGGGGGACGTGAAGAAAAACATTTTTACGCAGCGAGTGGTGAGGACCTGGAACTCGCTGCCGATGAAAGTGGCAGAAGCGGAGACACACAATTTTTTCAAGGGGAGACTGGATAGGCACTTGAAGGAAATAAACTTGCAGGGCTATGGGGATAGAGCTCTGCAGAGAGCCAGCATGGACTCAATGGGCCGAATGGCCTCCTTCTGTGCCGTTATGACTGACATTTGTGAACCTATGCATTACTATTTTGTGACAGTGCATGAACCATCCTAAAAAGCTTATTACATAGAACTGGAATATTTAATTGTATCAATGTTGTCCTCTTAAAGATGCAATGTTAATTTTCTTACAATTTGAATTTTTTCCAAGTTTTCTCAATCATTTACTGTACAGTTTATGTATTCATAGACAGTGGATTTTAAGATTCTTTACTTTTTTGCTGTCGTAAAGATGATAAATGTAAAGTTAAAAGCTGCATCTGGCAGATAGGTCATTGATCAATGTTGAGCCATACAACCATAGTGAATAAAATTGATAATTTTTACTTTCCTTCAATAATCTCTTCATTATCTTCACTGAAAATCAGCTGTCCAGAACCTTTGAATCTAAATCCGTTCACTCTTGATTCTCAATCACTGCCAAAAATGATTTCCTGTCCATCTCGCCTTCTGGAAAATTAATTGCAAAAGTGGCCTCCAACCTTTGTTGAATACAGTGTGTAAAATGCAGGATCCACCTCAGTTGAAAAAAATTGCAATATTTTAAAAGCTGTATGATGCAGGTTACAGGCCTTTCTTTCAATCTTTGAAACAGTA
Organism: Somniosus microcephalus; assembly: GCF_052327205.1. NCBI lineage: Eukaryota > Metazoa > Chordata > Chondrichthyes > Squaliformes > Somniosidae > Somniosus > Somniosus microcephalus. The sequence continues at coordinate 132,714,875 of NC_140993.1, forward strand.
AGATTAATTGCTTCCATTTCACAGCAGAGAAATTTGGATTCTCAAAGAAACAATGGGTAAAAGATAGAGAAAATAGAAATTGATTTGTAATTTTTGGTTTCAAAGCTATGTTTAAACAATAGATAGAACTTAGCATTTTCCTCTGGCACTTAGTTGAATCCTAGTTAAATCTATGGGTTTGGGGGTTCTTCTAATCAGACTCAAACATGTAGTAATAACCAAGTGAGCTGAGAAAGGTAATAATGTGACTGTACCTTCCCTTAACTTCCTGCTATCTGTTGGAGGCAGCAATCTACTTTCTGGGGCTCCTGGACATGCATGTTGTATTACTGTGTAATCTAAATAACTACAAAATTCAGCTATTGGACTGAGGTTTCCATTCGGCTGTTGTATCAATAGAAATGAGGTGGGTGGACACTTGCCTGCCCATGAGATGCTCCCGGTGGCCTGCTGCTGTGGTAAAAAAAAAGTGGTGGCCATTGCATTGCCTGCCAAAAATGTTTTAAAAAAGTTAAAAATCTTCCTCTTATCTGATGAGGCGTCTCAATAGTTGCATTTTTTGAACTAAGATCCAATGCCCCCTCTGCTGACTGCTGAAGCTCAACAGAAGGCCACCCACTGTTCTTAAAGTGCAAATGTCAAAAAACAGAACAAAAGCAGGGTTTCTCTCATTTTGTTACCCATATGGGCCAGCGTGGTTTCTTGGGACACAGTAGGCTCAAGAAAGCAGTAATACGCAAGAAAGCGCATCCACAAGTTGTTTTCCATTTCCAGCCATCCCAGATCCACCATAAAAATCGTGGCGGTGAAAATACCTAGCCCATTGAATTTTGATACGAGAAATTTGCATTATATCCAAATCTGAAGTTATTTGTTTTCCTATCTCAATATCTAGCAAGGTTTCTTGATGCTGGACACCATCAAAATTGAACAGTAAGAGAAAAGACAAGCTGAGTGAACTGGTTAGTTCATGCCAGAGAAAACATTCCTTTAAATAGATGTCATCAATAAACTCTTTAGCCCTTTTCTGCTTAAAGCACTTGTCATGGCATCTGTTGTTACAACCTTGTGTATGTTCTGATTATTCATCTGAGAATTAACAGGGAGACCACACCTCAACTTGTGTTGAAGGCATTGGAACAGGAGTAGGCCATTCAGCCCCTCAAGCCTGTTCAGCTATTCAATTAGATCATGGCTGATCTGTTGCCCTGCTCTCTGCAAAAACTGCTCACTACTCCAGTGTCATCCTGGAATGCAAAGGTAATACCCGGCTTCTTTTCTGTACTACCAACCATCTCCTTAAACCCCTCTCCCCTGCCTCCTCCACCATCACCGCCACAAGTGCGCATAGTTCATGGACTTCTTTGTCATAAGATTGAGACCATCTCTTGCTGCACTGTCTGCTACTCTTCAATTTGGTGCCCTTTTTAATTGCTCCAGCATTGGCAACTGTGCCTTTAGCTGCCTAGGCCCCAAGCCTCTCTCTCTACCTTTAAGACGTTCCTAGACTGTTCACCACTCCATTTGGTAGGGTCTGGGAGCAGAGCACCTGGTTGCATTGGTTGGCGAATAGTACACAGCACAGGCAAACCCACTAGCTAAAATGGACATTAATTTTAGCGGGGTCACAGTCTCAGGATACAGGGTAGGACATTTAGGACTGAGATGAGGAGAAATTTCTTCACTCAGAGGGTGGTGAACCTGGGGAATTCTCTACCACAAAAGGCTGTGGAGGCCAAGTCACTGAATATATTTAAGGAGGAGATAGATAGATTTCTAGACACAAAAGGCATTAAGGGGTATGGGGAGAGAGTGAGAATATGGTATTGAGATAGAGGATCAGCCAAGATCATACTGAATGGTAGAGCAGGCTCGAAGGGCCGAATGGCCTACGTCTGCTCCTATTTTTCTATGTTTACGGCTAATACCAGACAACAAAATTATAAGTGAATGATCTTTTAAGCAATCAAACGTGTAAGAATTGACAGCTAAAAAAACAAGTCTTTTATTGGAATGTTGTAAGTAAAAACAAGTAACTTTAAAAATTGCAATATAAGCTGTATTTTACGATGACCAAATGAATTTAGCCATTAAAATTGTTAAATCAAGTACTTAATGAAATAAAAAAGTTTCTAAACATCAATACAAAAGATCAGGCTGAGGTTTTTTTTACAATTAAGTTCTGCATCACTGTGCAAAGTTGTATTCACATTAGTGATGTTGATCACTTGACTTCACTATGTCCAGTTCCATTTCACCACAGCAGTCAGCACTGAATAATAAAACTGCACAAAACAGATGAGAGTGTTGTGATATCACATATATCACTCAAACCGCTTGCAATATAGATAGGACTGGCAAATTTAAAGGTCACAGTCACTCCTGCCCAGCATTTACACTGCCCCAAAATTTAAATCGAATGAAGCTCACAGATAGCAGTGGCTTTTCGGACTTAAATTTGAAACCCATGCTCTGGCAATCTTGTGTACTTTTTTCCTCGTCATGATTGAAGCATGAAGCATAGAACAAAAATTGTAGAATAACCAGCACCTCAATATATGCATCATAGATACAAGCATAGTTTGAGCAGTTAGTAATGGGGGCGGGGGGCGTTGGTGTGATTAATGATGGGACTGTATCTGAGTTCTGAGGCAGAGAAGTAAAACAGAAATACATACCAGTACAACTGTGCTAGTTTTATACCGCATTAATTATACATGGTTACCTCAAACAGAAATGCGCCATCAGAGACACTAATATATGACCCAGTGCCACTGTCCGCACTGGTTGACAGCTTCACGGGATACCTCCGACAGCAAAGGTAAATGGTTGCTGGCAGAAGCACTGACACCAGGCCCACCATCTTGATCTGGTTGCCACTGCTGACCTCTACCTGTCCATTCAAGCCAGAAATGCACTCCTGCTGTTGCTGGCAAATACAGACCTTCCCCCGATATTGGGAAACTCCTGACTCAAATGGCAGTCGCAAAAATAACCTTGCACTCACAATGCATGACAAGATTTGTGCATGTCTGGTTACTTTAAAGTGATATTCACAAAATGGCTCGTTAATATAAATAAGATATTAATCTTCAATTCCTGCCACAGAATACAAAGCTCTGAAGCCTCCTGATAGAGGTGCAGAAGGAGGTCAGTACAGTGACTGCATGTCACCATACAAGTATCTTTTATTGCCTCAAGATAGAATTCAGGTTAGTCAGCATCAGATGATCTAAACTATTTGCTTTGCCATACCTGTGGGATGTTTTCACTGATAAAATACTGTTTTGCTGAAAGGCGAGAACATTTAAATTAACTTCATGATGGATGAACTCTTATGATACTGGAAATTTAAATAGAGTGCCAATTATAGATAAATTAAAATATACTCTAACCTACTAGATTCACTAAAAATTCCATACTCCAACAAAACTGATGTTTTCAATCTTATCGAATGTCTCAGATACATTCTGTGTGAGAAGTGATATAAAATCATTAAAGTTGTCTGAGATGTTTGTTCTGTTAGAATGCACTGGATTCACAGAATTTTAAAATTGCATTAGTCACACGTTACCTGTACACATTAAACTTTAGATATTCAAATACAAATATTGTACAAAAACACATCCTGGATAGAAAAAAAAATGAAATGCCTTTTTCAGATCATGTTTGGAACATTATCGCAAGACATCACCATTTCAATAGAAAACCCGCCCCAGTTAGACTCCATAAAATCACTTGATAATTAAGGTAGCAGAATTGCTTTCCAATTTATGATTTGTCTAGCCAATCACATGAAAATTGGTTGTTAAAAACAATGGCATAGTGACAAACATTGTGGCATTACCATTCTTCTTTCCTTTACACACTGACTCTTGCTGACATACTGTTCTGCCCTACTCAGTCAAGTGGCCATTTTTCATATGCGAGTCTAGACCGTGAAGCCAATAGGTTATGCAGCCTTGGGAGGGCGACTTCCTTCACTTTTTTTGGTTTGTTTACTTCAATTCCCATGATCCCAGCAAATTGGTAAATGCATAACAGTTTTCACAACATGACAAATGCTTTCTAAAAAGCAGGGAAAACACACATTCACCTCTCAGTAGTGAAGGCATAAAATTAATCACTTTGGATTTAAAACATTTTACTTTGTATACAACCCAGTCCCTGAATGGTACAAGTGTCACTTTAACATTCTTTCTCTTTGGTAAAAATGAAATAATCTTAGCAGCTTGACAAAGCTTGTGCTAATACAGTTGTGCCAACAATACAAGTATAAACTCCTGCTGTCTGAAACATTATGCAGAAATATTGGATCCTTTCAATTAGAAGTGAAGCTCAGTGCCCATAGGCCCAACCTGTCTAGTTTCTTTGTTTCTCTCCTAAAGGTGGGGAGGTTCAGTTCTACCTATAATGGCAACCTTCTGGTGGCCAATCTAAGTTTGAGCCTAGACATTGAATATCAGGCTACTACTACAGGAGGCAGTCTTCATAGGTACGTGCAGTCCACATATTTTGCAAGTGGGGTTACTGGATAATAAGAAATAAACACCTTAGCTAACTTTTTTCCTTTCCCCACTTTCCTAGATGGGCTATTGGGGGAGGGGCCACTGATGCCAGTTGTACCATCCACAACACTTGGCTCAGCTGAGATCAGGTAATTCAGCAAAGACTGAGGATCACATCTGGGACCATATTGGTCTGTCTGTCTCATTTAGAGGTGGCATAGTTACCCACTGAGGGCAAATGAAGCCACTTTAAAACTAACAGTTAGGAATAACTTCCAATAGCGTTTTCACATGCACGCTCATGTCCAAAAAAAACCCGAAGAAAACACCAAGATTGTAATTAATGACAAGGAAGTGAAAGGAAGAGGATGCAGTGGCTCATCTCTTCCACTAAACTCCAATTTTCATACCCTACAGGAAAATATGCATTGCTTCAAACCTTGTGTACTGATCTCTTCAGCTTTATCATTAAAACAGTTAAGCCCAGGGTTTTAATAATTAAACTACAAACTAGTATTAAACAAAGCTGTATGTAAATACTCAAAGCGTTTTGCTCCCTTTTAATAATTAAAGGAATTTTATTTGTCTTTGGGATATTTTAGTTGGCAAATGACACATTTTTACTTTTTTTTTAAACTTATCAATTACTTTGATACTTATGATGTTGAACGGTAGCACACTTTAACTACTTTAAAAGGGAGCCGCATTAGTATCTCTTTAAAAAGTATTGTTAAAGTAATTACAATTAGCACTACCTTTTATGCCCATTTTTGTTGGGGGGGGGGGGGGCGGAGGAAAGAGTCAAAATAGTAAGTTCTGACAGACATCATTGGAAACTGGCATACAAAATTAACAGCATTAAAGATCTTGAATTATCAGCAGAAGCAGTTAGTAACTCAGGATTAAGGAAGTGGTAGCGGGACATTTAGAAAATCATAATGGTCAAGCAGTCATCATGGTTTTATGAAAGGGAAATCATGTTTGACAAATTGCCTGGAGTTCTTTGAGGATGTTACGAGCAGGGTGGATAAAGGGGAACCAGTAGATGTCATGTATTTTGATTTCCAAAAGGCATTCAATAAGGTGCCACACAAAAGGTTATTGCACAAGATAAGAGCTCACGGGGTTGGGGGTAATATATTAGCATCGAGAGAGGATTGGCTAACTAACAGAAAAGAGTCGGGTCATTTTCAGGTTGGCAAGCTGTAACTAGTGGGGTACCGCAGGGATCAGTGCTGGGGCCTCAACTATTTACAATCTATATTAATGACTTGGATGAAGGGACCGAGTGCAATGCAGCCAAATTTGCTGATGATACCAAGATAGGTGGGAAAGCAAATTGTGTGGAGGACGCAAAGAATCTCCAAAGGGATATAGATAGGCTAAGTCAGTGGGCAAAAATTTGGCAGATGGAGTATAATGTGGGAAAATGCAAGGTTATCCACTTTGGTAGGAAAAATAAAAAAGCAAATTATTTTTTAAATGGGGAGAAATTACAAAATGCTGAGGTACAGAGGAATCTGGGGTCCTTATACATGAATCAAAGTTAGCATGCAGGTACAGCAAGTAATTAGGAAGGCAAAGGGAATGGAATATAAAAGTAGGGAAGTCCTGTTACAACTGTACAGTGCGTTGGTGAGACCACACCTGGAGTACAGTGTACAATTTTGGTCTCCTTATTTAAGGAAGGATATACTTGCATTGGAGACAGTTCAGAGAAGGTTCACGAGGTTGATTCCAGAGATGAAGGGGTTGTCTTATGAAGAAAGGTTGAGCAGGTTGGGCCTATACTCATTGGAGTTTAGAAGAATGATAAGGGATCTTATTGAAACATATAAAATTCTGAAGGGGCTTGACAGAGTAGATGCAGAGAGGATGTTCCCCCTCGTGGGGGAATCTAGAACTAGGGGGCATAATTTCAGAATAAGGGTGCATCCATTTAAAACGGAAATGAGGAGGAATTTCTTCTCGGAGGGTCATGAATCTTTGGAATTCTCTTCCCCAGAGAGCTGTGAAGGCGGAGTCATTGAATATATTTAAAGGTGGAGATAGACAGATTTTTGAATGGTAAGGGAGTCAAGAGTTATGGGGAGCGGGCAGGGAAGTGGAGTTGAGGCCAAGAGCAGATCAGCCATGATCTTATTGAATGGCGGAGCAGGCTCGAGGGGCCAAATGACCTACTTCTGCTCCTATGTCTTATGTAGGATGCTGTAGGAGCATTGTTATTTTGACTTAGGTCCCTTTGCACCAGGTTAGCAATTCTCTTAATGGGGTCAACACACTCTTTAAATATTCAGGAACACTCAAGAAATTAATGGATGCTAAAATAAAATCTGTTCTTTTTGAAGGATATGGCTAGTGAATTTTTATTTTTATACCATCCTGTACAAAGCCTCCGACAAGGGCATGATGCACAGTAAAATTATATTTCAATGGGGAGGTGAGGACACCCTCAGCACTTCAACAGCACATTCCAGATAGCAGGAGTTAGCACTTGCACGGTCAAATGAACCAACTAAAATGCATTTCTATCATGAACCACTCATTACAAATAATATAAATAGGTAAATAAAAGACAATTTTTGTGCGTTTTAGGACAAGATTTAAAATAGTTTTCACCACTAACACAATTACAATAAGAAAAGTATTAAAGCAAATCAGGTGTAACCTTGCAAAAAAAATGATAATGACATAATCCTGAAATTGCCAAAGATTTTAAACAAGAACCCACACAGAAATCACAAATTTGTTTTAAAATGACATTTCTGATAGTCCAGGAGGAAACATGGAAAAACCTCTCCTGTACAATTAAGTGATACTATTATAACAATTAACATTTAAACTTCAGTAGGAAATAGGTTTAAAATACATACATAATAATCAACATCCAGGATATAATACAAAAACCATACGTCATCCAGAGTAGGTTTGGATTCATAAATGCAAATCCAACTTCTGTTCATGTACACCTGAGTAATCCATTCCAGACCATCTTGTTATTTTATATAAAATATATAAACACATTTTTGATTTTGATTTAAAACCACAATCAATGGACTATCATAGTAAACAGAATACACAGGTCGATATTCACTGATGTAATTGAAATGAATAGATGAAGAACTTTTTTTATATCTACTTAAGTCCACATTCTGACATCAGAATATGAAAATGTTAAATACAGGAGTATTTTATGCGCGGCACACAAACACTATAAAACATCACACAAATACATTGAGACTTTAAATAACTCAATTGACTGCTTGGTAAAAAAGAATTACCAGCATCACTGAATAAGTGATTGATAGATGTGGAATGTTTTGATTCATCTGTATGCAGGATTTGCTCACATGGAACATTATAGTCAAATATTTGATGTTGCTCAAATATTCAACTTTTAAAAGTATTAATATTCCCAGACAGCAACAGTGGATTGTGTAATATCCACTCAATTTCCAAAAAGGGATACTCACAGTAACATCAGACATTCTGAGAACAGAAGATACAGAAAGAACAGAACGCAATGCGGGCAGTGTCTTTGAAGCTGAGCTTTTCAGAACAGGGAGTGCGGTGAAAATCAACATACTGATTACTCTTTTATATTGTGCTGGTGCTGCTAGCTCCTGATGTGGGAATCTTGCACAACTGGCAGCAATAACCAGAAATAAACTTGCTGTATTCACTAAAGCTGGTGGCCGTTCTTTTCATGCTTACTTTGACACTGAATAGAAGAAGATTATGTGCTCGGAAAATGATTTTAAAATTCAGTCATGTGGAATTTCAGCTTTGGAAATAGGTTAATTATTTAGACTATAACTTAATTATCTAGGTCTATTTCCACCATCATTCCTTGGACTTTCACTGACTCTCTTTTCTGTAAGTACAATAAGCAAAACTGTACTCTATTCCACTTGTGGTGTGCAGCATTGAAACATCTCCACTGATTATTCCAGCACGCCCTGACAAGCAACTACTCCTAGCTTATAAAAGTCGCCAATGTGGTTGAGTCTTGAAAAACCTTCCTGTTGCCAATTATACCAAAGCATTGCTAGAGATGGTATGTTTTTCAGATCTGAAAAATTGCATGGATTATATATAAAGGGAAGGTAGCTGGAAACAGAAGTTAAAAAGTAAAATGTAAATTGAAAAAAATTAGAAACGGCAAATGTCATTTAAACCAGAATTGATCGGTGCTAAATCTATTTATATTTTAGCATACTTCTCGTCTATCAGAAGAGCAACTCTTCAGTTTTTCACCTATAAACACATGGATCTGATTCACAGATTTTCACTAGAAATACTGACATTAGGATGAAATTTTTTTTTGTTCCTAATGTTTCTCCAATCTATCCTCTCAAAGTTGAAAATTAGCAAAGCCATACCCCATAACTATTTGAATTTAATTGGAATGCCCCAATTTTGCAGGTCAATTTCTAAGTACCAACATGGCTTAGCAGTAGCACTCACTTTTTTTTCCTATTTGTTCATGGGATGTGGGCATCGCTGGCAAGGCCAGCATTTATTACCCATCCCTAGGTTCCCTTGACGGTGGTGGTGAGCCACCTTCTTGAACTGTTGCTGTCTGTGTGGTGAAGGTACTCCCACAGTGCTGTTAGGGATGGAGTTCCAGGATTTTGTCCCAGTGACAATGAAGGAACGGTGATATACTTCTAAGTCAGGATGGTGTTTGACTTGGAGGGGAACTTGGAGGTGGTGGTGCTCCCATGCACCTGCTGCCCTTGTCCTTCTAGGTGGAAGAGGTCTAGGGTTTGGGAGGTGCTGCCGAAGAAGCCTTGGCGAGTTGCTGCAGTGCATCTTGTAGATGGTACACACTGCAGCCATGGTGGAGGGAGTGAATGTTTAAGGTGGTGGATGGGGTGCCAATCAAGTGGGCTGCTTGTCTCGGATGGCATCGAGCTTCTTGAGTATTGTTGGAGCTGCACTCATCCAGGCAAGTGGAGAGTATTCCATCACACTCCTGACATGCGCCTTGTGGATGGTGGAAAGGCTTTGGGGAGTCAGGAGGTGAGACACTCGCCGCAGAATGCCCAACCTCTGACCTGCTCTTGTTGGCTGGTCCAGTTAAGTTTCTGGTCAATGGTAACCCAGAGGTGAGTCAGAAGGTTGTAGGTTTAAGCCCCACACCAGGGACTTGAAGCTGAGAATTCAGTGTACTACAAAGGGAGTACTACACTATCGGCAGTGCTGTTTTGGATGAGATGTTAAACTGAGCTCCCATCTGCCTGTTCAGGTGGATGTAAAATATCCCATTAGCACTATTCTAAAAGGATCAGAGTTGTTCCCGGGTCCTGCACAATATTTATCCCTCACTTCCTAACACCATCAACACTTCCAAAAACAGATTAATAGGGCAGTTATCTAATTTGCTGTTTGTGGGACCTTGCTGTGTATGAAATGTCTACAGTGTTTGTCTACATCAGTGTTATTACTTTAAAAGTAATTCACTGTGCAGTGCTTTGGGACACCCTAACGTCATAAAAGATGATGCTTTTAAAAAAAAATTCTCAGTCCTGAATTTTAAAACATTCTGGGGACTATTGTATCCTTTAAGACATTTTTCAAGTTACAAGAACTGGCCAATGGAGGTAATAAATTAAGCCCAAATTCCTTAAATTCTGCTTTTTCACACTTTTCAGTGATAGACACGTTGATGGTGTATTGGTTAAGGTTAAAATCTGTACCACCAAAATACAATACGTGTTAATCCATCTATGTTAAGAAATTGCTAAAGAAAAAAAATTGTGCATTCCAATCAATTAATTTCTACTTGGATCTGTGGACACTACAAGGAGGCATTAACTGACAAGAAACACAAGGTTGCTGTATAAAAATAACAATTAGGCAATTTGAAAAATCGTAGGGACCCATAGTAAAACAAAGTGCACCTGATTTTGGCCACTTTTCACTGATTTTTTTTTTGGGGGGGGGGGGGTGATCCTGATTGACAGATGAATGGAGCCATTAGAGAGCACAGACAAAAATGCTTGACCTGAATAAGGGCGATGGCAGTTTGAGTGAAATATGTAGGTCTCGCTCACAAGGATAACAGAATCTACAATTACTCTGTCCCCTTTAAGTATTCTGCTTAAAAAATTGCAAACAGAGTTTAAAATATTACTAAACATTTCTTTATGCAGATGTATATGAAATGTACTGCGGTTATTTTGGCTAAAGGCAAGATTGAAAGATCAAAGAATTTTACAATCTAGTGTTTTGGGTTGAGAAGTCAATATATTTGTTTGGAGGAGAGGAAGGATCTGTTAACAGATTTATTTGAACACTTTTTTTTAATTGAAGGCTTAAGGACCAAACAATATTTGTATGTGTGTATGTGCTTTGGAGGGTTATTTTCAGCAGAAATGAGTCACGGTTGTCAAGCATGGTTGTGAGATTGTAGAAAAATGGAACTGTGCTGGAGGACAACAGGAGTTAAAATAGATGATGGTGGCTCCAGTTATGGCATAATCATATTGAAGGACAGGAGCATCCATTTGACTAAGAATATTTTTACAGTATCTGGTCACTAAATTATGAGTGTTGATGAAAATGATCTAACTCATATGACTGCTTCATTAGCTTTAGCAACTATTAGCTGGACATTTAGGCAAATATAGTTTTGAAATACAAGTATTCTAATAACTCTCATTCTGGTTCCTATTTGTTGGATAAACCTGTATTTCCTATATCCCTCGCACAGCACCTAATTCTTCAGCCTGAATATGTTGATATACCTCTAGCCCTTACCCTGAATGCTGCTCAGATGTGTACAACAACTTGCATTTATATTATGTAGAAAAATGTCCCAAGGTGCTTCACAAAGGCATAATCAAACAAAAATGGACGCTGAGCCAAAGGAGGAGATATTAGGAGGGATGACCAATAGCTTGGTCAAAGAGGTGGGTTTTAAGGAGGGTCTTAAAGGAGATGTGGAGTGGTTTAAGGAAGGAATTACGGAGTATGGGGCCTAGACGGCTGAAAGCACAGCCACCAATGGTGAGGCGAGCAAGGGAAATGCACAAGAGACCAGAGTTGGAGGATCTAGCTCATTGTTCTGAAGGCTATGTCAGTTACTACATTTAATTAAATACATTTTATAAATTAATTAGACTGATTGGCACAAATATTACACTGAAGAATTTACTTAGAATGAATGCCATTTATATATCTTGTTCATTCTTTTGCTGTAAATTTTCAGATATATCCCGGCTACTACCAGAGTTCCAGCATGTTCCTAAATCAACTATTTTTAAACAAAAAAATCAAACACTGCCATTTTCAATATTCTCTTCTATTCATATTTTAGCATAATCAGGATAGTCATGATAAATGAACTGATGTATTTGGAACACACAAATACAACTACTTTACATGCCAATCTTCCCTTTTCCTCTAAAAGCCTAAAATAGATACCACAATTTCCCAAACTGATCAGAATGCTTCCAGACTTAATTCCAAAAATTACAGTAATTGCAACCTTCAATATACAGTAACTTTTGCAAATTAATAGATTGCAATTTTTTGTTTGTTTCCACGAATTTGAGGCTATACTGGATTCGCTGTATACCCTGGAAATGCAGAGACAGTGCAAAATCCTTTAAAGCCAGATTGGGAGCTGACAAAGTTACACAGATTACAACGCATTAAAACAGGCCAAGATAGACTGAACAGTTTTTTCATCACTAGCAATTGCTTTGAGCATTCCCAATGTATGCAAACAGATGGTTGGACTCAACTTTAGGAAAGGTCTTGAATTGGTACGCAAACATGTCCCAAACCAATGAGAACTACAGCCCTCGCCACCTGTTACACAGCATACTATTGGGAGAAGACTGTTTGTTTTACTGAGATGTTATGCAGTGCATGAGCTACACTAATGGGCAACGTATAGGTGAGCAGATGACAACCATCTAATTAAAAACAGAAAATGGCAGAGAATGAAAGTTACAGGTTAACATGAGTGTATGTTCTGATATCAGACTGATTAATTTTCAAAAATTTCCAGCAGTTCATCTGGTGTACTTATATTTTTAGTACATCAGCTTTGTTCTCTTTAGAGTTCCACCCCCACCCCCACGCATATAAAATGGATCTATTTCACCCCCATCTTTCCCCCCCGCTACACAGATCTCGCTAGGTCACCTATCTCCTGTGGCAGGTTTGTTCCCAGTACTCCGCCAATGCCATTCTCCAGGCATACGGCACCACGACTCCTGACAACCTACCCTCAGATTCCAAAGGGAGGCGTCTAGTCGTTGCTCAGTCTCTTCACAAAGATCAAGAACGTAATGGAGAGGGGCAACTGAGCCTACGTCTCTCCACTCTATGTCACTGCACAATGGCAGTCCAACATGCTATGCCACATTTAGTACTAAAACTTAGGAAATCAGGTAAGGACATTAATACTGGTGCAAAAGACTTTTTCAACAAAATAATTTTAATGTATAACAGGAGGCATTATTCAGCATTTGTATAGATATAGATACGTGAGAATGAAAAGAAAATGTTTTAAAAAAGTGTTCACTAAAATGTGTTCTCAAAAGTGTACAGTCATTCATTTTTTTGTCTCCAGTGAATACGTTCTAAAAGGGCCCGTAGTATATTTCCTGGTATTTTTTGGTGTTTGTCTATTAAGCCCTGCACAGCTTGCTTTGCCTAGAAAGATGAAAAGATAACATTATGTGAGTGCATTACAAATCACCTGAGCTTCACATCATAACACTGATGCGCTATAAGCATATTACAGTTTTCAGTCAACCCGTTTCGACACATATTTGGGCAAGTACTTAATTTTATGCAAATTCTTCAATCCCTCCCCCATCTACTTAAAAATAGTCTTTCTGCCCACAGTAAACTATGGGGTACAGATAGTCTTCCTACACTAATTTGCCTATTTTAATCACCAACTGGTCTTTGGGCACTGTGTGACAAGAATGCAGATAGACCCTCTGCAGTTTCCCTCAGCATCTTCCAATCACCAAGCACAAATTAGGAACTCACCTTGTGGAAGGCTGCAGGTATAAGTCATAGCATCTTACCACTTAGCGGTGAAGTCCATCAAGTATTTGTCTTCAGGATAGAGATAGTGGGGATTCAAAAATGGCTATTTTGGGATGTAGTTTTTCCCCTAAATGATGTGCCCAATTGTATAACACATTGTAACAGGAAAATAAGTTACCTTTTCAGCCAGCTCAGCAGCAGTTATATTGGGATCGTAAGGAATAGGATCTCCCAAATAGGTGCAAAACTTTACAGGAAAACCTCCATAAATAGGAACAAATGGCCATCTAAATTTATCATACAACCATCTACATATACCTGTTAAAGATATAAAAATAGAAAATTATGCTGCAGGTTAAAACACTGTACAATGCTCAACCAGGTAAATCACTAGATTATGCTATACAGACACACATTCCAATTTGAATAATGAAAATATTAACATCTTCTTGAGAGAATGGTTAATAAATCTTTAATCTAAACATGTCACTTACAACAAGATCTAAAGATCTATGAACCTAATCATTGTGTTACATTAAGACAACTACTAAATCAGCAATATTTATGGTTCCTTCAATTTTTGTTTTTAAAAAGAGCAAAGTGCCAATTTTGTCCTTTTTTCTTACATCAAAGCAATTGTGGCTGATAAATGAATTAATGATGCAAATGGCAGATATGTTAATTTACACATTATATATTCAACAATTATGAAATTGCTATTCCTTTTTACCCAATGCGTTTGCAGCTTCAAGGAAATATATTTATCCCTTCTGCACCAAGGTTACTGTATCAATTCAGGTTAGTACCAGTATTATCCTGCTTTCATGTTTAAATCCATTTTTATTTGGCCAAGTATGACCTGTATGATCAGAATGTTCATGATTCTAACATCAAAGCCAAAATTAAAGCATAACATATAATACAATGATTCATGATAGATTTGGTGTGAACATGGATCTCAGACAGAGATTTCAACAATGTGTCAAATATCACTGCACAGCTGGTTATGTGTTAAGTTAAATACTTACACCACTAGATAATGGCAATGGAGCAAAATTAAGTGCAAGTAAATGGGAAATGATTTAATTGTTCCACGGTGATATTCAAATATGAAGAACACTTCAATGTGAATAAATCACCAAAAACTTATTCAACTGGTGGAACTGTAAAGTACATAGCCAATAGCTGAGTTGCACATTAAATACATTACAAAATACAATTTAGATTAACAGGAGCGAAGACGTTACCTACCAAAACATCCCAATGTCCTAAATCCTTCTCGAATATTCCGTGTAAACATAGGAATAATGGGCTAAAGATGGAAAACAAAGTCATAGGGGCATAGGAACCATTTAAAACCTTTTACAAAAGCATATTGTACATCATAAAATCTTTTTGGAATATACATTTTAACCAATTAACACAAATAATGCTGTGAAAAGGTGATTCATCGAATTATTCTGTAACTAGAACCAAGAATGGAACAAAATAAAGCATTAACATTCTTTTATTGTACTATATCGGAGAGGAGAGGTAATACCATGCTGCTTAAGAGTGCCATATACAAAATGAATCATGAGATTACCAGCACACATTGGAAACTGACACCTTTTGATATGATGAATTGGTTAGTGATCATTTGGATTGCTGGACAAATTAATCACTGTAACAGCATCCCAACCCATAGTGAATTTGTAGAACTTCTTGGCATAAGCTGGCACCACATAATAAATGATAGGCCAGGTCTGACTGACTGATTCCAGCAGCAATGTCTGAGTTCAGCATTAAAAAAACCTCTCTTCTGACCCGGACACTGCCATCAGACCCCCTCAGCAACTAAAACAAAAAAAAAACTATAATTTTACAGCACTAACATTTTCAACAGCGCATTGGGGAGCAGAATTTGTATGAACTACAGGCTTTTTTTCTGCTGATCGTACTTCAATATTATTTGCAAGTGTTCTGCCTAGTTG
Organism: Somniosus microcephalus; assembly: GCF_052327205.1. NCBI lineage: Eukaryota > Metazoa > Chordata > Chondrichthyes > Squaliformes > Somniosidae > Somniosus > Somniosus microcephalus. The sequence goes on from NC_140993.1 coordinate 132,730,374, forward strand.
CAGTATTGTGATACAAGTTGCTGTAGTGCATTCTACGTACTGCAGTTCCACAAAAGAGGGGTGATGATCACAACACCCATAATGTATATCTCTCATACATACAGAATTTATCAAAAGCTAGAACTTCTCGGCCCAAGCTCTGAGAAAATAGTAGAATTTAAGCACCAGGCCCAGGGAGAAGGGCAGGGCTTGCAGTGAAAACTTCTTGGAAGCATTAGTAACATAAATTTAGCTAACTTTATGGGTAGGTTTAGTGTTTCTTTTCCATAATTATATAATTTTAGTGTATTTATTTTGGTATAAATTTAATTTTTAGTTATACGTACTGGGGTGCTTGAAAAAACAATATGACTACTCAAAGGATTTGAAGGAAATTACTAGAGCAATTTGGCTGTTGGGTGGTTCCCAACTAACTTTAAATAGTTGCCTTACAGATGCAAGACTATTAATTATATACAATTGCATTTTAATGTGGAAAAAAGTCACAAGGCACTTCAGGTCAAGCCAGAAAGGAAGAGCTTAGGAGGGGTGACTGAAAGCTCAATGGCAAGAAAGATATTTGAAAAGGTTTTTTTTTTTTTTTTTTTTATTAAATAAAGTGGAGAACCAGAGTTGCTTAGCTAATAAGCTCCAATGAGTAGATCCGATGCAGCTTAAGTTCTGCCACTAGTGGTGGTGAGGGGTGGAAAGAAGGGAGGATGCACAGAGGAACCACACATTTGTGAGGGGATAAAGGACTCAAGAATGTTGCAGAGATAGGGTGGGGGTGAGACAGTGAGGGATTTGAAGACAAATTACAGCAGTGTAAAGAAAGTATTTCAGTATGGTCTACTCCTGCTCTTACTTCTTATGTAAGGAAGGCTGGGTAGAACTAACGAACAACAAAGGATGCAAGACACTGGTGGGAGTTGTCGACAGACCTCCTGACAGTAGGGTTGTAGTGGGAGGGATGTATAAATAAAGAGATCAGGGAAGCATGTAGCAAAAACAATGTAGTTATAATGGGAGATTTTAACTTTCACAGACTGGGAAAAACACAGCTCCAGTAGTAAAGTTAATAAATTTCTAGAATGTATTTGGGACAGTTTTCTAGAACAATATGTTTCAGAACCAACATGGGTACAGGCCATACTAGATGTAGTGATAAGTAACAAACCAGAATTAGTTAACAATCTGAGAGTAAGGGGGCATCTTGCGAATAGTGACCATAATATGATTGAATTTTGTATTAAGTTTGAGGGAGAGCCAAGATTCACAAACCAAGTTATTAAATTTAAGTAAGGCAAATTTTGAAGGGATGAGAAATGAATTGACCACAGTAAACTAGGCTGAACTGTTAATGGGTAAACCTACAACAAACAGTGAGAAGTATTCAAAGAATTATTTGGTACAATACAAAAGCAATACATACAATGGCAAAGGTGTTACTTGTGTAGTTCAGCAACCATGGTCAACAAATGAGATCATAGAATCTTACAGCACAGAAGGAGGCCACTTGGCCCATCGTCCCTGGGCCGGCTCTTTGAAAGAGCCATCCATAATCCCACTTTCCTGCTCTTTCCCCATAAGAGACTCTCACAGTGACTTGTATAATTGCCTTTAATCATGTTTATTACCTTTCAATGTTGGCTCTGGTTAAACAGAGCTAGATCGACAAAATCGCGATCTGACGCGATGTCATCACGTGGGTCATGTGACGTCCCCAACAGCGGGAAACGTGATGACGTCAGAGGTAGAGGGCGTGGCCAGCCAGTCCTCGTGTGGAGTGATAGAGAAAAGACCTGTTTAGGGCTTCTCCTGCATTTTCTTGTTTTGTAAAGTTTTAATACATTAAACTCAGTTTGTTAACTTCCAGTGAGTTTATAGATTCTTTGCTAGGAGTGCAGAGACTCCTACATTGATGACCCCGAATCCTCGCGATCGTTTTTCGCGGTGAACGCAGAGAACAGGCCAGTAATGGAGGCCAATGCAGTGGCCTTGAAGCTCCCCCAATTCTGAGAACAACAGGCAGCCTCTTGGTTTGTGCAAGCCGAGGCGCAATTTGAGCTCCGCAACATCGTACAGGACCAGACCAGATATCTCCACGTGGTCTCCACCCTCGAGAGCTCGATGGCGTCGAGAATCATCAGCCTTCTGGAGAGTCCTCCGAATGCTGCCAAGTATGTCGCCATCAAGACACGATTGCTGTAGGTATTTGGTCTTACCAAAGCGGAGCGCGCTCGCCGTTTACTGACGCTACCAGGGTTAGGTGACTCCAAACCCTCGGAGCTTATGAGCCATATGCTGACTCTCCTGGGGTCCGAGCCCCAGTGCTTTCTGTTTCGCGAGCTGTTCCTTACTCAACTCCCCGAGCAAGTCCAGGTGGCCCTCGCCCGAGCAGAAACTGCAGACTGCGTCGCGCTCGCTGAAGAGGCGGATAAGATTTACGCGGTCCGGCAACAGTACTGCGCCCTCGCGCAACGCCCTGCCACGAGGAGCCCGGCCCCAGCTCCGACCACGCCGCCTCCGATGACCGGTTACTGCTACTACTATGCTCGTTTCAGCCCGAAGGCCCGCTGCTGCCGCCCACCGTGCAGTTTCGTTACCAGACCGTCGAATAGACCGCCACGAGTCAAGCACGCCGGTCCCGGTACTTCCCCCACGGCCACGATGGCGATCAGCGCTTCCGGGAATCTCACCTACTCCATCTCGGGCCATCATTTTCTATGCGACACGGGGGCGCAATGCAGCATACTTCCCGCCTCGGTCATCGACCTTCGCTCCGGCGGACGGGGCCCCCCTATGCAAGCGGCCAACGGGGGTTCGATCCGCACTTGCGGAACGCGGCTCGTCCAAGTATGTTTCGGTGGACAGTTTTTCACCTGGAATTTAGTCACTGCTCAAATCTCGCAGGCCCTGTTGGGTGCTGACTTTTTGGGCGCCAACGGCCTGTTGGTGGACGTGAAAAATCGACGCCTCGTTCGCGCCGCCACACTCGACGATATTTCAGGGGCACGCAGCACGTCTGCGTCACAAACGATTTCATGTGCGCAGCCACAGCCCGACGATTTCGCCTGTCTCCTCGAGGAGTTCCCCGAGCTGACGAAGCCCACCTTATCAGCTCCGACCGTCAAGCATAGGGTGGAGCATCATATTTCGACTACCGGCTCTCCCGTTTACGCCAGGGCGCGCATTTAGAGCCCAGCAAGCTAGCGGCAGCAAAGGCGGAGTTCGCCGTGATGGAGAAAATGGGGATCATCCGTCGGTCCAATAGCCCCTGGTCCTCCCCGCTCCACATCGTCCCCAAGCCCGGCGGGGGATGGCGGCCCTGTGGTGATTATCGCCGCCTCAATGAGATAACGACGCCCGACCGCTACCCCATTCCCCATATACAGGACTTCTCAGCCCATTTGGCGGGGACGTTCATCTTCTCGAAAATCGACCTCATCCGTGGTTACCATCAGGTGCCAGTGCACCCTCAAGATGTCCAAAAGACAGCTGTAATTACCCCCTTTGGACTTTTTGAATTCCTGCGAATGCCCTTTGGGCTTAAGAATGCGGCGCAGGCGTTTCAGCGCCTCGTGGATTCAGTCCTGCAGGACCTTGACTTTTTATTTGTTTATTTGGATGATATTCTGGTTGCCAGCACCTCCAAAGAGGAACACCTCGAGCACCTTCGGGTCCTTTTCCGACGGCTTCAGCAGCACGGCCTCATCGTTAACCCGGACAAATGCTGTTTTGGCCTAGCGCAACTTGATTTCCTGGGCCACCGCATAACCACCACTGGGGCAATGCCACTTCGAGTCAAGGTGGAGGCAATCGCGGCGTTCCCGAAACCGAAATCCGTGAAAGCCTTACAGGAGTTCCTGGGGATGGTGAACTTCTATCATCGTTTCATCCCCAGGGCAGCACAGCTCATGCGTCCGCTCTACGAGGCCCTCAGAGGCACGACGGGAAAGGAGCCAGTGGTATGGTCGCAAGACATGGATCGCGCCTTCGAGGAGACGAAAGCTGCGCTCGCCAATGCGACCATGTTAGCACACCCCCTGCCGGGAGCCACCATCGCCCTCACGACGGACGCGTCAGACTACGCGGTGGGGGCCGTCTAGGAGCAGTGGGTCGACGGCGTGTAGCAGCCTCTGGCCTTTTTTAGCCGCCAGCTACAACGGCATGAGCGCCGGTACAGTACTTTCGATTGAGAGCTGTTGGCTTTGTTTTTGGCCATCCGCCATTTTCGTTTCCTCCTCGAAGGATGACGCTTCATCGCGTTTGTTGACCACAAGCCATTGATGTTCGCAATGGCCAAGTCTGCGGAACCATGGTCGGCTCGGCAGCAACGGCAGCTGACGTACATATCGGAGTTCACCACCGACATCCGGCATGTGGCCAGTAAGGACAACGTCGTCGCCAACTGCCTCTCCCGTGCTGCCGTCCAGGCCGTCCAATTGGGCATTGACTACACACAGATGGCGGTTGACCAAGCGGCCGACCCGGAGACACAGGGTTTTCGTTCGGTTCCAACCAGCCTCCAGCCGAGGGATGTGCCGTTCCATTCCGCAGGTACTACTCTGCTCTGCGATGTTTCGCTGGGTGCACCCCGTCCGATCGTTCCGTCTAAATGGCGCCGAGCGGTTTTCGACGCCATACACGGCCTATCGCATCCTGGAGTGTGGGCATCGCAAATGCTGCTGGTCTCCAAATTCGTATGGAGGGGAATACGCAAAGACGTCAGAGACTGGGCGAACACTTGTGTTGTTTGCCAACGGGCCACGGTGCAGCGGCATGTCAGGGCCCCGCTCGCCACCTTCGAGGTTCCGGAGCGGCGATTTGATCACATTCACATCGACTTAGTGGGCCCGCTTCCACCTTCCCGGGGCTTTATGTACCTTTTGACGATGGTGGATCGCACCACGAGGTGGCCGGAGGCAGTCCCCATGATGTCCACCACCTCTGCGGATGTTGCTCGAGCTTTCGTGTCATCGTGGGTAGCCCGTTTTGGTGTCCCTGTGGATATCTCGGCGGATCGGGGGCCGCAATTTTTGTCCGAACTGTGGAATGAGGTGATTTCCGTGTTGGGCGTTAAGCTCCACCGCACTACGGCCTATCACCCGCAAGCGAATGGCTTGTGCGAGCGGTTCCTTGAAGGCGTCGCTCAGGGCCAGCCTGCTGGATGCATCCTGGGTCGACAAACTGCCGTGGGTGATGTTAGGACTCCGCACGCGCCGAAGGAAGATCTCCAGTCGGCGGCGGCGGAGATGGTTTACGGGCAACCGCTTCGAGTCCCAGGTGAATTCCTGCCGTCCCCTACGCAACCATGGTCCGCGGCCAGGCAAAGAGAGACCCACCGGGATGCGGCCCACTGTTTCCACCCAGTTCCGACCTCACAGCACGATTTGCCTTCGTCCAACGTCCCGGGGGAGTTGTCGAAAGCCAAGTTCGTGTTTGTGCGCCAAGACAGCCATCGCTCCCCGCTCACACCTCCTTATGCCGGGCCCTTCAAGGTTTTGCAGGCAGGGGACAAGAGTTTCGTGATTGACGTCGGGGGCAAGCCGGATCACATCTCTGTCGATCGCCTCAAGCCTGCGCACCTGGACCTCGAACGACCGATAGAGCTGGTGCCGCGGCCGGCCGCCGCCACACCTGACAGCGCCATGTTACCTACCAGTTCACCGCCTGCTCGGCGTTTTCCCCTCTGGGAATTTAGGAGTCGGTCCAACAGACTTGTCCGACCTCCTCAGCAATTGACTCTTTTCGTTAAAGACAATTCTGGGGGGGCGTATGTGGCAAAGCCACTAAGAGACTCGCACAGTGACTTGTATAATTGCCTTTAATCATGTTTATTACCTTTCAATGTTGGCTCTGGTTAAACAGAACTAGATCGACAAAATCGCGATCTGACGCGATGACGTCATCACGTGGGTCATGTGACGTCCCCGACGGCGGGAAACGTGATGACATCATGGGTAGAGGGCGTGGCCAGCCAGTCCTCGTGTGGAGTGATAGAGAAAAGACCTGTTTAGAGCTTCTCCTGCATTTTCTTGTTTTGTAAAGTTTTAATACATTAAACTCAGTTTGTTAACTTCCAGTGAGTTTATAGATTCTTTGCTAGGAGTGCAGAGACTCCTATAATAGCCATGTAAAACTTTCCTTTCCAATTATATATCCAATTTCCTTTTGAAAGTTACTATTGAACTTGTTTCCACCACCCTTTCAGGCAGTGCTTTACAGATCATAAACGGAGGTATTCCGCAAAGCAATCACTCAATCTGCATTTAGTCTCCCCAATGTAGAGGAAACCGCAACATGAATACTCTATCCTTGGCCTCCTACACTGTTCTAGTGAAGCTCAATGGACGCTCGAGGAACAGCTCATCTTTTGATTAGGCACTTTACAGACTTCCAGATTCAACACTGAGTTCAACAATTTCAGATCATAACCACTGCTCCCATTTTTTCAGACAGCAACTGTTGGTAATGATTCTGCTACTGCCACTTACACCTCCTCTAGACCCATCATTTGTTTCTTTACTTGTCCTATTACTATCCCTTTTGCCTGCACCATCACCCCTTTTGTCATTTAATCTCTCCAGCCTTCCACCCTATCACAGACCTTCCCTTTTGTTCTTTCCTCCCCTCCCGCCCTTTCCCTGCCTCTGTACTTGCTTAAAACTTGTTACATCTCTAACATTTTTCAGTTCTGATGAAAGGACATCGACTTGAAACATTAACTTTGTTTCTCTCTCTACAGATGCTGCCAGACCGGTTGAGTATTTAAATAGTGCCTTTAATGTAGTAAAATGTTCCAAGGCGCTTCACAAAAGTGGTATCCAACAAAATTTGACACCGAGCCACATAAGGAAATATTAGAACAGGTGACCAAAAGCTTGGTCAAAGAGGTAGGTTTTAAGGAGCGTCTTAAAGAAGGAGAGGTAGCAAGGCGGAGAGATTTAGGGAGGGAATTCCAGAGATTAGGGTCCAGGCAGCTGAAGGTACAGCTGCCGATTAAAATTAGGGATGCGCAAGTGGCCAGGATTTGAAGACCGCAGAGATCTCAGAGGATTGTAGGGCTGGAGGAGGTTACAGTGATAGGGAGGGGCGAGGCCATGGAGAGATTTTGAAAACAAGGATTATAATTTTTAAAATCGAAGTGTTGCCAGACCTGGAGCCAACGTCTTTCTCTCTCTCTTAGGCAGTCCCTTGGAACCGAGGATGACTTGCTTTCACATTAAAAATGAGTTCACAGGTCACTGAGGAGTCCAATGCGGGACCTACAGTCTCTGTCACAGGTGGGGCAGACGGTGGTTGAAGGGGGCGGGTGGGTGGGGTGCTTGGGTTGATGTGTGCACCTTGCACTTGGCTTTCGCTTGCTCCCGGCAAAGAGACTCGAGGTGTTCGGCGCCTTCCCAGATGCTTCTCCTCCACTTTGTGCGGTCTTGGGCCAGGGATTCCCAGGTGTCGGTGGGGATGTTACACTTTTTCAAGGAGGCTTTGAAGCGTTTCCTCTGCCCACCTGGGGCTTTCTTGCCATGTCGGAGCTCCGAGTAGAGCGTTTGTTTTAGGAGTCTCATATCGGGAATGCGGACGATGTGACCCGTCCATCGGAGCTGATCGAGCGTGGTCAAAGCTTCAATGCTGGGGATGTTGGCCTGAGCAAAAACACAGACGTTGGTGCGCCTCTCCTGGTCCCTCAATACCTCCTCTCTGGTGAAGAAGGCCCAGCAGCGCCTATATTTCCTAAGGAGGCTGAAGGGATGTAACCTGTCACCCCTGATCCTCTGTAACTTTTACCGCTGCACAATAGAGAGCATCCTGACGAACTGTATCACAGTATGGTATGGCAGCTGTAGCTCCTATGACCGGAAAGCCCTGCAGCGGGTAGTCAAAACTGCCCAACGTATTACCGGCACCCAGCTACCGACCATAGAGCACATATACCAGAAACGCTGTTTACGGAGGTCACTGACCATCATCAAAGACCCTACCCACCCCAGCCACAGTCTGTTCGTCCCCCTGCCATCTGGGAGACGCTACAGATGCATTCGCACCCGAACGACCAGATTTAGGAACAGCTTCTTTCCCAGGGCTGTCATCCTACTGAACTCCACAAATAAACTCTAAAGCCTGCACATCTGCCAATGCACTTTATTATGTTTATGTTAATGTATTACAAGCCAAATGAATGTTGAATGTTTAAATGTCTTAATCTAAATGTACACTCTCGGGAGCCGCAAGCCTACATTTCGTTGTACTGCACTTGTGCACTAACAATGACAATAAAGTTGATTATTATTCTTTATTATTCTATCCTGCCAATGGATTTGCAGGATCTTGCAGAGGCAGCGTTGGTGGTACCTCTCCAGTGCTTTGAGGTGCCTGCTATAAATGGTCCATGTCTCTGAGGCATACAGGAGGGTGGCTATCACTACTGCTCTGTAGACCATGAGCTTGGTGCCGGGTTTGAGGTCCTGGTCTTCAAACACTCTCTTCCTCAGGCGACCGAAGGCTGCACTGGCACACTGAAGGCGGTGTTGGACTTGGTCATCGACGTCTGCCCTTGTTGACAGTAGGCTCCCGAGGTATGGAAAGTGGTCCACGTTGTCCAAGGCCTTGTCGTGGATTTTGATAATCGGGGGGCAGTAGTGTGTGGCGGGGGCCAAGCCAATGTAGGTCAGCAAGCACAGGGGTGATGGGTGAACGGGACTTGGTGCAGGTTAGAATACAGACAGCAGAGATTTGGGTGTGTTCAAGTTTATGTGGGGTGGAAGATGGGAGGACAGCCAGGAGAGCACTGGAATAGTCCAGTCTAGAGGTGACAAAGACATGGATGAGTATTTCAGCAGCAGAGGAGCTGAGGCAGGGACAGAGACAGGTGATACTATGGAGGTGGAAGTAGGTGTCTTGGTGATGGAGTGGATATGTGGTCGGAAGCTCATCTAAGGGTCAAATGACACCAAGGTTGCGAACAGTCTGGTTCAGCCTCAAAATAGTTGCCAGGGAGAGGGATGGAGTCGGTGGCTAGGGAACTGAGTTTGTGGCATTTGTCAGAGACAGTGACTGAGCACGTGGACAAGTATGATATGATCAAAGAGAGTCACCATGGATTTGTGAAGGGCAGATCATGTCTATTAATCTAACTGAATCTTTTGAGGAGGTCACTAACATGGTGGATAGGGGAGTGTCTATGAATGTTGCCTATATGAACTTCTAGAAGGCATTTAAAAAATAAAAGTGCACGGTACTGAAGGTAACTTTGATATGGGTTGGTAATTGGTTAGGAGGTAGGAGACAGAGTAGGGATAAAGAGAATGTTCTCTGATTGTCAGGGAGTGACAAGTTTTGTTCCCCAGGGATTTTCACTAGGGCCTCAGTTTCTCACCATATTTATTAATGACTTGGATGAAGGAATAGAGAGTTGTATATCCACATTTGCAGATGATACTAAGTTAGGAGGCACATTAAGAGGCATACAGCAGGGCGGGTATCACTGCTGCTCTGTAGACCATGAGCTTAGTGCTGGGTTTGAGGTCCTGGTCTTCAAACACTCTCTTCCTCAGGCGACCGAAGGCTGCACTGGCACACTGAAGGTGGTGTTGGACTTCGTCGTCGACATCTGCCCTTGTTGACAGTAGGCTCCCAAGGTATAGAAAGTAGTCAATGCTGTCCAAGGCCTTGTCGTGGATTTTGATAATCGGGGGGCAGTACTGTGTGATGGGGGCAGGTTGGTAGAGGACCTTTGTCTTACGGATGTTTAGTGTAAGGCCCATGCTCTCGTACACTTCGGTGAAGGTGTTGACGATGGTTTGGAGTTTGACCTCCGAGTGAGCGCAGACGCAAGCCTCGTCTGCATACTGTACTTCGATGACAGAGGATGGGACGACCTTGGATCTGGACTGGAGGCAACGGAGGCTGAACAGTTTCCCATTTGATCTGTAAATTAGCTCCACTCCAGCGGGGAGCTTACTGAGGGTGAGATGGAGTATTGCAGCAAGGAAGATCGAGAGGAGCGTTGGTGCGATAACACAGCCTTGCTTGACCCCGGTCAGAGACATGGACCATGTACAGCAGGCACCTCAAAGCACTGGAGAGGTACCACCAACGCTGCCTCCACAAGATCCTGTAAATCCATTGGCAGGATAGGCACACCAACATCGGTGTTCTTGCTCAGGCCAACATCCCCAGCATCGAAGCTTTGACCACACTCGATCAGCTCTGATGGGCGGGTCACATTGTCCGCATGCCCGATACGAGACTCCCAAAACAAGCGCTCTACTCAGAGCTCCAGTACGGCAAGAGAGCCCCAGGTGGGCAGAGGAAACGCTTCAAGGACACCCTCAAAGCCTCCTTGAAAAAGTGTAACATCCCCACCGACACCTGGGAATCCCTGGCCCAAGACCGCACAAAGTGGAGGAGAAGCGTCCGGGAAGGCGCCAAACACCTAGAGTCTCTTCGCCGGGAGCACGCGGAAGCCAAGCGCAGGCAGCGCAAGGAGAGCACGTCAACCCAAGCACCCCACCCACCCGCCCCTTCAACCACCGTCTGCCCCACCTGTGACAGAGACTGTAGGTCTTGCATTGGACTCATCAGTCACCTGCGAACTCATTTTTAATGTGGAAGCAAGTCATCCTCGGTTCCGAGGGACTGCCTAAGAAGAACATTAAGAGCAGGGGAAAGGTAAATTTACATAATGGAATAGCTGATGATTTACTGTATTCTGTAATTGGAACCTATATTCCTATAAATATTTTAATTTGATGGATGACTCACCCATCAAAATAACCTAGCATCCACAGGAAATATGGAATAGGCTTGTACATAACAATTATACATGATACAATAAATCCATAACTAAATCTGTCTTTCTCCTTTTGTCAAACCAGCAACTGTTCCCTTGACATGGGAGATTCCCTCAATTGAAGTGGATAGCAATCACATTTTCCAAGACTTCCATTCATCCTGCTCCTTAACTGACAATGATGGTAGCCACCACAGGGTAAACTTTAGTTCTGCTGTACTACTGCTGGGTTTGGTAAAGACTTAGCTTCATGTCTGAGTTCCTTATAAATCTGACAAGTTCACAGGCTGCTTTAAAATGACAGGAAATTGCAAAATGACCACTTGATTGGATCTATCCCAGATCGTGAGCTTAATTTGGCTTTTTGACAACAGCTTCAGCAATCTGTTTCAGACGTTGTAAACAGGTACTGGAAACTTGTAAACTCCGTCTCCAACTGATGAATGCTTGCAGCATGGCAGCTTCCCAAATTTGTCCTATGATTACAAAAATTCCCATTTAGAATTTTGCTCATATCCCGTTCTCAGGGTTCTTTTAAACATTACTTCAAGCTAAATGCCCTTTGCAGTAGTCAATTTGGAATAATATTAAGATCACCTCTTTCATAAATTCAAAGTTTTAAAAACAATACTTGCGTCTGGCAAGTGATCTTACAAGATAATTTACCAGCTTATTTAATGGCCCGTGATGACATGATTGGTAATGCAATCATATTGCATCACTGATCATAAGTGTTAAACAAAATGTTGATAAAAATCAATCTACATGATTTAAAAAGTTGCCAAAAAAAAGAGGAACCACAAATTGACATTACAAGAATGTGAACTTTACCCAGTACCCAACATGGTCTTATGTCTGCTGCGTTTTTGAACCAGGGGGATTCCAGATATTGAGCCTGATCAAATCTGTTCAGATTCTTTAGAACTTGGAGTTACTTAGCACAGTACCTCAGAGTACAAAACACAGAACATTAGCAGTTTTCAGAGTTAGAAAATGGGTAAGTCTTCATTATTTAATCATGGAAAATCTCATTATACATCAGTACTAAGAACATTGGCCTGGATTTTGTGGTCAGTGGTGAACGAATGGTGCTAACCATTCAGTACACTTACCCACAGACTTTCATAGAATCATCCATCGCAGAAGGGAGCCATTTGGCCCATCGAGTCTGTGCCGGCTCTTCCAAAGAACAATCCAGCTAGTCCCATTCCCCCACTCTTTCGAATAATGAACTCCCCTCCAACCAATACAATCTATTTACTACCACATCAGCAGACAACCTAAAGTCTAAAGGAGGCCGGAGAGCGAGACTTAAATCATCAGATAACAGCGGACAATCTGCAGTAGTAAGGAAATAGATCCTCATTACCTTCACATGCAGCAAAATGACCGGGGGGGGGGGGCACAAAATCATAGAGTGAAGGTACAAATGCATCCCTCCCCCTGCTGGAAGTACGCTGAAGGGCTGTGGGGAGAACGGCATGCTGGTGGACTTAGTTTGTTCATGCCTTTTTATTAAGTCACTCTGGGCAATAATCCAGGAGCTCACAAGCTCAAGTTATGACCAGTCTCTGAATCTTATTGCTGCTTAGAAATAAGAAGGTGCATCTCCCTGATGTGAAGTGACGTCCTCTCTGCAACAAATGTGAGTAGAAGACCTTGTCCTGAATACGCGAGATCCTTTGCCCTGTCTAACTGAAATCACTCTCCTTTAGAACATTGCCCTCCAACGTATTGTCTTCCAACCATATACACCTTCACAGGATCACATATGAATGCATTAATATAAATGTAAGTCTTTCTTTGTACTTCATTGGCTGTGAAGCGCTTTGTGACGTCCTGAGATCGTGAAAGGAGTTATATGAATGCAAGTCTTTTTTTACATTAAAGTGGCAAATAACATGAATATTATAGAATCATAAAATAGTACAGCTCATAAGGAGACCTTTTGGCCCATCAAGTCTGCACCAGCTCTTTCGAAGAGCAATCCAGTTAGTCCTACTCCCCTGCTCTTTCCCCATATCCCTACAATTTTTTTCTCCTTCAAGTATTTATCCGATTCTCTTTTGAAGGCGACTATTGAATCTGTATCCACCACCCTATCAAGCAGTGCATTCCAAATCCTAACCACTTGTTGCATAAAAAAGTTTTCCCTCATGTTGCCTGTGGTCCTTTTGCCAATCACCTTAAATCTATGCTCTCTCGTTATCGACCCTTCAGCCATTGGGAACAGTTTCTCTTTATTTACTCTATCTAAACCATTCATGATTTTAAACATCTCTATCAAATCTCCTCCTAGCCTTCTCTGCTCTAAGGAGAGCAACCCCAGCTTCTCAAGTCTATCCATGTAACTGTAATCCCTCATCTCTGGAACCATTCTAGTAAATCTCTTCTGTACCTCTCCAAAGCCTCACGTCCTTCCTAAAGTCTGGTGCCCAGAATGGGACACAATACTCCAGCTGGGGCCAAATTAGTATTTTATACAGGTTTAACATAACTTCCTGGCTTTTGTACTCCATGCCTCTATTTATAAATCCCAGGATCCCATAAGCTTTATTAACTGCTTTGTTAACCTGTCCTGCCACCTCCAAAGATTTGTGCACAAACACTGCGCCCCCCACCCCCCCCGGTCTCTTTGTTCTTGCACCCCCTTGAAAATTGTACCATTTAGCATGCATTGTCTGTCCTCATTCTTCCTACCATTACTTTTCTGCGTTGAATTTCATCTGCCATGTGTACGCCCATTCCACCAGCCTGTCTTCTTGAAGTCTATCACTATCTTCCTCAATGTTTACCACACTTCCATGTTTTGTCATATCTGCAAATTTTGAAATTGTGCCCTGTACCACGAAGTCCAAGTCATTAATGTACTTCAAAAACAGCCTAACATGTGGTACTTTATCAAACGCCTTTTGAAAGTCCATTTACACAATATCAACTGCACTGCCCTCATCCACCCTCTCTGTTGCCTCATCAAAAAAACTCAAACACGATTTGACCTTAACAAATCTGTGCTGGCTCTCCTTTATTGGTCCATGTGGTTGTTAATTTTCTCCCGGATTTTTGTTTCTAAATATGTCCCTACCACTGATGTTAAACTGACTGGCCTGTAATCGCCAGGTTTATCCTTATCCCCTCTTTTTTGAACAAGGGTGTAACATTTGCATACTCCAGTCCTTTGGCACCATCCCTGTATCCAAGGAGGATTGGAAGATTGTGGCCAGCACTTCTGCAATTTCTACCTTTTCTTCTCTCAGCAACCTAGGATGCATCCCATCCGGACCGGGTGACTAAGTACTGCCAGCCTTCCTAATAACTCCCCTTTATCTATTTTTATCTCATCCAGTATCCCAGCAACCTCCTCGTTTACCATAGCTTTGGCAAAGTCCTCTTTCTTGTTAAAAACCAATGCAAAGTACTCATTTAGTACCTCAGCCATGCCTTCTGCCTCTACCAATAGATCTCCATTTTGGTCCCTAATCAGCCCCACTGTAAAATCTGGGCCATTAATTTTTAAAATACAATTCACAGTGGAACACAGGTTTGTGTTTTAAAAAACTTGAACACTCATTTTTCTTTTTAAAACAAAAATGTGACTGCAGTATTCAAAAGTTAGCTGCAAAAGCCTTTATATCTACTATTGTTAATTCAAAATTAATTTTTGCTCAATAAATTCGTTATTTCGTATGAATTGAGCAATTTTAATGAAACAGCAGAGGTGATTGTTTTTGTATAATTTCAATTTGAATTAAGACAATTTGAAGAAACATCAAATTAGTTGACTGTAATTTTATATAAGTAAATATATTTTTAAAAGATTGTTTTAGTTGTAATTCCATACAAAATGACACTTGCACAAAGATATTTCTCTTGCTGTGTACTAGTCAGTTTTTCCTATTTAGTCCTCCATTCCTCAACTGAGAGAGAGGATAGGCAACCATTTCTCTGGGCTTGGCTAATGTAATTCAAATTAGATTCTCACTGCTTGGTCCCCCGTAATAATGAGACTGAGACTGGTTAAAACCCTTAATTGGAGAATCACCAATGCAAACCCATTTTCTACCACCGAGTGTGCTGCACCACTAGCCACAAGTTACTTTAGATGGGGACCACAGCTTGTTTAAAACTCCTCATATTAAAAAAGACTTGCATTTATATAGTGCCTTTCACGATCTCAGGACATACCAAAGCACTTTACTTTTGAAGTGTAGTCACTGTTGTAATGTAGGAAACGTGGCAGCCAATTTGTGCACAGCAAGCTCCCACAAACAGCAATGTGATAATGACCAGATAATCTGTTTTTGTGGTGTTGATTGAGGGATAAATATTGGCCAGGAAATCAGGGATAACTCCCCAGCTCCTCTTTAAAATAGTGCCATGGGATCTTTTACGTCCACTTGAGAACACAGATGGGGCCTCGGTTTAACGTCTCATCCAGAAGACGGCACCTCCAACAGCGCAGCACTCCTTCAGTACTGTACTGGAGTGTCAGCCTAGATATTTGTGCTCAAGTCTCTGGAGTGGGACTTGAACCCACTCTGCTTGGCAATTGATGCAATCACCATGGCAATGGAAGTTACAAAGGGATCCACAGCCACCTTTTGGCTGGGAAGGATAGCAGCAAACATGAGTAGCTATGAGTGATTTCCTTTGGGTAAGAGAACATTCAAAGTATATGGACAGACACAAAATAGACTGAAGTAGTAAATAATATTCTCTAAAGAGAAAAACATAGCTTAGCTATACTCACCACTTGAGCATCAATTGCCACCTGAGCGAATCCCTTCCGACCACTCCAAAAGATGCTATACGTCTCATCGCTAAAGAGTGCTTCACGGACTCCACCTGGTGAGATGGCCAACAAGTGACCATTTTTCAAAGCTTTGACACACTCCTCTTGTGGACCATGCATAGCACTAAAAACTTCCAACAATAATTTAAACCCTGAAAAAGAAATTTAGAAACCTGTTTACAAAAAGAGCAGTGACAAATGTGGAAAAAATTGCAGACATTACAAAATCTTTTATAGTATTGACCGAATATTATAGTCTCAAATAAAAGGGTTAAATATATACCACCACCGATTAGGCTGCCAAAAGTAACTAGAATTAACCTACTTTAACCTGAGCTCTTCTATTTATTGATTTAATGCTTATTAATTACACAACATTCTTGCTTCATTTGAAGCCAGTCACCAACACCTATCTTGATATTATGACATTGTGTATATCCTACAAAAATTTAGCTCAACCAACAATTTACATTTATACAAGTATTTTGCAGTAACAAAACATCCTAAAGTACTTTACAGGGGGAGTGGTGGTTATCGAGCAGGAATTCATTAAGGGGAAGTAACCAAAGGCACCATCAAAAGAATCATTTTTAAGGAGATTGTGGAAAGTGGGCTGAGGCATAGCAAGGAGAAGACTTTTAAGAAGGAAATTCCACAGTATAGACAAGTGGTGACTGGTGACTCTGCATCAATGATACAATGGAAGGAAGGGCAATGTGCAACAGTCTAAAGTTCAAGATGGAGTACTGTTATCCAAGGCTGTAGAAAACTGTGCCAGTATGGAGGAATATAAAGACAAGGACCAGGGTTTTAAGTTGGTGGTTTGTCGGACGGGGAGCCAGTGGAGATCGACAAGAATAGGGCGGGGAATATATAGGACAAGATGTATGCCACAGTTTTGCATACATTTTATTTGTAGGATGGAGCTGAAGAGGCCAGTGAAGAAAGCATTAGAGAAATCAACCCTCAAAGTGACAAAGGTATGGATGACGATTTCAGTGGCAATGGGGTGATGCTCCAGAGATGGAAGTAAACCATCTTGCCAACATACATAATTGAATATTCAGCTCAAAAACTGACAGGATATGGAGTCTGTGCATCTGTGTGTTTAATCTGAGGAGCAGTAGCAGCAGTGTGGGAAGTGGAATCAGCATGTGAGGTGTAAAGTTGCTGATGGGAACTGAACTAGGTGTCTTTTGTCTGGTCAGTGCCGAAGAATGTTCTGGCTCATCCAAGGCTTAATGTCAGTGATACGCTTATCAATTACTTCATAAAAGGTGATGAGTCGAAGAAGAGATGATGAGTCGAAAGAAGAGATGAATAAGGCTTTTATTAGCTAAGAAGAGACCATGCTTCTTCGTGAGTGACTGAACAAGTCTGAACGAAACCCACACAGTGGTGGGTGGAGTCAGCTGAGGCATGCCTCCATACACAGCGCCACCCAGAGGTGGCAATATACAATACAGTGGTTTACCACATTCACCCCTTGTTTAATGTGAAGTCCGGCGGGGTGAAGGGTACTACAAGTTAAGTCTATCAGGAGGCCTTGTCTGACGTCCTGATCGTCGTGGTGGCGGCGGTGGTGTTACAGCATCCGACGTCGGGTCTGGTGTCTGGGTGGTTGGCGAAGATTCCTGGGGCTTTGGCATGCCGTCTGCAAGGGTTGGGTTGGGAGGGGTGGTGGGGGATAACAGTGGTAAGGGGGATAACGGTGGTAAGGGGGATAACGGTGGTAATTCAGGGGTACCCGAGGGTGCGAGATCTCGTATGGAGACCGTGTCCTCCCGCCCGTCTGGGTATGTCACCCAGGCATACTGGGGGTTGGCGTGTAGGAGGTGCACCCGCTCGACCAGGGGGTCCGTTTTATGCGTCCTCACGTGCCTCCGCAGTAGGACGGGCCCAGGAGAAGTCAACCATGCCGGTAGCGAGGTTCCCGATGTAGACTTCCGGGGGAAAACGAACATTTTCTCATGAGGGGTCGCATTAGTGGCAGTACAAAGCAGTGACCGAATGGAGTGGAGCGCTGCAGGGAGGACCTCCTGCCAGCGGGAGGTCGGAAGGCCCTTAGATTTTAGTGCTAAGAGGACTGCCTTCCAAACCGTCGCGTTCTCCCTTTCCACCTGGCCGTTCCCCCGGGGGTTGTAACTGGTGGTCCTGCTCGTGGCGATACCTCTTGTTAGCAGGTACTGCCGAAGTTCGTCGCTCATGAACGATGAGCCCCTGTCGCTATGTATATAGCTGGGGAACCCGAACAGAGCGAAGATGTCATTCAGACACTTGATGACCGTGGTACTGGTCATGTCTGGGCAAGGGATGGCAAAGGGGAAACGGGAGTACTCATCAACTATGTTGAGGAAGTACACATTGCGGTCAGCGGAGGGGAGGGGCCCTTTAAAATCGACGCTCAGGCGTTCGAAGGGGCGGGTGGCCTTGATCAGGCTTGCTCTGTCCGGCCTATAGAAGTGCGGTTTGCACTCGGCGCAGATTTGGCAGCTCTTGGTCATGGTCCTGACCTCCTCGATGGAGTAGGGCAGGTTACGGGATTTGATAAAATGGAAAAACCTGGTGACCCCCGGGTGGCAGAGGTCATTGTGGAGGGACTGCAGCCTATCACTCTGCGCGTTGGCGCATGTACCACGTGATAGGGCATCTGGGGGGCTCATTGAGTTTCCCTGGCCGATACAAGATATCATAATTGTAGGTGGAGAGTTCGATTCTCCACCTCAAGATCTTGTCGTTCTTGATTTTACCCCTCTGCTTATTATTAAACATAAAAGCTACTGAACGCTGGTCAGTGAGCAGGGTAAATCGTTTCCCGGCCAGGTAATGCCTCCAGTGACGCACCGCTTCTACAATAGCCTGGGCCTCCTTTTCGACGGAGGAGTGTCTCGTCTCGGGGCCCTGGAGGGTCCTTGAGAAAAAGGCCACGGGTCTGCCCGCCTGGTTAAGGGTCGCGGCTAGGGCAAAGTCGGAGGCATCGCTCTCCACTTGGAAGGGGATGGACTCATCCACCGCGTGCATTGCGGCCTTCGCGATATCGTTCTTGATAAGAGTGAAGGCTGCACACGCCTCTGGTGTCAGGGGGAAGGAGGTGGCTTTGATGAGGGGCCTGGCTTTGTCTGCATAGAGGGGCACCCACTGGGCGTAGGAGAAAAACCCCAGGCATCTCTTCAGTGCTTTTTGGCAGTGGGGAAGGGGTAGCTCCATTAGGGGGCGCATTCTGTCGGGGTCGGGCCCGATGACTCCGTTCTCCACCACGCAGCCGAGGATGGCCAGGCGCTTGGTGTGAAACATACATTTTTCCTTATTGTACGTTAGGTTCAGCCGTTGGGCCGTACGGAGGAAATTTGCTGGATTAACGTCGTGGTCCTGCTGGTCGTGGCCGCAGATGGTGACGTTATCCAAATAGGGGAAGGTTGCCCGCAGCGCGTTCTGGTCAACCATTCGGTCCATCTCCCTTTGGAAGACCGAAACCCCGTTGGTGACGCCGAAGGGGACCCTAAGGAAGTGGTAGAGGCGGCCGTTTGCCTCGAAGGCAGTATACTGGCGGTCCTCATGGCGGATGGGCAGCTGGTGGTACGCTGACTTAAGGTCGATGGTGGAGAATACTTTGTATTGCGCAATCTGATTGACCATATCAGATATGCGAGGGAGGGGGTACGCGTCCAGCTGGGTGTACCGGTTTATGGTTTGGCTGTAGTCGATTACCATGCGGCGTTTTGCAGTGGTTTTAACGACTACAACCTGGGCTCGCCAGGGGCTAGTGCTACCTTCGATAATGCCCTCCTTCAAGAGCCGCTCCACCTCAGAGCTGATAAAAGCTCTGTCCCCGGCACTGTACCGCCTGCTTTTGGTAGCGATGGGTTTACAGTCGCGGGTGAGGTTAGCGAACAGGGGAGGGGGGGGGACTTTTAATGTGGAAAGGCTGCAGGTGGTTTGCAGCGGGCGATTTAAAAGTTGTTGGTTGCAGACTGTGAGTGGGGGGAGGGGTCCACCGTATGCTAGTGTGACACTCTTAAGGTGGCACTGAAAATCCAACCCTAGCAGGACGGCAGCGCAAAGACGGGGCAGGACTAGCAGTTTAAATTTTTTATATTCAGTGCCCCCTACTGACAGGGTCACCACACAGTAGCCGCTGATGTCCATTGACTGGGACTTGGACGCCATAGAAATGCGATGGTGCGTTGGCAGAATCGTGAGGGAGTGGCTACGTACCGTGTCGGGGTGGACGAAACTCTCTGTGCTCCCGCTGTCGATCAGGCAACTGGTGGCGCGGCCGTTTACCGCGATATCCATCATGGAGCTGGATAGATGGTGAGGGAGGGCTTGATCCAGCGTCACGGAGGCCAGTATGTGGCTTAGTGAGTCACTATAGTCATCCGCCGAGACGGTGGTCGGTTCCGGTGACGAAATGGCGGTTGAGTGCGTTGGATACGATGGCGGCGGATGCCATGCGGCCGGGGGTACACAAAATGGCGGATAAGATGGCTGCTCCCACGGCCCGCACGCTGCGCTGCTGGCTGGCTTCCCCTTGCAGGCGTTAGCGTAATGGCCTTTCTTCCCGCAGCCCGAGCAGGTAGCTGTCTTAGCTGGGCAGTGCGCTCTGGGATGTTTTAACTGGCCACAGAAATAGCATTTTTGGGCCTGGTTACTGGGCATCGAAGCAGTTCTTACCGGAGGCTGCTGTCTCGGTTGGGTCGCTGCAGCGGTTGGTGCCGGGGGCGGCGGTCCCGTGTCCCACGGTTTCGATTGCCATGTCTCGGCGCCGTTACGGGGGTATGCCTCGAGGTTTCGGTGGGCCTCCTCTAACGAGAGCGCAAGGGCAATGGCCGTCTTCAGGTCGGGTTCCTTGCTTTCTAGCAGTCTCTGCCGGGTGTGGTCTGACTGGAGGCCCCTGACGAAGGCATCACAGGCGAGTCCCTGCGCGTGCTCCACAGCCGTTACCGCTTTACAATCGCAGTCTCTGCAGAGTGCCAGTAGCGCCCGTGCAAATGCCCCTACCGATTCTCCCGGTTGCTGCCTGCGGGATCCCAAGAGGTGTCGGGCGTAAATTGTGTTCACTGGGCGCGTATATTGCCCTTTTAGTAGCTCGAGGGCCGCCACGTACGTATTAGAGTCCCGGATTAGCATATATACTTGATGGCTCACCTGGGCGGTCAAAATTTTCAGTTTGTGATCCTCCTCTGTAACCTGTGAGATTGCGAGGAAGGATTCAAAGCAGCTCAGCCAGTGTTCAAACTTGGCTGATGCACCCACATCTTGAGGGTCGAGGTCCAGGCGTGGTGGTCTGAGGGCTCTCAGCAATGTCTGCTGTATCCGTTGCTGTTGTTGCTCCTCAGGTGTCGCCATTTAACTTTTAGCTAATAAAATTGATACGCTTATCAATTACTTCATAAAAGGTGATGAGTCGAAGAAGAGATGATGAGTCGAAAGAAGAGATGAATAAGGCTTTTATTAGCTAAGAAGAGACCATGCTTCTTCGTGAGTGACTGAACAAGTCTGAACGAAACCCACACAGTGGTGGGTGGAGTCAGCTGAGGCATGCCTCCATACACAGCGCCACCCAGAGGTGGCAATATACAATACAGTGGTTTACCACAGTCAGACAGCATAGCAACAGTCATGGAATCAAAGGTGAAAGGGAAGAGAGAGAGTCGAACAATTAGCCAACAGATGGTAATCCTACTCTTCCCATTTTCCAAACTTTTCTAAATTTTTAAGTATTTCTCACACTCAAGTCATCTTTCTTCCTTCAATGGTGCCACACATTATTTCCTGGTGAAAATAGCAGATAACAAAATCCTTTATATGTTGCAATAAGATTGTGTATAACAGATTGTGCAACAAAGACTTATTGCAAGAATGCACAGCCATTCCCAAACATCCAACCCAGATGCTGCAGAGAGGAAAAACATCTCGACATGGGTAGCACCTGTCCCTGATCAAAACAACTTCTCATTCTCAATAGCAACTGCCACAGTACAATGGACTGAGATATTGTGCGGCATAAACATCTCAAGTTCAAGATCTGCTCAACTTATAATAGACTGCAAATGCTGAGCCAATCACTGCTGATGTAGAATGCAAAAAATGGGTACTTTCAGGATGTAACATTGGTCCTGATGTTTCTGTCACTAACCCCACAGGCTAATGTGGAGTTATGGATTTTAAGTGAAATACTTGGATTAAGGATATTTTCTAAATAGAATGAAAGATTGTTTATTACCCAACTGGAAAAATTTCCATGAAATAAATTAAGTTCAGTGGCAGAGCAAAGCTAAGCAACTGTCAAACCCAATGGTGCTAAACGACCTTCACAAAAAGCAAATGCACCCTAATTACTTAGGATGTGATTAAGCACTTGGTAACAGATTTTGAAATAAAACATTGACGATATATGGGTTCAGAAATTTAAAAGTTTAAGAAACTGTAAGCTAGTTCTAACTTACACTGTGAGCCTTAGGAGACTGGCATGCACATGTGCCAATCTCCCCAATTTATATTTCAATCTGATGCTCCTGCTCTTAGATAAGGCCAATTTGCAGCCTGGGCACCCACAGTTCTGATGAAAGGTCATCGAACTGAAATGTTAAATCTGTTTCTTTCTCCACAGATGCTACCTCACTTGCTGAGTATTTCCAGCATTTTCTGTTTTTAATCACCCATCAATCATGTGCGCGCAAGCATGGTTTTATTACGGCATGATGCGCAAGGGGCATCATTCCCATTTATAGAATCATAGAATAGTACAGCACAGAAGGCGGCCATTTGGCCCCTCGAGTCTGCGCCAGCTCTTTCGAAGAGCAATCCAGTTAGTCCCACTCCTCCCCTCTTTCCCCATAGTCCTACATTTTTTTCTCTTTCAAGTATTTGTGGCCGAGACCGAGACTCCAAGATGGTATGTTGCCTCCCTGGTGCAAGGGTCAAGGATGTCTCGGAGCGGGTGCAGAGCATTCTGAAGGGGGAGGGGGATCAGCCAGTTGTCGTGGTACATGTAGGTACCAACGATGTAGGTAAAAAGAGGGAGGAGGTCCTACAAGCTGAATTTAGGGAGTTAGGAGCTAAATTGAAAAGTAGGACCTCAAAGGTAGTAATCTCTGGATTGCTACCAGTGCCACGAGCTAATAAGTTTAGAGAGAGTAAGATAGATAAGCTAAATACGTGGCTTGAGCAGTGGTGCAAGGGAGAGGGATTTAAATTCTTGAGGCATTGGAACCAGTTCTTGGGGAGGAGTGACCTGTACCAAGGGGACGGTCTACACCTGAGCTGTGAGGGAGCCGATGTCCTCGGGGTAATATTTTCTAGGGCGGTTCGGGAGGATTTAAACTAATTTGGCAGGGGGATGGGAACCTAGATAGTGGAAAAGAGGGAAGTCATATGAAGTCAGAAATAGATGGTAGAAAGGTGAGAAGCAATAAGCAAAGGAGAGAAACACAAAGGGCCAAACTAATTCATAATGAGAGTGTGAAAAAAGCAAGCCTGAAGGCTTTGTATCTTAATGCTAGAAGCATTAGGAACAAGGTGGATGAATTAGTTGTGGAAATAGAGGTAAACAAGTATGATTTGATTGGGATTACAGAAACGTGGCTGCAGGGTGGGCAAGGCTGGGAACTTAACATCCAGGGATATACAATATTTAGGAAGGATCGGCAAAAAGGTAGGGGAGGTGGGGTAGCATTGCTGGTAAAGGAGGGGATTAATGCAATGGAAAGGAAGGATATTAACTCGGATGAAACGGAATCTGTATGGGTAGAAATGAGAAATAGCAAGGGGAGGAAAACGTTAGTGGGTGTGATATATAGGCCTCCAAATAGTAATATGGAGGTGAGGGAAGGCATAAAAAGGGAAATTAGAGAAGCGTGCGATAAGAGCACAGCTGTCATCATGGGTGACTTTAATTTACATATTGATTGGACTACCCAAATTAGTAAAAATTCTGAGGAGGAGGAATTCCTGGAATGTTTTCGGGACGGTTATCTGGACCAATATGTCGAGGAGCCGACTCGAGATCAGGCCATTTTAGACTGGGTATTGTGCAATGAGAAGGGACTTATCAGCAATCTTCTTGTACGAGGCCCCTTGGGTCAGAGCGATCATAATATGATCGAGCTCTCAGTCGAGATGGAGAGTGAGGAAATTGAATCAGAGACTAAGGTCCAGAACTTAAATAAAGGGAATTACGAGGGTATGAGACGGGAATTGGGTAAGATTGATTGGGTGGTGTTTCTGGGGGGATTGACAGTGGATAGACAATGGCAAGCATTCAAAGATAGAATGGAAGAATTCCAGAACATGTTTATACCGGTTTGGCATAAAAATAAACCTAAAAAGGTGACTCAACCGTGGATAACGAGGGAAATTAGGGACAGCATAAAATCAAAAAAAAGGGCATATCAACTGGCAAAAAAAAGCACCAGACCGGAAGATTGGGGGCAGTACAGGATACAGCAAAAGAGGACAAAGGGATTAATCAGGAAGGGGAAAATAGAATACGAAAGTAAACTTGCAGCAAACATAAAGACAGACTGCAAAAGCTTTTATCGGTATATCAGGAGGAAAAGACTGGTAAAATCCCAAGTCGGTCCCTTGCAGTCCGATTCGGGAGAATATATAATGGAGAATAAGGAAATGGCAGACCAATTAAACTCATACTTTGGTTCTGTATTCACAAAGGAGGACACAAATAACCTCCCAGGAATATCGGCAAACATAGGGACTAATGAGAGGGAGGAGCTGACAGAAATTAGTATCTCTAGGGATATGGTGTTGGGTAAGTTGAGGGGACTGAAGGCCGACAAATCCCCGGGGCCTGATAAACTACATCCTAGGGTACTTAAGGAGGTGGCCCTGGAGATAGCAGATGCTCTAAGGATCATCTTCCGGAACTCCATTGACTCGGGAACAGTACCCGTGGATTGGAGGGTAGCTAATGTTACCCCAATATTTAAAAAGGGGGGTAGAGAGAAAGCAGGGAATTATAGACCAGTAAGCCTTACATCGGTTGTGGCCAAAATGCTAGAGTCCATTATTAAGGATAAAATAGCGGAGCACTTGACAAATGGGGAAAGGATCGGACAGAGTCAACATGGATTTACAAAGGGTAAATCGTGTTTGACTAATCTGCTGGAATTTTTTGAGGAAGTAACTGGTAAAATAGATGGGGGAGAGCCAGTGGATGTGGTGTACCTTGACTTCCAGAAAGCCTTCGATAAGGTTCCACACAAAAGATTATCATGCAAAATTAAGGCTCATGGGATTGGGGGCAAAGTATTAACGTGGATAGAGAACTGGCTGGCGGATAGAAAACAGAGAGTTGGAATAAACGGCTCGTTTTCGGAGTGGCAGGCAGTGACCAGCGGGGTGCCGCAAGGATCTGTCCTGGGACCCCAGCTGTTCACAATATATATAAATGATCTGGATCAGGGAATTGGATGCAATATTTCCAAATTCGCTGACGACACTAAACTAGGAGGAGGGGTGGGCTCTGATGAGGATGTCAGGAGGCTACAGTGCGATTTGGACAAGTTGGGGGAATGGGCGGATACGTGGCAGATGCACTATAATGTGGATAAATGCGAGGTTATCCACTTTGGGGGTAAAAACAGGAGGGTAGATTATTATCTAAATGGCAATAGATTGGGAGATGGGGAAGTGCAGAGGGACCTGGGTGTTCTTGTGCACCAGTCACTGAAGGAGAGCATGCAGGTGCAACAGGCGATTAAGAAGGCAAATGGTATGTTGGCCTTCATATCAAGGGGGTTCGAGTATAGGAATAGGGATACCTTACTACAGCTGTACAAGGTGCTGGTGAGACCGCATCTGGAGTATTGTGTACAGTTTTGGTCGCCCCATCTGCGGAAGGATGTTCTTGCCATGGAAAGAGTGCAACGGCGATTCACCAGGCTGATACCTGGAATGGCGGGAATGACCTACGAAGAGAGATTAAATAGTTTGGGCTTGTACTCACTGGAGTTTAGAAGATTGAGAGGGGATCTCATCGAAACATATAAAATTATGGCAGGCC
The DNA here is from genome assembly GCF_052327205.1 of Somniosus microcephalus. Taxonomy (NCBI): domain Eukaryota; kingdom Metazoa; phylum Chordata; class Chondrichthyes; order Squaliformes; family Somniosidae; genus Somniosus; species Somniosus microcephalus. The sequence continues at coordinate 132,755,961 of NC_140993.1, forward strand.
TGGACAGGCTGAATTCAGAGAGAATGTTTCCAATGGCCGGGGAGCACAGAACCAGGGGCCACAGTCTAAAAATAGCGGGCAAATCATTTAAAACAGAGATGAGGAAGAATTTCTTCACTCAAAGAGTGGTGAGCCTGTGGAATTCCCTGCCACAGAGGGCTGTGAAGGCTAATTCAATAAATATTTTCAAGAGAGAATTGGATATATTTCTGAAGGCTAAGGGGATTAAGGGTTACGGAGAAAAGGCGGGGACGGGGTACTGAACTGGTAAGATCAGCTATGATCTCAGACGAAGATCAGCCATGATCTCATTGAATGGCGGAGCAGGCTCGAAGGGCCGAATGGCCTACTCCTGTTCCTATCTCTATGTTTCTATTTATCCAATGCCCCTTTGAAGACTACTATTGACTTTGTATCCCCCGCCCTATCAGACAGTGCATTCCAAATCCTAACCATCGTGGCGTAATAAAGTTTTCCATCATTTCGCCTATGGTTCTTCTGCCAATCACCTTAAATCTGTGCCCTCTCGTTATCGGCCCTTCAGCCATTGGAAACAGCTTCACCATATTTTCTCTATCTAAATCCTTCAAGATTTTAAATACCTTTATTAAATCTCCTCTTAGCCTTCTCTGCTCCAAGGAGAACAACCCCAGCTTCTCTCGTCTATCCATGTAACTGTATTCCCTCATCCCTGGAACTATTCTAGTAAATCTCTTTAGTACCCTCTCCAAAGCCTTCATGTCCTTCCTAAAGTGTGGTGCCCAGAATTGGACACAATACTCCAGCTGGGGCCAAACTACTTTATTTCTCCCCACCCCCGCCCCGAGGTTTTTTTTTAATGTGGGCCTGTGAACTAGAAGCAAAAAGCTCTTTTACTTGTGAACTGACATGCAGCAGTGTTTAATGGGACAGCACAGGAGGCAGCTAACCCAAAAGCAATTCACAAGAATCACTTGCAAGAAAAAGTACATTCCAGTGACACTGGAACTACAGCCGCTGCATTCTCTACATTTGAGGGTGCTATTAGTCGCAGAATTGCATGTTTACTTTTGACAGCACCATCCCAATGTAAAACTCCTAAAACTTTTAGGCAAAACACTGGTGTACTTATATTTCAATGGTATAATGAAATGGATAATGTCTTTCAGATCAGTCAACTGTAATACATCTTTGCAGCTATCTGGAAATAGATGTTTCTGACCAGTATGACTTAAGAGACAATAAGCAATCTCTAGAGACATAATTTCTGGGCACAATAGCTTGAGTTTGGTTAATAAAACAAAAAACTTCAAGGACAGACAATATAATAATTCAACTACATTGAAAAGGTAATTAAAAAAATAATTATTTCTCTGCCAACACAACACACTTGATCTAACTGTGATTATGGACTGGAGAGCTGCTCTCACAGCTCTGCCAATCTTGCTGTCTATCCACCCACTAGATTGTAGGCCTGTGCCAGCTGTTTAAATTCCTGCATCCTATGGTGGGGAGATCCTCAAAGGCAAATGACAAGTCTTTTCCTTCACGCCCCCCTCCAACCCCCACAATGTGCAGGAGGCAACGGACTCCCCTGTTGTGATTGGGAAGTAGCCAGTGATCACTAAAATTATTGATGTCTGGTACAAGGAAATATAATACAAAGAAAGACTGTTTTTGTAAAATCACCGGAGATTATGGGGTGATTTGATAACCATGCTTGAAATTATGAAGGGATGAGATGGAGTAGATAGAAAGGCTGTTTCCTGTGAACATAAGACGTAGGAGCAGGAGTAGGTCATGTGGCCCCTCGAGCCTGCTCCGCCATTCAATAAGATAATGGCTGATCTGGTCTTGGCGTCAACTCCACTTCCCTGCCCGCTCCCTGTAACCCTTGACTCCCTTATCGTTCAAAAATCTGTCTATCTAAACCTTAAATATATTCAATGACCCAGCCTCCCTGCTCTCTGGGGAAGAGAATTCCAAAGATTCACGACCCTCAGAAGAAATTCCTTCTCATTTCTGATTTGAAAGGGTGCCCCCTTATTCTGAAATTATGCCCCCTAGTTATAGATTCCCCCACGAGGGGAAACATCCTCTCTGCATCCACCCTGTCAAGCCCCTTCAGAATCTTATATGTTTCAATAAGATCCCCTCTCATTCTTCTAAACTCCAATGAGTATAGGCCCAACCTGTTCAACCTTTCTTCATACGATTCAAAAAGTGACGCAGGCAAGAGGAAGCAGCTGATGGGCGAGTACGGCCAGGTGAGTATTTATACTACTCTATAGTTTGACAGTTAAGGTTAATAGTTCATAAAGTTTAGACGGTCTTAATTTTTGTGGTTATAGTTTCTAAGGTCTCTTGTGTAGTGGGGAATGTTGAATGTTAGTAAACAAGGGCCCTTGAGTACATCATTTAATTGTAGTGTAATTAGTGGCATTCATTTGATTTAATTTAAATTAATTAAAAGGTAAGGCATGGCAGCACAGCTCGGCCCCGTGGAATGCTCCTCCTGCACTATGTGGGAAATCAGGGACACTTCCTGTGTCCCCGATGACCATGTGTGCGGGAAGTGTATCCAGCTGCAGCCAGACCGCATTGCGGCGCTGGAGCTGCGAATGGATACATACTGGAGCATTAAAGATGCTGAGAACGTCGTGGATATCACGTTTAATCAGTTGGTCACACCGCAGGTAAAGGCTGCACAGGCAGAAAGGAATGGGTGACCGCCAGGCAGAGTAGTAGGCGCAGGCAGGTAGTGCAGGGGTCCCCTGTGACCATCCCCCTCTCAAACAGATATACTGCTCTGGATATTGTTGAGGGAGATGGCTTATCAGGGGAAGGCAGCAGCAGCCAACTTCCTGGCACCATGGGTGGTTCTGCTGCACAGGACGGGAGGAAAAAGAGCGGGAGAGCTATAGTATAGGGGATTCTATTGTAAGGGGAATAGATAGGCGTTTCTGCAGCCGCAAACGAGACGCCAGGATGGTATGTTGCCTCCCTGGTGCAAGGGCCAAGGATGTCTCAGAGAGGCGGCAGGGCATTCTGGAGGGGGAGGGTGAACAGCCAGTTGTCGTGGTGCATATAGGTACCAATGACATAGGTAAAAACCGGGATGAGGTCCTAAAAGCTGAATATAGGGAGTTAGGTGGTAAATTAAAAAATAGGACCTCAAAGGTAATCAACTCAGGATTGCTACCAGTGCCACGTGTAAGTCAGAGTAGAAATAGAAGGATATTTCAGATGAATATGTGGCTAGAGGAATGGTGCAAGGGGGAGGGATTCAAATTCCTGGGACATTGGAACCGGTTCTGGGGGAAGTGGGACCAGTACAAACTGGACGGTTTGCACCTGGGCGGGACCGATGTCCTAGGGGGAGCGTTTGCTAGTGCTGTTGGGGAGGGTTTAAACTAAAATGGCAGGTGGTTGGGAACCTGTGCAGGGAGACAGAGGAAAGGGAAGCAAGGATAGAAGCAAAAGATAGGAAGGAGAAAAGCAAAAGTGGCAGTCAAAGAAATCAAGGGTGTAAATCAAACATGGCCACAGTAAATAATAATTCTAAAAGGTCTAAGTGTTAAAAAACAAGCTTGAAGGCTTTGTGTCTTAATGCGAGGAGCATTCGTAATAAGGTGGATGAATTAGCTGCGCAAATAGATGTAAACGGATATGATGTAATTGGGATTACGGAGACATAGCTCCAGGGTGACCAAGGCTGGGAATTCAACATTCATCAAAGACAGGCAAAAATGAAAAGGAGGTGGGGTAGCATTGCTGGTTAAAGAGGAGATTAACACAATAGTAAGGAAGGATATTAGCTCTGATGATGTGGAATCTGTATGGGTAGAGCTGAGAAACACCAAGGGGCAGAAAACGTTAGTGGGAGTTGTATACAAACCCCCAAACAGTAATGCTGAGGTTGGGGGTGGCATTAAATGGGAAATTAGAGATGCGTGCAATAAGGGCACAGCAGTTATCATGGGTGACTTTAATCTACATATAGATTGGGCTAACCAAATTAGTAACAATACTGTGGAGGAGGAATTCCTTGAGTGTATACGGGATGGTTTCCTGGACCAATATGTCGAGGAACCAACTAGAGATCAGGCCATCTTAGACTGGGTACTATGTAATGAGAAAGGATTAATTAGCAATGTTGTTGTGTGAGGTCCCTTGGGGAGGAGTGATTATATGATAGAATTCTTCATTAAGATGGAGAGTGAAGTAGTTGACTCAGAGACTAGGGTCCTGAATTTAAATAAAGGAAACTACAATGGGATGAGGCGCGAGTTGGCTAGGATGGATTGGGGAATGTTACTTAAAGGGTTGACGGTGGATAGGCAATGGCAAACATTTAAAGATCACTAGATGAACTACAGAACTTGTTCATCCCTGTTTGGCATAAAAATAAAACAAAAAAGGTGACTCAACCGTGGCTAACAAGGGAAATTAGGGATAGCATAAGATCCAAGGAGAGGTCATATAAATTGGCCAGAAAAAGCAGCAAACCTGAGGATTGGGAGCAGTTTAGGATTCAGCAACAGAGGACAAAGGGATTCATTAAGAGGGGGAATATAGAATAGGAGAGTAAGCTTGCAAGGAAAATAAAAACTGACTGTAAAAGCTTTTATAGATATGTGAAGAGAAAAAGATTGGTGAAGTCAAGCGTAGGTCCCTTGCAGTCAGAATCAGGGGAATTTATAATGGGGAACAAAGAAATGGCAGGTCAATTAAATACATACTTTGGCTCTGTCTTCACAAAGGAGGACACAAATAACCTCCCAGAGATGTCAGGGAACATAGGGTCTAATGAGGGAGGAATTGAATGAAATCAGTATTTGTAGGGAAATGGTGTTAGGGAAATTGACGGGATTGAAGGCCGATAAATCCCCAGGGCCCGATAATCTACATCCTAGGGTACTTAAGGAAGTGGCCCTAGAAATATTAGATGCATTGCTGGTCATCTTCCAAAATTCTATAGGCTCTGGAATAGTTCCCAATGATTGGAGGGTAGCTAATATTACCCAACTATTTTAAAAAGGTGGTAGAGAGAAAACGGGGAATTATAGACTGGTAAGCCTGACATCGGTAGTAGGGAAAATGCTAGAGTCTATTATAAAAGATGTAATAGCAGAGCACTTGGAAAACAGTGACGGGATCAAACAAAGTCAACATGGATTTACAAAAGGTAAATCATGCTTGACTAATCTACTGGAATTTTTTGAGGATGTAACTGGTAGAATAGATAAGGAAGAACCAGTGGATGTGGTGTATTTGGACTTTCAGAAGGCTTTCAATAAGGTCCCGCATAAGAGATTAGTGTGCAAAGTTAAAGCACATGGGATTGGGGGTAAGGTACTGACTTGGATAGAGAACTGGTTGGCAGACAGGAAGCAAAGAGTTGGAATAAACGGGTCTTTTTCCGAGTGGCAGGCAGTGACTAGTGGGGTACCGCAGGAATTGGTGCTGGGACCCCAGTTATTCACAATATATATTAATAATCTAGACGAGGGAACTAGATGTAATATCTCCAAGTTTGCAGGTGACACAAAGCTGGGTGGGCGTGTGTGCTGTGAGGAGGATGCCGAGAAACTCCAGTATGATTTGGACAGGTTGGGTGATTGGGCAGATGCAGTATAATGTGGATAAATGCGAGGTTATCCACTTTGGCGGCAAAAACAGGAAGGCAGATTATTATCTGAACAGCAATAGATTGGGAAAAGGGGACGTGCAACGAGAGCTGGGTGTCCTTGTGCACCAGTCGCTGAAGGTAAGCATGCAGGTGCAGCAGGCGGTTAAGAAGGCAAATGGTATGTTGGCCTTCATAGCGAGAGGATTCAAGTACAGGAGCAAGGATGTCTTGCTGCAGTTCTACAGGGCCTTGGTGAGACCACACCTTGAATATTGTGTGCAGTTTTGGTCGCCTTATCTGAGGAAGGATGTTCTTGCCATGGAGGGAGTGCAGCGAAGATTCACCAGACTGATACCTGGGATGGCAGGAATGACATATGAAGAGAGATTGGGTCGATTGGGCTTGTATTCGCTAGAGTTTAGAAGAATGAGAGGGGATCTCATTCAAACTTATAAAATTCTAACAGGACTAGACAGATTAGATGCAGGAAGGATGTTCCTGATGGTGGGGGAATCCAGAACCAAGGGTCACAGTCTAAGGATAAGGGGTATGCCATTTAGGACTGAGATGAGGAGGAATTTCTTCACCCAGAGTGGTGAACCTGTGGAATTCTCTATCACAGAAGGCAGTTGAGGCCAATTCATTAAATATATTCAAAAAGGAGTTAGATATATTTCTTGAGGCTAAAGGGATCAAGGGATATGGGGTGAAAGCAGGGACAGGGTACTGAATTTGGATGATCAGCCATGATCTCATTAAATGGCAGAACAGGCTCGAGGGGCCAAATGGCCTACTCCCGCTCCTATCTTATGTTTCTATAAGATAACTGCGTCATCCCCGGAATCAACCTCGTGAACCTTCTCTGAACTGCCTCCAATGTAAGTATATCCTTCCTTAAGTAAGACGACCAAAACTGTACGCAGTACTCCAGGTGTGGTCTCACTAATGCCCTGTACAGTTGTAACAGGGCTTCCCTACTTTTATACTCCATTCCCTTTGCAATAAAGGCCAACACTCCATTTGCCTTCCTAATTACTTGCTGTACCTGCATGCTAACTTTGTGATTCATGTACAAGGGCCCCCAGATCCCTTTGTACCTCAGCATTTTGTAATCTCTCCCCATTTAAATAATAATTTGCTTTTTTATTTTTCCTACCAAAGTGGATAGCCTCGCATTTTCCCACATTATACTCCATCTGCCAGATTTTTGCCCACTCACTTAGCCTGTCTATATCCCTTTGGAGATTCTTTGCATCCTCCACACAATTTGCTTTCCCACCTATCTTTGTATCATCAGCAAATTTGGCTACATTACACTCAGTCCCTTCATCCAAGTCATTAATATAGATTGTAAATAGTTGAGGCCCCAGCACTGATCCCTGCGGCACCCCACTAGTTACCGCTTCCAACCTGAAAATGACTCATTTATCCCGACTCTCTGTTTTCTGTTAGTTAGCCAATCCTCTATCCATGCTAATATATTACCCCCAACCCCGTGAGCTCTTATCTTGTGCAGTAACCTTTTATGTGGCACCTTGTCGAATGCCTTCTGGAAATCCAAATACACGACATCTACTGGCTGCCCTTTACATCCTCAAAGAACTCCAGCAAATTTGTCAAACATGATTTCCCTTTCATAAAACCATGCTGACTCTGCTTGACTATATTATGATTTTCTAAATGTCCTGCTATCACTTCATTAATGATGCACTCCAGCATTTTCCCAATGACAGATGTTAGGCTAACTGATCAATAGTTGCCTGCTTTCTGTCTCCCTCCTTTCTTAAATAGGGGTGTTACATTTGCGGTTTTCTAGTCCGCTGGCACCTCACCAAAATCCAGGGAATTTTGGTATATTATAACCAATGCATCCACTATCTCTGCAGCCACCTCTTTTAAGACTCTAGGATGCAGGACATCGGGTCCAGGGGACCTGTCCACCTTTAGTCCCATTAGCTTGCCTAGTACTTTCTCCCGAGTGATAGCGATTGTTTTAAGTTCCCCCCCCCCCACCACCACCCCAATAGCCCCTTGACTATCCATTATTGGGATGCTTTTAGTGTCTTCTACCGTGAAGACCGATACAAATATTTGTTCAAGGTCTCCGCTATTTCCCTGTTTTCCATTAATTCCCCGGACTCAGCCTCTAGGGGACCAACGTTTACTTTAGCTACTCTCTTCCTTTTTATATACCTGTAGAAGCTCTTACTGTCTTTGTGTTTTTATATTTCTTGCTAGCTTACTCTCATAAGCTATCGTCTCTAACATTTTTTTAGTCGTCCTATGCTGCTTTTTAAAAAATTCCCAATCCTCTGGCCTTTCATTATTCTGTGCAACATTGTATGCTTTTGTTTTCAATTTGATACTATCCTTTACTTCCTTAGTTAGCCACGGATGGTTCATCCTTCTCTTAGAGTCTTTCTTTCTCACTGGAATATATCTTTGCTGAGAGTTATGAAATATCTCTTTAAATGCTTTTTGACAGTCTTACCCTGTAATATATTTTCCCAATCCACTTTAACCAAGTCTGCCTTCATACCTTTGTAATTACCTTTGTTTAAATTCAGGACAGTAGTTTGAGACCTAGCTTTCTCACCCTCAAACTGAATTTGAAATTCTACCATGCTATGATCACTCTTCCCAAGAGGATCCTTCACTTCGAGGTCATTAATTAATCCAGCCTCGTTACACATTACCAGATCTAAAATAGTCTTCTTCCTGGTTGGTTCCACAACATATTGTTCCAAGAAACCATCCCATATACACTCTAAGAACTCTTCCTCAAGTCTACCTTTGCCAATTTGCTTTGTCCAATCAATATGAAGATTAAAATCTCCCATGATTATAGCCGTACCTTTCTTACAAGCCTCTATCATTTCTTGATTTATTCTCTGTCCTACAGCGTGGCTACTGTTTGGGGGCCTGTAGACGGCTCCCACCAGTGACTTTTTACCCTTATTATTTCTTATCTCCACCCAAACTGTTCTATGTCTTGATCTTCTAGGCCAATATCATTTATCATTACTGTGAGAGATTACTGTGGTTGACATCCAAGTCCCCCACACTACAATCTGCACTCTTGCTTTCCCAAATGGTGTTCCATATGGAGGAGTGCTGATACATCAGTCGAAGGGGAGGCAGCAATCAGCAAGAGGTTTCCTTGCCTTGTTGAAGTAATGAGAATTCATGGAGTCCCAAATCAATGTTGAGGATTCCCAGGGCGAAGCCCATCAGACTGTATACCACTGTGCCCCACCTCTATTAGGTCTATTCTGACAATGGGACAGCATGTAAACTGGGATGTTGGCTGCTTGATATGACTGAGTACAGCTATATCAGGCTTCTGCATGTGGGACAACTCTCACATCTTTAGACACCAGTCCCTAAACGTTGGCAAGGAGGGCTTTGCAGTGTCAACTGGGCTGAGACTGCCAAGAGTCTCTTGATCCATGGTCAACAGATCCATCCAATGTTTCTCATGATTCTGTAATGTTTGTTTAATGCCATACCATTAGCGAACCCATTCAACATGGAAAAATTTCAAATATAAGATGGCTAAAATACAAAATAAATATATTCCTATATGGCAAAAAGCAGGAACAAAGAATAGATTTCCATGGATGGAGATTAAGACTAAATGGAAACATAAAAAGGTATATGATAAAATTAGGGATAAAATGCTGAAGATAATTATGAAGAATATTGAAGTTAGTGGATTATCACAGAAACCCCACAGTGCAGATAGAGGCCATTTCGGCCCATCGAGCCTGCACCGACACATATCCCACCCGATCCCCGTAATCCCTACACCAACACATATCCCACCCTATCCCCGTAACCCCACGTATTTAATCCCCCTAACACTAAGGGTCAATTTATCATAGCCAATCATCCTAACCCGCACATCTTTGGACTGTGGGAGGAAACCGGAGCACCCGGAGGAAACCCACGCAAACACGGGGAGAATGTGCAAACTCCACACAGACAGTCACCCGAGGCTGGATTCGAACCCGGGTCCCTGGCGCTGTGAGGCAACAGTGCTAACCACTATGCCACCGTGAAAAGGGAAATTAGAAGGGCTAAATGGGAATATGAAAAAAGGCTATCAGATAATCTAAATGGGTATAGCAAGGGCTTTTATGAGCATATAAAAAGTAATAAGATTAACAAGAGGATTCAGGAGCGAGTCTAATTGTGGAGAATGACGGTATGGAGGAGCTATTAAATAAATATTTTGGACTGGTTTTAACAATGATGATAGAAGTGAGAATGCAGGTGTACTTAGGAGGATAGGGAACAACAGAGATAACAGTAGAAAAGGAATTGGTGCTTAAAAACATTAGCAGAACTCAAAAGGTGGACAGGTCACTGGCCCCTGATGGTATGCATCCTTGGCTACTGAAAGTTAAAGAGGAGATAATGCATTTTGGGAGGAAAAACAACAATTGCACATTTACAATCAATTGAAAGAAGCTGAAAGGTGTGGATGAACAGAGAAACCTAGGGGTTCAAAAATATAATTCGCTGAAAGTATAACTGCAGGTAGATAAAGCCATAAAAAGCACATTTTGGGTTAAATATGCAGGGACTTGAGTACAAAAGTACTAATAAATTTGTACAAAACATTGGTTAGGTCAGTTGCAATACCTTATAGAAAGACTTGCATTTATGCAGCACCTTTCATGACCTTGGGGGACTGACTATAGAAAGAACATTAAAGCCATAGAAAGTGTACATTTTAAATTGAGTAGATTGGGCCCAGACTCTCTGGAGTTTAGAAGAATGAGAGGTGATCTCATTGAAACATAAAAGATTCTGAGGGGGATTGACAGGGTAGATGCTGAGAGGCTGTTTTCCCCTGGCTGGAGAGTCTAGAACTAGGGGGCATAGTCTCAGGATAAGGGGTCAACCATTTAAGACAGAGATGAGGAGGAATTTCTTCACTGAGGTTTGCAAATCTTTGGAATTCTCTACCCCAAAGGGCGTTGGATACCGAGTTGTTGAGTATATTGAAGGCTGAGATAGATAGATTTTTCTCTCGGGGGAATCAAGGGATCGGGTAGGAAAGTGTTGAGGCTGAAGATCAGCCACGATCGGATTGAATGGCGGAGCAGGGTCTTGTGTACAGTGTAGATTCACCAATATGACCACCAGTAGTGGGAAACAATAATTTAGAGGAAAGACTTCAGATGCTGTAACTATTTTCACTGGAGCAGAGAAAGCCAAGAGGAGATTTAATAAGGTTTTAAAAAATTATAAAAGGTTAGAGTGAATAGGGAGACTATTTTAAGGGAAAATTAAATACTTTAAGCAGGGGGAGATATAAAGCTATGGGGAGAGTAGGGTATTCGGATTACTTTTGAATTTCTCTAGCAAATAGATGCCACAGATAATGGGACAAAAGGCCCACTTGTTCTGTAAACCTATTTGATTCCATAGTATTTGCAGGGGCGCTGCCCACACAAAGAAGTTTGAAATCTACTGACTTAATGGCCCAGAAATTCAGGTCGGGGGCTTCCCACGGGTGTAAGCCCCCAACCTGCACTTACCTTGCGCGCCGGCAGTTGAGCTGTAGGGCCCTGTGGAATTCCGCTCCGGGGCCTGGTCAGCTGCCAGCGCGCAGTGCTTGCGTGTCCCAGGGGCGTAGTTAGTGCGATGCATCCCTTGGGATCACGTGAGCCATGGAGGAGGGAAAAGCCCATTCATAAGATTGACAGGAAGACCTGTCAAAACTTATAAATACTACGGGCCCCAAAATAGCAGTAAACCTTCAAATAAATTTTTATATATTTTTTTAAATCACACTTTTTAAATAAACTATCAATTACATTAAATAACTATTTTAAACAATAAGTTAAATTTTTGAAAAAAATAATTTTATATTCTAACGGGGCTAAAAATAAACTTACCTTGCTTTAGAGTATTTAAAAATAATAAACTTGTGGAAAAAATTGTTTAAATTTAATTAATTGACCACTTACCTTATGCCTGCTTTTTAAATGTGTAAATCCTGCAGGCTTACCCTCGCGTGAAACCCTGTAAAAAAAAAACTAAGTTCAAATCGCACGCGCTGCCTCCCCTGCGCGCGCGTTTGACCTCTGAACCCCTTCGTTCAGAGGATCAGAAGTGCCGGTTTCCCGCGCATGCACGAAACCGGCACTTTCGTTGGGCCTACGCGCGAGTACCCCATGCGTACTCACGCGTTGGGACCCGAATTTCTGGGCCAATATAACTTACGACAAAATTTCCCATGTAGCTCTTTTGTCTACACAAAAGCGTAAAAACCAGCATAATAAGCGCAAATAAAGCACCACCAATAAGGTTAATAAAGTGTGGGGTGCTGTCTTCTGCATGGTGCTTCACTGATCCTTTTGTCTCTGCTGCTTCGCTTTGTCTTCTATTATTATGCACAACAGGGGTATGCCCATTGGGAAGGTCATGCCAGCTACTTAGTTCTTCTGAACATGTGTGGAAGGCAGGGATATGAAAAATTTGGGGTGTACTGAAACCAACAGCATTTTGGCTAAGTATAGGGCAGGTTCAGTACTTTTTAAGAAAAACGCAAAGAAAATAGTTATCCAACATCAGAAACCTGTTAGGCCGATATTGGGCGACTCGGGCTGTGCTGTGCCTAAATTTTTGTGCATAAACTTATGCCAGTGCAGGAAACTCACGTGAGCTGATCTTTTGCATGGGGGAGGAGCTGTAAATGAGTAACAGGGCTTCAGCAGACGTATCCTGAAAGCAGTACAAACCATCAAAGAAATTCGCAAGCACTGATGGTTTTGCATAAAACCACCCTAAATCAGTTATGTGCAAATTTCCTCGGGGGAAAGAAGGTGCAGCAACATTCTTATGCCGGAAAATTCCAGGAAATTCTGTGCCATATTGCTGACAAACCAATATATTTTCTGTATTCTGTAGCGTTAATATTTGAATCAATTGCTGTTTTACCTCGCATCGCTTGATAAATTTCAATAATTTGACTCTCCTAATATGTTTCTCAAGAATGATGAACAAATCCTTCCATTTTCTTCCAATATAATTTACAATAGGAATCAAAGATAATCAGCATCATACATAAATTGCTTATGTTTGTACATCTGAAGACCAACATATCCAGTGTTAACCTGGTAAAAGCATTTAAAAATAATCCTCTTCAGCTGAAGATATTATAACTATTTAGTGCAACATTCTTGTAGAACATTCCTGTTCTCATTATGACACAAAGGAAAAGTTCAGGACTACTGCTAGCAATATAACAGATGAAAAATACATTGGGCCGGATTTTCCAATCTGAGGCTTCCTGTGTGCGGATGCCTCCGATCGGGAAAAATCTACGCACTTACCTGCTGGCTCCATAGGTCCTGAGACTTCCGATCCTGGGCCTCTCCTGGTCCGCGCGCGCAGAGGCCCAGGTATCCCAGGGGCGCATGCGGTTCGCAAGCATCCCTGGGATCATGTGGGCCAAGGGGAACCAATCAAAAAAGGGAATCCCCCTTCACACTTTTGACAATTCTCTATGCACAGATCTGTCAATAGTATGAATGGGGATCACTCAAAAAAGTTAAACATTAAATAAATTTTTTTTTAAATGTATTTAAAATTAGTTAAAATGACATTAAATTAAATATTTTAAACAAAAAATTTATTTTTTGAAAAAAATAATTAAAGTTTTTTTACAGGGCTAAAAATAAACTTACCTTTTTTCGAAGTATTTTAAAATTATAACTGAGTAAAAAAAATTTAAATTTTTTTTTCCCCCAAAGTCTTATGCTGGTAAAAGCAGGCCTTATTTTTTTTTTCTTTTTTAAGGTTTACAGCGGGCGGAGGTTGTGCAGAAAGCGGAACTCCCTGCCCGCAGAGGCCCTTCTCCCGGGCAGACGGAGAATTCTTGACAGATCCGAAGTGCCAGTTTTCAGTGCATGCCTGAAACTGGCACTTGCGAGGCCCCTATGGGTGTGTACACACCTCGTACCCATCCATGGGAGTCAGAATATCCAGCATTGTTTTCTCTCTCGCACCCCCACGCACGCACATGCGCAGATACCCACGCACAATGTTACCAACATCAAGGTGAAAGATTAATAAGAGCCCTCTTTCAGCCTTTTTACAAATTGCACAAATACTCTGGTGTCAATTGTGGTGTAGGTGCCTTTAAGAGCCCCTGTGTACTGTAATGCCGGTAGTGGCCACTCAGGCTATATAAGCCTGTATAGTGTCTTGTATCTTTTAGTTCACCTCCAGACTTTGTTCAGTAAACACCTGTTAAACCAACTCCTGCATTCCGTGTCTCCATTAACACACGGATACAACAGTGGCGACGAATTGGAAACGGACTTACCTGCAATACGGCAGCACCTCAAGGAGATCGATTCCTCAGACGAAGGTCGAAGAAAAAAAAAAGAAAAAACTGTGGTTTCACCAGCTAGCCGGGCTGGTGGCAGGTTCTGCAATAATCCTTCCTAGGCGGCGGGCTGGGGCTCGATCGGCTGGCTCTGCAGCGGGGCCGAGCAGCGAAGGCGGAGGCAAACAGAGACGGAGGGTGGAGCACTCGGGAGACGGCCAGCGCTGCAAAGCAGGTCGGCGCTCGGACCAAGCAGAGGGAGGGAAAAGTCCCAGAGAGTCCGGCGGGAATGAGTCTCCAACTATTAAAAATATCTGTATAAATAAAAACCGCGGAGAACAGCGTTGTCAGCAGCGGCGGGAAAGCGCAGGAGGCGCCATTTTTTCTCGGCAGGGAAGAAAGGAAAGCGCGGGAGGCGCCTTTTTTTTCAGGATGCCTAAGACTGGCAATATTACTGCTTTCGATAGTGATGTAGAGGATTGGACCACATATGTGGAAAGAGTGGAGGTATATTGCACAGCGAATGAAATAGAGGATGATAAAAAGGCATCAGTACTTCTAAATCTAATGGGCACAAGGACATACGGGCTGTTACGAAACTTAATCACTCCAGCCAAACCGATGGACAAGAATTTTAAGGAGATTGTTGATACCCTACAGGAGCACTTAAACCCAACACCGCTGCTGATAGCGGAACGATTCAAATTCTTCAGGAGGAATCAGCACAAGAATGAAAGTAACGCTGATTACCTCACCGAATTAAGGAAGCTGTCAAAGCACTGCCAATTCGGGGCAGGACTGGCAGATTCTCTTCGAGACAAATTCGTCTGCGGTCTCCTAAGTGAAGGAACACAGAAAAGGCTACTTTCTGAGAAAGATTTGACACTGGACAAGGCTTTCAGTGTGGCTGTATCATACGAAGCAGCAGCAAGAGGAGCTGCAGAGATACAGCAAAAGCCACAGGACTTCGGCACCCATGAAATGACACAGGGTTTCGAGAGATGTTATCGCTGCGGCAGATCCACCCATGACCAGAGGGACTGCTGGTTCAAGGACAAAGCATGCAGGCAATGCGGAAAGATGGGACACATTGCACGTGTATGCCGATCTGGAAACAAAAAATCCACTGACAAAAAAAAAATCAATAAGGAAAAGTACAGAAAGGTACAAATGATGACGGACAGTAGCTCCGAAGACCAGAAGAGCGATAGCGACTCCGGAAACAAGAGACTAAGCTGTCTCAAATTACATAATGTAATTGCCAAAGAAAATTACCAGACCATTTGGGTTATCCTCACGATAGCGGAGTCCCCAGTTAAAATGGAGCTAGATACAGGATCAGCTCTGACCGTCATAAGTCGACGGGATTACGAGCGGCTATTTCCGCATATACCTTTGAAAGACACATCCATTATCTTGAAGACATATACGGGGCAGAAAGTATACCCCAGAGGGAAAATAAGGGTGCCTGTTGTATATAACGGCAAGGAAATACAGAAGTTGTATTTATACGTTCTGCAAGATGGTGGTCCACCGCTGTTGGGACGTGAATGGATCAGGAAGATACGTTTAGACTGGCACTCCATTCAGGCACTGACGGTGACCAGTAAGAAAAAAAATGATGACGACGTCATACCTGAACGATTAAAAGACATCTTGGCCAACGCCAAAGAAGTGTTTCAACAGGAACTAGGAACGTTGAAAGGCGTCACCGCCTCAATAAAAGTGGAAGATGCGGCAATTCCCAAGTTTTTTAAGGCAAGGCCGGTGCCATACGCAATTCGTCCAGCAGTCGAGGCAGAGCTGGAGAATTTGGAAAAGGCAGGCGTGTTATCCAAGGTAGATTGGAGCAAGTGGGCAACACCCATCGTCCCGGTCATGGAGAAAATGTTGAATAATGATAAATCTGAAGAACAGAGAAAAATTCGCATCAGTGGGGACTTCAAGGTGACTGTAAACCTGGTTCTTCACACGGTAAAGTATCCTCTTCCGAGGATAGAAGATATTTTCGCCTCACTATCCGGAGGGAAACGTTTCACCAAAATTGACTTGGCACAGGCATATCTACAGATGGAGGTTGAGGAGGCCGCTAAAAAGTATCTCACGATAAACACAAAGGCCTGTACCAGTACAATCGACTGGTTTTCGGAGTAGCATCAGCTCCAGCTATCTGGCAAAGAGCTATGGAGCAAGTCCTGCAAGGGATTCCGGGGACTCAATGCTACCTAGACGACATCCTTGTAACAGGAGAAAATGACAACGAGCACCTTGCCAATTTGGAGCAGGTGCTCACCAGGCGGAGAGAACGGGGCCTACGAGCAAATCGCCCCAAGTGCAAGTTTTTCCAGAAACAAATATCATATTGTGGCCACATAATTAACGAAGAAGGGTTGCATAAGTCACCTGAAAAAATTGAAGCGGTCATAAAAGCCCCAGCACCTGAAAATGTCTCACAATTAAGGTCGTTCCTGGGATTGATAAACTACTATCATAAATTTTTACCGAACTTGTCAACTGTTCTGCACCCTCTTAACGCACTGCTACAAACGGGAGTAAATTCGAAATGGAGCAAAGACTGTAAACGTGCCTTCCATAAATGCAAAGGCTTGATCACGTCCAAGGAAGTTTTGGCTCATTACAACCCATCACTGCCAATCAGACTGGCGTGCGATGCATCCCCTTACGGCGTAGGAGCGGTATTATCGCATAGATTCCCTGATGGCTTGGAGCGGCCGATAGCTTTTGCGTCACGCTCATTGAACTCAGCTGAGCGTAACTATGCCCAGATCGACAGGGAAGCACTCAGCCTGGTATGGGGAGTGAAGAAATTCAACCATTACCTACACGGACAAAAATTTACCTTGTTGACTGACCATCAACCCCTCGTCTCCATATTCAACCCTAAAAAGGGCGTTCCCATTATGACAGCACAAAGGCTACAGAGGTGGTCCCTTTTCCTAGGGGCACACCAATATGACATAGAATACAAAGGATCAAAACAGCATGGAAATGCTGACGGTTTATCGCGTCTACCGTTGCCAACGGTAGAAGAGGCACCTACAGTGGACCCAGTGGAGATGTTCCACTCAACCATAGTGGAATGTCTACCAGTAACAAATTCCACCATTGAAAAGGAAACAAGAAATGACCCGACTCTCTCACGAGTCTACGATTTAACGGTGAAGGGATGGCCAGCACATGGCGAACCACTGTTGCCAGCATTCTCGCAAAGAAGAGAACAGCTGTCAGTGTGCCGAGGAACCTTGATGTGTGGATCCAGAGTGGTGATTCCACCCAAACTCCAGGATAAAGTGCTAAAGGAGCTTCACGAGGGGCATCTGGGTGGAGTGAAAATGAAGAACCTAGCCAGAGCGTTTGTGTGGTGGCCAGGTATCGATGGAGACATCGAAGAAATGACCAAGGGCTGTCTAGGATGCCAGAAGGTCCAAAACGCCCCACCACAAGCCCCTCTACATCCATGGGAGTGGCCCTCATCTCCATGGCAAAGGGTACACATCGACTTTGCTGGTCCATTTATGGACTCAATGTTCTTAATCGCAGTTGATGCACACTCCAAGTGGCCGGAGGTAATAAAGATGTCCTCCACCACAGTATTAAGGACCATATTTGCCAGGAATGGGCTGCCTGAACAGATCTGTTCTGATAATGGACCGCAATTTGTGTCCGAAGAATTCAGGAAGTTCTTAAAAAACAATGGGGTTAAGCACTACACGTCCGCCCCATATCATCCCGCCACCAATGGATTGGCTGAAAGGTTTGTCCAGACCTTCAAGAAGGCCATAAAGGCCATAGGTAATGAAGACATAAATCTACAGCATAAGGTAGATAACTTCTTGTTTGCATACAGGAATGCAACGCATGTGGTTACAAACCAAACTCCCGCCATGATGTTTTTCAATAGAAGACTAAGATGCCAGCTGGATTTGATCAAGCCAAACATCAGAAGGGACGTAGAGAACCGGCAATTTCAAGGCATGAATGAAAGGCCAACTAGAACCTTCCAGATAGGTCAACAAGTTTTGGCCCGGGACTACCGTACCGAGAAATGGCAGCCTGGAACTATTTGCACAAGACTAGGACCGCTGATGTATACCGTGGACATTGGAGAAAGCATAATAAGGCGCCATGCTGACCAGATCATCGGGTCATCGAAAAGGGACAACCTACACCATAACTCTATACGCCTAATGATGAAGCAGAGATACCCATAGTATCTACCTCCGATCCGGTGATACTGGAACCAGATGAACCCGACACTGGCATTCAAGCCGAATCGACCTTGCCAAAAGAACCTACTACACCACCGAAAACTACTACACCACCGAGGCGTTATCCGGACCGAGTCAGGAAGCCTCCAGAGAGACCGACTTATAATTGATTAACTGCAGCAAATGTGTAGATTATTGTTCTTGTAAACATGTTAATTAATGATTACTTAAAATGTTATGTACTGGTTGTCTAAAAGGGGAGGAATTGTGGTGTATGTGCCTTTAAGAGCCCCTGTGTACTGTAATGCCGGTAGTGGCCACTCGGGCTATATAAGCCTGTATAGTGTCTTGTATCTTTTAGTTCACCTCCAGACTTTGTTCAGTAAACACCTGTTAAACCAGCTCCTGCATTCCGTGTCTCCATTAACACACGGATACAACATCAGTTTGACTATACAAGGATTTCTCCCTCATGGAAAAACTATTATAATCCCCAGATATACCAGAAACGCCGTTTACGGAGGTCACGGACCATCATCAAAGACCCTACCCACCCCAGCCACAGTCTGTTTGCCCTCCTGCCATCTGGGAGACGCTACAGATGCATTCGCACCCAAACGACCAGATTTAGGAACAGCTTCTTTCCCAGGGCTGTCATCCTACTGAACTCCACAAATAAACTCTAAAGCCTGCACATCTGCCAATGCACTTTATTATGGTTATGTTTATGTTAATGTATTACGGTTATGTTTATGTTAATGTATTACAAGCCAAATGAATGTTGAATGTTTAAATGTCTTAATCTAAATGTACACTCTCGGGAGCCGCAAGCCTACATTTCGTTGTACTGCACTTGTGCACTAACAATGACAATAAAGTTGATTATGATTATGATTACTTGTCTTCTCATTTCTTCTGTTCTACCAACTTCACACTTTCTAAATCTGTACCTGCACACAATTCACCTTGCACATATTTCTGTTTGGCATTTAATGTTTCAGTTCCCAGTAATGGTTCTCCCCCACCCCACCCCACCCCCCCCCACCCTCCGAAAGATAGTATTAAATGTTGATGTGCTGAGTCGGTACAAAAGAGAAGGGAGGGTTTAAAGAGCATTGCATCTGCCGTTATACAAAATACACATTATGGCCAGTTTACCTTGGTCTTTTCTTTTTCACTGACACCTTATTTTGGAGAAAATTGTGTGGAAGGAGGGGTGGAAAGTGAACAAGCCCTGACACAATTTTGGGAGCAAGAGTTCCACAGCACTTGACATTACAATCTTTTTAAAGAGATTGACTCATTGTTAAACTGTAGACTTAAGTAATAGGCTAAAATTTAAGTTAGACTGAAATTTTCTTCAGGTCCTGCTCAAACTAAACTCCAGAGTTAATATTTCACAAATTTTTGCACCGGTCAAAGATGGGATGACAATATTTACATGTTTAATCCTTACAGCCATTTTGCTGGTTACTTTGCTTCAAAAGTATTTAAAGTGGGATAGTGTCACAATATTTGAAGTTATTTTAACAAGGCTATCCATGCTATATGCAATCTCATTCCATAGCATTACCTGCTACAGACATTTCTAAAATATTACTTAGAACAGGAAATTGTTCAAATATACACACTTCAGACAATTGGTACTTCCTACGTAATTTCAACTTTTGTAAAGCCTGCATCATTAAAATTTGATATTATAACCTGTTTTGCAGAACATATAATCCCAGCAAGAATGTGCAAAAATAAAGTAAAATGTACCTGGTAACTTAAAAAGAAAATGGTCAGCTACAGAGTGGCAGGTTCTTCCTTTCTGGATAATTACTTTAGCTAAAAAATAGTAATAGTCTACAGGTATGGCCCCATGATAATAAACAATCAGAGCGGGCCCCACATTAGGAATCTTTTCCAATCCATGAACTTCGTAACCTGAGAAAAGAGGAACAGAGTTAGCCTAATACTTAAAGAATGTATGCATTTTATGATAAGGGAGGATAAAGTCGGTTTAATTATGCTTATATAGCTTTTTGTAGACCGTTTAAGGCGGCATTTTAAGTGCTAAAAATAAGAGTTTACGAAATTATTTTGATCTGGGCAATAAATGCAGCAAAACTTTCAGTTATATATGCCAAGCTAGCAGTAGCAGATAAGCATTAATGGAGACTTCAGACAGTAATTTAAAATACAATTACGTTGGACTGATGTCTGAGTACATTAATGTCATTACTTTGACATGAGGAAAATGAGTCGCTGTACAATTTATATTCTGTACACTATTATATTGCTTTAATTATAGTTCGCTATTACAACTTCAATTCAACCTGTATTGTTTTCGGATTTATCGTTTCTATTAGTCTAAACTTGCCAAGCAAATCACGAAAACAGTACCTACTGTACATTCATTTCCAGATCTGCCATTATCTATCAATTCTTCACTGGTCTGTACCTTTCCTTTTTATAGAAAACATTTATGTTTTGCTAAGTGAATTAAAAAAGCCTACCACTTGAAAGAATATGAAAATACTTATTCCCTTTCACCTTTACTAAATGCTGGCACATGGCTGATAGATGCAAACAGCACACATGTTTATTGGCAGAGTTTTGTACATATATGGCAGTTGGCCAATTGTAGAACTGGACTTTATAGGCCTTTGTGCAGACAAGATTGAAGTTTGCTTGATTGCTCGATTAAGTTCAAGAAATAAAATGTGTTGTTTCACTGTGTTCTGGTCTTTGTGAAACTAGAGATAATGGGGAACCAATTCAGTTTATTTTTTGAAAGAATTTTAAATTACTGAACATGACACAGTAAATGCTCTTGCAGAAATGCCAAGTTCCTGAAATAAAGTAGTTAGATTATGAGAATGTGGACGAAATCATCCTCCTCATCCAAGAAAACAGTCAAATATTAAGTGTTCTATAATTTAATAAGGAGGTTGCTTGCATATCTCTGAAGGAAATTCCTAAGTTGAATAGAATTGTGTACAAGTCCATTAAACACACTGACTTTTTATAGCTTACAATTTATAATGGATGCTGTTCACAATAAAAAGGGACCCAAGGGAGTTACCTTTTCCTTTAACACCAACATGTCCAAAATCTCGATTACATTTTCATAGTTTAAGCACCACTCATTTTACAGTTCTTGCTGATTTTTGCCACATTAGGTTTTTGAATATACAGCTTGTTTCCACCACATTCTTCTGTCCTCTGACCCTGAACTTGTGGGTTTCCCCTTCATCCCACCATTGGCAGCAGAGCCTTCAACTTCCTTGGTCCCACTCTCTCACTAAACCCTGCCACCTGTCTACTTCTCTTTCAAAAGCCTTCTCAAAACCCACCTTCAACGAGACTACCTAATCTCGCTTTCCTTGGTTTGGGATCCATTTCCAGTTGTGAAGTGCCGTGGGACTTCTCTTTACTACTTTAAAGGTGCTGTATAAATGCATGTCGTCACCAATCACTCATGGAAAAAGCTTTCCCCCAGTTCTTCTACAAATTCTCAACTCCCTCACCTCCTATTAAAGCACTTCTGCAACTAATGACCTGCTTAATTGCTCCCTTGCCTCTGCCGTTAATGTCCTCGTCCCCAGCAAATCAATAACTCTCCCACTCTTCTTGTTTTCTCTCAGAGCGGCGGCGGCAGCGGACCTGCGGTGGCCCTGCGAGGAATGAGGCAGCGGCGATGACTATAAGAAGCGGCGAGGCTCAGGCAGGCCTCAGCGGCGACAGACCTGCGAGGAACAAGGCGGCGGCTGTGACTATAAGAAGCGGCGAGGCTCAGGTAGGCCTCAGAGCGGCAGCAGACCTGCGAGGAACGAGACGGCGGCGGTGTGGTAAACCACTGTTGTTCACTTCACTGTTGTTTACTCTTGCCCATTGTTGTACCTGTCTGTGCATGCCTCAGCTGGCTCCGCCCCTGGCTCCACCCATATGCCCTGGTATAAAGGCGGCTGCTCTGCAGTTCCCCAGGCATTCAGGACCGGTCGACCACTAGAGGCATGCCTTCGTTCTTTAGCTAATAAAAGCCTGTTTGTTACTCTCTTAACTTCCAGTCTTTCTCAGTAGTAGATAGCACATCAGGCGGTGACTATAAGAAGCGGCGAGGCTCAGGTAGGCCTCAGAGCAGCGGCGGCGATTATAAGAAGCAGCGAGGCTCTGGTAGGCTTACCAATCTCCGAGCTCAGAGGGAGGGAGAGAAGTAAAAAGTAATCGAAGTGTGATGTCACCAGAAAGCAGGTAAGTGATTGGTTGGTGAGTATTTCTCTTTTTTAAACTTAAACTCTGGTTTATAGTTACTAAACTCTCTGTGGTGCAGCGGGGACTTTTGGTAAACCAGGGCCCTTAAGTATATCATTTAACTGCTGTGTAATTGGTGGGATTGATTTGATTTAATTTAATTTGAATTAATTAAAGGGTAAGTCAAGGCAGGAGAGCTCGGCCCCGTGGTATGCTCCTCCTGCGCTATGTGGGAACTCAGGGACACTTCCTGTGTCCCTAACGACCATGTGTGCAGGAAGTGTGTCCAGCTGCAGCTACTGGCAGACCGCATTGCGGCGTTGGAGCTGCGATTGGATACATACTGGACCATCCGCGATGCTGAGGACGTCGTGGATATCACGTTTAAGCAGTTGGTCACACCGCAGGTAAAGGTTGCACAGGCAGAAAGGGAATGGGTGACCAACAGGCAGAGTAGTAGGCGCAGGCAGGTAATGCAGGAGTCCCCTGTGGACATCCCCCTCTCAAACAGATATACCACTTTGAATACTGTTGAGGGGGATGGGTTATCAGGGGAAAGCAGCAGCAGCCAACTTCCTGGCACCAGGGGTGGTTCTGCTGCACAGGACGGGACGAAAAAGAGGGGTAGAGCTATAGTAATAGGGGATTCTATTGTAAGGGGAATAGACAGGTGTTTCTGCGGCCGCAAACGAGACTCCAGGATGGTGTGTTGCCTCCCTGGTGCAAGGGTCAAGGATGTCTCAGAGCGGCTGCAGAACATTTTGGAAGGGGAGGGTGAACAGCCAGTTGTCGTGGTGCATATAGGTACCAACGATATAGGTAAAAAACAGGATGAGGTCCTAAAAGCTGAATATAGGGAGTTAGGAGGTAAATTAAAAAAATAGGACCTCAGGATTGCTACCAGTGCCACGTGCTAGTCAGAGTAGAAATAGAAGGATATTTCAGATGAATGCATGGCTAGAGGAAGGTGCAAGGGGGAGGAATTCAAGTTCCTGGGACATTGGAACCGGTTCTGGGGGAGGTGGGACCAGTACAAACCGGACGGTTTGCACCTGGGCAGAGCCGGGACCGATGTCCTAGGGGGAGTGTTTGCTAGTGCTCTGGGGGAGGGTTTAAACTAAAATGGCAGGGGGTTGGGAACCTGAGCAGGGAGACAGAGGAACGGGAAACCAGGATAAAAGCAAAAGATAGGAAGGAGAAAAACAAAAGTGGCAGTCAGAGAAATCAACTGTTTAAATCAAACATGGCCACAGTAAATAAGAATTCTAAAAGGTCTAAGAGCGCTAAAAAAACAAGCCTGAAGGCTTTGTGTCTTAATGCGAGGGGCATTTGTAATAAGGTGGATGAATTAGTTGCGCAAATAGAGGTAAACAAATATGATTTGCTTGGGATTACGGAAACATGGCTCCGGGGTGGCCAAGGCTGGGAACTCAACATCCAGGGTATTCAATATTCAGGAAAGATAGGCAAAAAGGAAAAGGAGGTGGGGTAGCATTGCTGGTTAAAGAGGGGATTAACACAAATGTAAGGAAGGATATTAGCTCTGATGATGTGGAATCTGTATGGGTAGAACTGAGAAATACCAAGGGGCAGAAAACGTTAGTGGGAGTGGTATAGAGACCTCCAAACAGTAATGCAGAGGTTGGGGATGGCATTAAAAGGGAAATTAGAAAATCGTGCATTAAGGGCACAGCAGTTATCATGGGTGACTTTAATCTACATATAGATTGGGCTAACCAAATTAGTAACAATACTGTGGAAGAGGAATTCCTGGAGTGTATACGGGATGGTTTCCTGGACCAATATGTCGAGGAACCAACTAGAGATCAGGCCATCTTAGACTGGGTATTATGTAATGAGAAAGATTAATTAGCAATCTTGTTCGGCGAGACCCCTTGGATCGGAGCGATCATAATATGATAGAATTCTTCATTAAGATGGAGAGTGAAGTAGTTTACTCAGAGACTAGGGTCCTGAATTTAAATAAAGGAAGCTACTGTACGATGGCATGAGGCGCGAGTTGGGTAGGATTGATTGGGGAATGTCACTCAAAGGGTTGACGGTGGATAGGCAATGGAAAACATTCAAAGACCGCATACAGAATTTGTTCATCCCAGTTTGGCACAAAAATAAAACAAAAAAGGTGACTCAACCGTGGCTAACAAGGGCAATTAGGGATAGCATAAGATCCAAGGAGAGGACATATAAATTGGCCAGAAAAAGCAGTAAACCTGAGGATTGGGAGCAGTTTAGATTCAACAAAGGAGGACAAAGGGATTAATTAAGGGGAAAATAGAGTACGAGAGTAAGCTTGCAGGGAACATAAAAACTGACTGTAAAAGCTTTTATAGATATGTGAAGAGAAAAAGATTGGTGAAGTCAAGCGTAGGTCCCTTGCAGTCAGAGTCAGGGGAATTTATAATGGGGAACAAAGAAATGGCAGACCAATTAAATACATATTTTGGTTCTGTCTTCACAAAGGAGGACACAAATAACCTCCCAGAGATGTCGGGGAACATAGGGTCTGATGAAAGGGAGGAACTGAAAGAAATCAGTATTTGTAGGGAAATGGTGTTAGGGACATTGACGGGATTGAAGGCCGATAAATCCCCAGGGCCTGATAATCTATATCCTACGGTACTTAAGGAAGTGGCCCTAGAAATAGTAGATGCATTGCTGATCATCTTCCAACATTCGATAGGATCTGGAACAGTACCCATGGATTGGAGGGTAGCTAATGTTACCCCACTATTCAAAAAAGGTGGTAGAGAGAAAATGGGGAATTACAGACCGGTAAGCCTGACATCGGTAGTGGGGAAAATGCTAGAGTCCATTATAAAAGATGTAATAGCAGAGCACTTGGAAAACAGTGACAGGATCGGACAAAGTCAACATGAATTTACAAAAGGTAAATCGTGCTTGACTAATCTACTGGAATTTTTTGAGGATGTAACTGGTAAAATAGATGAGAGAACCAGTGGATGTGGTGTATTTGGACTTTCAAAAGGCTTTCGATAAGATCCCGCATAAGAGATTAGCGTGTAAAGTTAAGGCACATGGGATTGGGGGCAAGGTATTGACTTGGATAGAGAACTGGTTGGCAGACAGAAAGCAAAGAGTTGGAATAAACGAGTCTTTTTCCTAGTGGCAGGCAGTGACTAGTGGGGTACCGCAGGGATCGGTCCTTGGACCCCAGCTATTCACAATATATATTAATGATCTAGACGAGGGAACTAGATGTAATATCTCCAAGTTTGCAGACGACACAAAGCTGGGTGGGTGTGTGTGCTGTGAGGAGGGTGCCGAGAAACTCCAGGATGATTTGGACAGGTTGGGTGATTGGGCAGAAGCATGTCAGATGCAATATAATGTGGATAAATGCGAGGTTATCCACTTTGGTGTCAAAAACAGGAAGGCAGATTATCTGAATGGCAATAGATTGGGAGAAGGGGAAGTGCAACGAGACCTGGGTGTCCTTGTGCACCAGTCGCTGAAGGTAAGCATGCAGGTGCAGCAGGCGATTAAGAAGGCAAATGGCCTTCGTAGCGAGAGGTTTGCGTACAGGAACAAGGATGTCTTGCTGCAGTTGTACATGGCCTTGGTGAGACCACATCTTGAGTATTGTGTGCAGTTCTGGTCACCTTATCTGAGGAAGGATATTCTTGCCATGGAGGGAGTGCAGCGAAGATTCACCAGGCTGACACCTGGGATGGCAGGAATGACGTATGAGGAGAGATTGGGTTGATTGGGCTTATACTCATTCGAGTTTAGAAGAATGAGAGGGGATCTCATTGAAACTTATAAAATTCTAACAGGACTAGACAGACTAGATGCAGGAAGGATGTTCCCGATGGCAGGGGAGTCCAGAACCAGGGGTCACAGTCTAAAGATAAGGGGTAAGCCATTTAGGACAGAGATAAGGAGGAATTTCTTAACCCAGACTGGTGAACCTGTGGAATGCTCCACCACAGAAGGCAGTAGAGGCCAATTCATTAAATATATTCAAGAAGGAGTTGGATATATTTCTTAAGGCTAAAGGGATCAAGGGATATGGGGAGAAAGCAGGGATAGGGTACTGAATTTGGATGATCAGCCATGATCGCATTGAATGGCGGAGCAGGCTCGAGGGGCCGAATGGCCTACTGCTCCTATCTTCTATGTTTCCCGGCTTCAGTTGTGAGAATGTAGAATTCACATCCAGGGTTAGTGCATCAGGTGTAAACTATGTCAACATTCAAGATTAGACTGGAGAGGTGAAGGAAAAGGGGTTGAAAGGATATGTTATCAGGGTGGGTAAACGTGATAAGAACTATTTATACATGGAAGATAAACACCAACACGACAGATTGTGCTAAATGGCCTGTTTCCATGTTGTAACTTTAAGTATTTTTCCCTTAAATCAAAGGGGTGCAAATGCAAACACAGCTGGGGCACAACTGGTCTAATCGCTAGGTCCAACTTGACACATCTCTCCTCAGCCAAAACAATGAGGATCATCTGAGAGTACAAGGACAATCCAAGGCTCCTTTTCCCATGACCAACCGCCCTGTAAACTCCACTCCCCTACCCCGTCTACTCAAATGTTGAATGTGAGGAGCTCAAACTTCTTTAACTCCAAGATCATCATCCTTGGTCCTTTGATTTGAGGAATACAAAAGAAATACAGCTGATTCCTCCTGTCCACCAATCCCTACCTCCCCGCAGTCTTCCAACCATTCTAGCTCAGGAATCCCATCTCTTGCAGATTAGTCTTCCAACCATTCTA
This sequence comes from Somniosus microcephalus, assembly GCF_052327205.1. Taxonomy (NCBI): domain Eukaryota; kingdom Metazoa; phylum Chordata; class Chondrichthyes; order Squaliformes; family Somniosidae; genus Somniosus; species Somniosus microcephalus. The sequence goes on from NC_140993.1 coordinate 132,783,152, forward strand.
GCTCAGGAATCCCATCTCTTGCAGATTTCCCAACTATTCTCGCTGCTTTAGCAAACCGCATTTTATCCACAAGATCCACTCACCACTCAACTCCTGTCCAAACGACACCCTTTCATGGCTCCCAGACTAGCTAACATTGTCAACGGTTCCCTTTCCTCATGCACGGTCAGAACTGCTATCAGCTCCTCCTCAAAAAAAAAAAGCACCTTTACCTATCTGTTTTCTCCCAATACCACCCTCCCTTAGGTTCTTGAATATGTCACCACCTCCCAGCTTTGTACCCATCTTTACTACCATTTCCTGCTTGAATCTCTACAGTACAACTTCTGTCCTTCTTACAGCACTGAAAATGACCCTACCCAAGTCATGAATGATATTCACTGTCACCATCCCTCCTTGTCCTTTCCGCAGTGCTCAATACAGTTGACAATGCCATCCTCCTCTAAGCGCCTCTGCCACTGTCTCCCTCCTTCGGTCAACTTCTAGCTATCCGATCAAAGCCAGTGCATTTCCAGCAACGGCTTCTCTCCTCTTCCCCACTGTCATCTTCAGAGGACCCCAAGGACTTATCCTCATACTCTTTTCCTTCCCCCCCCGCCCGCCCAACTCCTCTTCCTTACCTACATACTGACCTTTGGTATAATCTGCAAGCATGGAGTCAGCTTCCACACTTACAATAACACCTAGAACATAAGAGTATAAGAAATAGGAGGAGTTGGCCATACGGCCCCTTGAGCCTGCTCTGCCGTTCAATAAGATCATGGTTGATCTTCTACCTCATCTCCACTTTCCTGCACTATCCCCATATCCCTTAATATATCTGTCTTGAATATGCTCAACAACTGAGCCTCCACAGCCCTCTGGGGTAGAGAATTCCAAAGATTCACCACCCTCAGTGAAGAAATTTCTTCTCATCTCAGTCCTAAATGGCCGACCCCTGGTTCTAGAATCCCCAGCCAGGGGAAACATCCTCTCCGCATCTACCCTGTCAAGCCCTGTAAGAATTTTGTATGTTTCAATGCGATCACCTCTCATTCTTCTAAACTCTAGGGAATATAGGCCTAGTCTACTCAATCTCTGCTCATAGGACAATCCCCCCATCCCAGGAACCAGTCTGGTGAACCTTTGTTGCACTCCCTCTATGGCAAGTGTATCCTTCCTTAGGTAAGGAGACCAAAACTATACAGAATACACTCCAGGTGTGGTCTCACCAGGGCCCTATATAATTGCAGTAAGACATATTTACTCTTCTACTCAATCCTCTTGTAATAAAGGCCAACATACCAGTTGCGTTCCTAATTGCTTGCTGAACCTGCATGTTAACTTTCAGTGATTCGTGTACAAGGACACCCAGGTCCCTCTGAAAACCAACATTTCCCAATCTCTCACCATTTAAAAAATACTCTGCTTTTCTATTTTTCGTACCAAAGTGAATAACTTCACATTTCTCCACATTATATTCCATTTGCCATGTTCTTGCTCACACACTTAGCCTGTCTATATCCCCTTGAAGCCTCTTTGCATCCTCCTCACAACTTACATTCCCACCCAGCTTTGTATCAGCAGCAAATTTGGATATATTACATTTGGTCCCCTCATCCAAATCATTGATATAGATTGTGAATAGCTGCGGCCCAAGCACTGATCCTTGCCTTACCCCAAAAGTTACTGCCTGCCAACCTGAAAATGACCTTTTATTCCTACTCTCTGTTTTCTGTCCATTAAACAATCCCAATCCCATGAGCTCTAATTTTGTTTAATAACCTCTTGCGTGGCACCTTATCAAATGCCTTCTGAAAATCCAAATACACCCCATCCACTGGTTCCCCCTTATCTAGCTATAGGAGTGAATTTTTGGCATAATGGCAGCATTCCTGCCTGTGAGTCAGAAGGTGAAGTGTCCGAGCCCCACTTCAGATAACCCCTGCAAGTGAAGACTAGAATGTGGTCTCTAAATACTGGGCTGACATACAATATGGTTCTAGTGCTCGGAAGGAGTGACCACTGGCTTAGTGGTAGTATTCCTGCCTGAGTCAGAAGGGTTGGGTTCAGGTCCCGGTCCCAATCTAGACAGCCCCAGCAAGCAGAGGACTGAACATTAACTCTGAATGCTGGATTGATGTCCAGCAAGGTTACCTGCGTCCAATGGATGCGGCTGGCTCCCCTTCACAATTGTAAAAGTTAGGTGGTGATCTTTAGCCTTGGTTGCAGCGCACTAGAAGGTTTTCCGAAGATAGGAATGGAAAGCCCACTCAACTACGTTTCTCTGGTAAGTGGCTCAAGAATCTCGTATGCGAGACTCGAGTTAGGGCCACGCAGAACCCAATGGATGGATGGACCCAGCTCTACCTTCCCTCCACTTCTCTTGACCCTTGACTGTCTCCAAGCTATCAGAACATCTTTCCAACATTAAGTCATGGATGAGTAACAACTTTCTCCAGCTAAACATCAGAGAAACCCACACCACTATCTTCAGACACCACCACAAACTCCACTTCATTACCTCTGATTCCGTCCCCCTACCTAGTCACTTTCTCGGGATGAACCAAACTTTCTGTAATTAGTCTCCTGTGCTGAGCGGAGCTTTAAACCCTGTATTAAGAATGCTTACTTCCATCTCCATAACACTGCTCATTTCCGTCCTTCCCTCAGCCCCTCTGCTGCTGAATCCCTTATACATGCCTTTTTCACATCCAGACTTGATTTCTCCAATGTTGTCTTTGCTGGTCTCTTATCATTCACCCTCCATAAACTCCAACTTGTCCAAAACTCTGCTGCACATAGACTGCGCCATACCAAGTCCCACTTTCTCATCCTTGCTGACCTACAGTGGATCCCTACCACCACCCACCACCCCCCAATCACATTTAAAATCCTGCACATAGACTGCACCATACCAAGTCCCACTTTCTCATCCTTGCTGACCTACAGTGGCTCCCTACCATTCCCCCCCCCAATCACACTTAAAATCCTTACCCTCTTTATAAATTCCCCCATGTCCTTACTCCACCCTATATCTGCAATTTCCTCAAGACCCATATCCCTTCATTCGCACTTTGCGCACTGTAGCATCACCCCCGCCCCTCTAATTTGCCCCACGACTGACAGAGCTTTCAGCTGCCTTGACCCTATTCTTTGTAACTGCCTACTGAAACCTCTCTGCCTCTCCACCTTTAAAAACTTCCCCAGGACCCACCTCTTTGGTCAAGCTTTCAAGTCACCAATTTCTCCCTTCCAGCCTGGCATGCATTTTTCTTATACCTGTTTGTAAAGCACCTTGAAATGTTCCTATGTTTTGAGGCACAATATAAATACAAGTTGTTTATCTGTAGACATTAGGTCAGCTAATCACAGCCATATTTGCTATTACTGTACCTACAATGAGATGTTTGGAAGTCAATTCTTCACTTAATGTACCTGTTACATAAAAATACTCTAGGCACGGTTTTAATTCTTACTAATGCTAATAAGTCATCATGAAACAATTAAGTAGACTGAACTAGTCCCAAAATTAATGTTGAACAGCACGTCACCGTACACATTTGACACAATTCCCAAATTACACTTATGCTCGTGGGAAAACAGACCTCTCGTGGATTCAGTCTCCGAGCTGAAGAATAATCAGCATATTTACAGGCAGTGAGGTGATATTTAACCAGCTTGTTGATGTTTTTCACTTGCATGATATACAAAGGAACTGCATTTGATATATATTAAACTTTCAGAAAGCTTTTGACAATGCTTCACATCAATGATTAAAGACTAGTTAAGAAAAATAATTGTGCTCTTGCACTGTAGTCACTGTTGTTTGTAAGTAAAAGTAGCAGCCAATTTGCACACACTATCTTAAAACATAAAATGAGATAAAGGATTAATCTCTTTTGATGGTGCTGCTTTACGGATGAATATTGGCCAGGACACTGGGAGAACTCATTGTTCTTCTTTGAATAGCGCCATAGGATCCGCCTGACAGACAGGGCCTCGAGTTTAACATTTCATTCAAAAGAAGCATCTTCGACAAAGCAGCACAAGGCGTTCTGGAACAGTAGTTAAAATATGGCATCGATAGATAATTGGCTTAAAAACAGGAAACTTTTAAAGCTGCAAAGAGGTTATAGTAGAGCACTTCATGGTTCAGTTCTGGGACTGCTTGTGTTTTTAGTGATAGATGTATGCACCTCCAAGTTTGCCAATTATAGCAAAAAAGTACACAGTGTAAATATTTAAAAAATACAACCAAATTCAGAAGGATTGGGATTTTTTAATAATTGGCCCAGTAGGTCACAGAGATGATTCAATTTGGGTAATTGTTAACATTCAAGAAAGAATAAGGAACATGTGTTAAATGTAAGAAGTCACACAACACCAGGTTATAGTCCAACAGCTTTATTTGAAGTCACAAGCTTTCGGAGCGCTGCTCCTTCGTCAGGTGAAGTGGAGAGATGCATAAAGACACAGCTTATATAGTCAGAGAATAATGTCAGATGTTTACAGGTAATCTTTCTAACTGCCATTTATCACACCTCAGCAGAGAGATAATCACAGCAATCAAAGGTGTGAATGGTGTCCAAACAGGTCAGTCAGGAAAACATTACATCAAAGAACAATGAGGTGGGGTCACAAGGGGTCAAATGTTGCAGATGCTGGGGTCTGTGTGAAGAACAAAAAAAGACAAAAAACATTTTTTTTGCTGGAAATCACAGCAGGTCCGGCCGCATCTGTGTAGAGAGAACAAGCCAACAACGACTCGAGTCTGGATGACCTTACATCAGGTGGGGTTACATGTAGCGTGACATGAACCCAAGATCCCGGTTCAGGCCGTCCTCATGGGTGCGGAACTTGGCTATCAGTTTCTGCTCGACGATTTTGCGTTGTCGTGTGTCTCGAAGGCCGCCTTGGAGAATGCTTACCCGAAGAAGAATGCACCTCCAAGTTTGCATTTCGGGTAAGCATTCTCCAAGGCGGCCTTCGAGACACAACGCAAAATCGTCGAGCAGAAACTGATAGCCAAGTTCCGCACCCATGAGGACGGCCTGAACCGGGATCTTGGGGTCATGTCACGCTACATGTAACCCCACCTGACGTAGGGTCATCCAGACTCGAGTCGTTGTTGGCTTGTTCTCTCTACACAGATGCGGCCGGACCTGCTGTGATTTCCAGCAAAAAAAATGTTTTTTGTCTGTTTTTTTGTTCTTCACACAGACCCCAGCATCTGCAACATTTGACCCCTTGTGACCCCACCTCATTGATGTAATGTTTTCCTGACTGACCTGTTTGGACACCATTCACACCTTTGATTGCTGTGATTATCTCTCTGCCGAGGTGTGATAAATGGCAGTTAGAAAGATTACCTGTAAACATCTGACATTATTCTCTGACTATATAAGCTGTGTCTTTATGCATCTCTCCACTTCACCTGACGAAGGAGCAGCGCTCCGAAAGCTTGTGACTTCAAATAAAGCTGTTGGACTATAACCTGGTGTTGTGTGACTTCTTACATTTGTCCACCCCAGTCCAACTCCGGCATCTCCACACCATGTGTTAAATGGAAGAGTTGCACAGACCTGATCAAGAAAAGCTTCTGGGTTATTGTGGGTTATTCTGTGAAACTGTCAGCCTAGTGTTTAGCTGCAGATTAAAAAACAAAATAAGGCATTGGGTTGCATTAACAGAGGGCTAGAGTACAAATCAAAAGAAGTTGTATTGTTGAATATAAAGAATTGATCAGATTCCATCTGGACGACTGTGGATACCTCGTGTCACCTAATCATTAGAGGGATATTATATCAATGATGATTATAGGCATCAGCAATCAATGAGGAAACATTACGCAAGTCATTTATTTTCCTTTGAAAAAGAGGGGACTTCCAGTTGACCCAATCGACGTTTTTGAAATACAAAGGGGACTGATAAGGGTGATGCAGGCAAAGAAGTTCAAACACTGGATGAAAATTGAAAGTTAAGAAATTCAGAAGGTTTATTTTAAAAATAAAAAGTGTAATTGGCTTTCTGGAATAAAATACCAAGGCAGGTAATTTAAAGAAACAGTGTAAATGATTTCAAGAGGAACATGGCAAGAAGACAGGTAAGTGGCAATGAGATCAGAAAGTCGGCCTTGTTAGGCAAAAGCTTTTCTAGTTGCCAAACATTGTTATATTCTTCTGTTCTGCACTCTTAAGATATTCACACCTAATGTGGCCATGTATATTTCAAGATTAATAGAAGATATTTTACTGAACACAAACTAGCCTATCATAACTTCAGAATCATCTCATCGCATATAAAATAAGTTTTCCAGATTATAATCAACTGCTCACATTCCATAAGTACAAGATCACATCACACCTTATAAAGTGTTTCTACCACAAACAAAATTTGAGTTAGGATAGCAACATGCAAATATTAAAAACGAAAACCGCTTACCATGCCATATAGTTGCATGTCCATCCCACAGAGTTGCCAAAGTCTTCCTAGCGCCATCCCAAACATTATTCGAATAAGCCTCTTTCAGCTCTCTTTTTCTTTTGTACACGTGCAGAAAAAGAATGGAAAGGTACAGGAACAGAATAAGAAACAATGGCAGAATGAAGACGATGATGAGGGGGGTGAAGACCCACAGGAGGTAGTCCAGGTAATTCAGGGAGCCTTCCAGGATTTCCAAGCCAGTCCATTTTTCCACTATGCCAATCATGTAGGACACAAAACTCCCACTTTGTCCATCCACATAGGATTCATCAGCAGTAGCCATACCAAACAAACATCATCAAACATCAGTAGAGAGAGAGTTTGGGGATCATTACGACAGGTATAGCAGTATTCTCTTAAGACTAAAACAGAATTCTTGGCCAACTGCAAGAACAGAAGCAAATAGATGTTATGATCTCATCAAGTTAAAAAAAAAAAATACAGCTTAGAGAAAAGTTAGTTATTAAGCTTAAAACAAGTAATCACAAATCTTACAGCAGACAATATTAATTAGTACATAGTGGGATTATAACTAGATTTCTTAGGACCAAAAATGTGGAGGCTAACCATTCATGAAATACTGCACTCCTATACCTTCAGTTGACATCCTCTTTCTTAGCCAAATAAATCCAGTTATGTTATATAACAGTCTGTACCTACTCACAATTAATAATTTTGTCTTACAATTGTAATTTTAAATCAAAAGTCATAAGAAATGTCAACATTTTCCACTATAATACTGTAAAGCGCATGACTTAACAGGCTAACAGATTCAAAACAGTATTTTAAAACCACTTCTACGGTACAATGTGAATTTGAGAGGCACACAGTAAACATTTGAAAGTTCAAGGATGTCAATGTTCCTGCAACTTTCCGACAGTCATAGTGCCAGAGTTATACAGCACAGAAAGAGGCCCTTCAGCCCATCGTGCCTGCGCCAGCCATCAAGCCCTGTCTATTCTAATCCCATTTTCTAGCACTTGGTCCGTAGCCTTGTATGCTAAGGCATTTCAATGCTCATCTAAATGCTTCTTGAATGTTGAGGGTTCCTGCATCTACCAACCTTTCAGGCAGTGAGTTCCAGATTCCAACCACCCTCTGGGTGAAAAAGTTTTTCCCTCAAATCCCCTCTAAACCTCCTACCCCTTACCTTGAAACTATGCCCCCTGGTTATTGACCCCTCTACTGAGGGGAAAGTTCCTTTCTATCTACACCCCTCATAATTTTGTACACCTCAAATCAGGTCCCCCCTCAGCCTTCTCTGCTCTAAGGAAAACAACCCCAGCCTGTCCAGTCTCTCTTTATAGCTGAAGCGCTCCAGCCTAGGTAACATCCTGGTGAATCTCCTCTGCACCCTCTCTAATGCAATCACATCCTTCCTATAGTGTGGTGACCAGAACTGCACACAGTATTCCAGCTGTGGCCTAACTAGCGTTTTGTACAGCTCCATCATAACCTCCCTGCTCTTATATTCTATGCCTCGGCTAATGAATGCAAGTATCCCATATGCCTTCTTAACCACCTTATCTACTGTCCTGCTGCCTTCAGGGATCTATGTACATGCACACCAAGGTCCCTCTGTCCTTCCTAGGATCCTACCATTCATTGTGTATTCCCTTGCCTTGTTAGTCCTCCCAAAATGCATCACCTCACACTTTTCAGGGTTAAATTCCATTTGACACTATTCTGCCCATCTGACCAACCCATCTATATCGTCCTGTAGCCTGAGGCTTCCCTCCTCGCTATTTACCACTCCACCAATTTTCGCGTCATCTGCGAACTTACTGATCATACCTCCTACATGCATATCTAAATCATTAATGTACACTACAAACAGCAAGGAACCCAGCACCGATCCCTGCAATACACCACTGGACACAGGCTTCCAGTCACAAAAACAACCTTGGACCATCACCCTCTGCCACTAAGCCAATTTTAGATCCAATGTGCCAAATTGCACTGGATCCCATGGACTCTTACCTTCTTGACCAGTCTCCCATGCGGAACTTTGTCAAAAGCCTTACTGAAGTCCATGTAGACTACATCAACTGTACTACCCTCATCCACACACCTAGTCACCCCCTCAAAAAATTCGATCAAATTGGTTAGACATGATCTCCCCCTGACAAAGCCATGCTGACTATCCTGTCATCACTGGAGAAAAAAACATGACAGATTTTCAGGAACATGACAAACCTTATGCATAGAAATTACAACACAGAAACAGGCCATTCAGCCTAATCAGTCCATGCTGGTACTTAACCTCCGAGCGTGCAAACACATTTTGCTCGCTCGGAGGTTAAGCACATTTACCCACCCTGTTTCCATATCTCTTCAACCCCTTTTCCTAGATGATCTAATTTTGAATGTTGACATAGTTCCACATCCTCACAATTTTCTGTGTAAAAATGTTTCTCCTGCCCTCTGCTCTATATTTCTTACATTTAAACTTATATCTATGGCTTCTCGTTCTAGACCCAACTACTGGAACCAGTCTGCTTCAATCTACCCTACCCACCCTTTCATAATTTTGAACACTTCTAGCATATTGTCCCATAATCTACAATGTTCAAATGAAAAAAAAATATTTTTCAAGCATTTTTGTATTTGTATTTCCTCATACCAGGCAGCATCCTACTGAATCTGCATTGTACCCTCTCTAAAGCCTCAAACTCCTTCCAATAGTGTGGAGCCCAATACTGCACAGTACTCTAATCTAGGTTTTATAAAAGGTTGTGTATTGGCTCATCATTACCTCTTGGCTTTCATATTCTATACCTCTTGATAAACTTAACAGTCTCATCAATCTGAGATGCTATCTATAATCTCCTGTGAACCAGTACTCCCATATCCCTCTGCTCTTCCACAGCAGTGAATCTAATTCCCGAGTATAATTACTGTTTTTTTTAAACCAACATGCATCACCATACACGTACTGACATTGATTTCCATCTGCCACTTTTTAGCTCATTCTCCAACCTTATCAATTTCCTTTTGCAGCTTCCTTTGGTATTCTAAGGAATTAACTATACCTACTATTTTGGGATCACCTTGGAATCCCAGAAAATACATGTCAGTGCTGAATAATGAATAGGAGTTTTTCAAGATTGCAACCAGTTCTACTCTGTAGTCAAACTTTGAATTACACAGTAAATACTGCAACAGTTTTCCGCAGTAATCTGACATATTGGGCCGGAATTTGCGGTGGGTAATAATGGCGAACTAACAGCGATTGCCATTATAACCCCTTTGAAACAGGCCGTAACTTCAGGATGTAATGCCTGCTCATCTAAATGCTGAAATGCTGAAGTTGCGGTCAGTCATTTACTGCTCCGACACTGGCTGCACTGTGCTTCCCTCACCCCAAGCACTCATTGCCGACCAAGTGCATTATTTGTTGGTGGGGACCTTTCATTTAATGTGATTGAACTTTCACTTTTTTTCCTCTTTTGATTGAGAAAAATGTACTGTGGCAGAAAGGAGCCAAGTAAAATTATAAACATACAGCAAGAAACAAAAAACAGTTTACATTTCTCCTTATTTACAGAAAGATGCCTCAAACAGGGTGTAGGAAAAAAAGTGGACACCAAGTAGGAGCTGAAAAGGGGACACAGAAAATGGGTTAAACAAAGTTTTTTGGGGGAAAACTTTGAAAGAGAGGAGGACGAGACGGAGAGGAGGACGAGACAGAGGGATTTAAGGTGGGGGTTCCAAAGGGCAAAGTGGCTGAAAAAGCACCCACCAATGATGGGATAGATGGAGTGGGAACTGTGGCTGGTGATCGTTGAGGATCTGAATCAACTCATTGGAATATGAGAGCCAGTGAAGCTCCGCAAGGATGGGAGGGAGGGAGGGAACACAGACTATGGTGTTATGACAGAGTTGTAGTTGGTGGAATGTGGAAGCAGAGTGGTTGGCAAGTTAATCCTGAAGGTGAAGTCGGCATGGATTTTGGTTTCAGCAGCAGTGGAAGAAAGGTAGGGATGGAGGTGGGTGATGCTTTGGAGGTGAAAGAAAATATTCTTGGTAATGGATCAAGTGTGGAGAACAAATCTCAGCTTGGGGTCTAGCAGAACATCAATGGTTCTGCAACTTTGGACCTAGTCTGAGATGGCACTAGGGTGCTTGTAAAAGTAAAGGCCAGAGGCACGGCATCCAGCATTGACCCTAAAATCCAGACTGCTATAGATGAGACAAGTACAACTGTGGCCTCACTCTTAGGAAAAAAAAACTGCAGAAAATAAAGGTGACCATCACTTATGCTAAAATCTAGATTTAGAGAATGCATTTCAGCAGACTTGATTGGTTGAATAGCCTGTTGCTGAGTTGTAGCATTCTATGATTCTAAAAGTGACAGAGATTGCAAACGTTTGGAGCTGTAAGTTTTTAATAAGTCAGCCTGTAGTGTACAGCTTAATTTTTTCATAAGAAATCACACACAGCATCAGTACTTGGTTACCTGCCAGATTTTATCACAACGAAGGCAACGTGTATTAGAGCTGATTAGTGTACCTCATTAGGAGTGGTTCATTTTAGTATTAAAAACTTACATTTTGATGCATGTCACCCTTAAACAGAAAACTCTTGCAATCTGTCACCTTTAGAATCATAGAATGCTACAGCACAGCAACAGGCTTTTTGACCTATCAAGTCTGTGCTGGTATTCTTTTCTACAATTCATCCAGTCTCAATTTGCTGCTTGGTCCCTATACACTATAATATTTCCTAATTCTATCCAATTCCCCTTAAAATTAATTGACAGGCTTCTTCAACAATGGTTTGAGACAGAGAATTTCACATTTAACCACCCTGTGTAAAAAGAATCTAAATACCCCCTCCAATTTTTTAAATCTTAAATTAGTACCCTTTCATTGACCCATAACAATTGCCACTCCTAACATTTCACCAATGCTGACAGCTTTGATTTTTAAACACTCTAATTTTACTATAGAGTTCCTCAGAGTGTAGTGTATGTACCCGTCTACCTTTAAGGAAACTATTGTATGTAACCGTTCACCTTTAAGAGAACTACTTTAGGTGTGGCACTATTTGTTTGGCTTCTGTATACGGTAATACCGATAGTGACCACACCAGTATATAAGTGTTGTGGCAGGATTGCTGGGGCAGATTCGCCCGGACCTTCGAATAGTATAGACCTGTTTGTTTGTTACTTCTGAAGTCTGTGTATTTATTAACTGCACAACCCACAGACTTTACAGTGGCGACGAGTCCGATCGTACCCTGCGGCAAGACTACCAAAGCAGCGAAGAGCGTCGAAGAGAGGCAACCGCCCTCGTCGTGCTGCTGGGAGAAAACACGAGGCTGCAGCAACAGAAAGAGAAAACACGAGGCGGCAGCAACAGAAAGGAAGCAGACTAGCAACAAAAGTTCATCAGCAACAGGCACTGACTACCCTTTTACCACGGTGCGGAGTGAGCCGATCAGCAGGAAACAAGGCGGCCGCGGAGACTGTGAGTAGGGGAAGAGGTCGAGAATATCCGGAGGATAAGGGCTGTGCACTCGACCACGGTCGAGGGGGAACGGAGCCGGTCAGAAAGTCGGGTCCAACGGCATCGTGAGACAGTCGGACCGCGATTGGCGGGGAAAGCCGGGCAGCGACCGCAGCCACGAAGCGCTGAGACTGGGAGTAGGCGCGGGAAGAGAAACCCAGCCGCAGCCGGGGAGGGAAACACCGGTCTGCGAGAGGGCTGGGAGGCAAACAGGAACCGTGCGGGTGGGAGAGAGAGACAGAGCCGAGCAAGGGGAGAGAGACTGCGCGAGAGCCAGTCCAGCGGCTGAGCTGTTCTCCACCAACGGGGTACCCAGCGCCGGTAGAGCCGTGCGGGCGGGAGGAAAAGACAGAGCCGAGTAAGGGGAGCTGTGCGGAAGCCGTGCGGAAGCCAGCCAGCGGCTGAACCTGTCCGCTGTGGGGGAAGCGTACCCCTTCCACCGGGAAGAAACGCGGGAAGCCGCCATTAGGCGGAGAAGACGACAGAAGCGGGAAACCGCCATTGAAGTGGGCGGGGCGAGAAGGAAAGAGCGGGAAACCGCCATTTTCGCGGGAAAACCGCCATCTTAGAAATAAACAAATAAATAAGAATATTTAAAGAAATACTTGTGTTGTACCCAAGGAAAGGAAGATGCCTAAGCGGGCGGACATCAACGAGTTCAATCCGGAGATAGAAGACTGGGCCACGTACGTAGAACGTATTGAGATACATTGTAAGGCTAACAAAATAGCTAAGGATGAAAAAGCTTTAACCTTACTTAACATGATGGGTGCGAAAACATTCGGGTTGTTGAAGCATCTTCTCTCACCAGCTAAACCGGCAGATCAGACTTTCGATGATGTGGTAGCAGTGCTGAAGGATCACTTGAACCCCACACCGTTGATGCTGGCTGAACGATTCAAATTCTACGCAAGAACGCAGAGGAAAGACGAAAGCAATGCGGAATACTTGGTCGAACTGCGTAGGCTAGCGAAATACTGCCAGTTCGGAGGGAATCTGACAGAGGCACTGCGTGACAAGTTCGTATGCGGATTGTCCAAAGAAGGAACGCAGAAGCGACTACTGGAAGAAAATGACCTCACACTGGACAGGGCTGTCCTCATAGCTGCATCGCACGAAGCCGCAGCGAAAGGAACGGCGGAAATGCAGCTAAAGGCGGCGGCACTAGGGGTGGACCAAATTACGTCGAGCACAATAAAATGCTACCGTTGTGGGAAGGCAACACACGACCAGAATCAATGCTGGTTTAAAAACCAAGAATGCAGGAAATGTGGCAAGATCGGGCACATAGCTAAGGTATGCCGGTCAGGAGCAACGTACAACAATAAGGAGTCACCACAAAAATGGTACGGAAAGGTGCAAGAGGTGACTAAGAAGAGTCTGAGGGAACAGAAGTCGGTCTCACACTCCAAATGCAAAGGACTGGACAGTCTGAGAATTCACAACGTGAGCAATGAAGTTGACCGACAAACTATCTGGATAACGCTACAGATTGCAAAGGTCCAAGTAAAAATGGAAGTGGACACCGGATCGGCGTTGACGGTCATGAATAAGCATGACTACAAGAAATTTTTCAAGCATATTCCACTACGGGATACGGAACTAGTATTACAGACATACACGGGGCACAAAGTAGTCCCCATCGGAAAGATAGAAGTCAAGGTGAGATACAAGGATAAAGATCATCACCGGTTGGACCTGTATGTATTGCCTGAGGGAGGACCACCACTTCTGGGGCGGGAGTGGATCCAAAAAATAAAGTTGGACTGGCAGTCACTAAACACCATGACGGTGGATTCCGAAAAAGAGGATGTCAAACCTGAACGGTTGTCCAGAATATTGGACGAAGCTAAGGAGGTATTCCAGCAAGGACTGAGAACACTGCGAGGAATTAAAGCAAAGGTTAAGATTGCAGAGAATGCAAGCCCAAAGTTTTTTAAGGCCAGATCGGTACATTACGCAATACGACCAGCTGTGGAGGCAGAACTGGAAGAACTTGAACGATCAGGGGTTCTGTCAAAAGTGGACTGGAGTGAGTGGGCCACGCCCATTGTTCCCGTCATGAAGTCCTCACCAAGTAATAAGCCAGGGGGACCGGGGAAGGTCCGTATCTGCGGAGATTTCAAGATTACTGTGAATCCGGTGCTTCACACGGTACAATACCCACTTCTGCGGATTTAAGATATCTTTGCTTCGTTGGCTGGAGGGAAGCATTTCACGAAAATAGATCTGGCTCAAGCATATCTACAGATGGAGGTCGAGGAAGAGTCACGCCAGTACCTTACCATCAACACTCACAGAGGCTTGTATCGCTACAATAGACTGGTCTTTGGGGTAGCTTCGGCGCCAGCAATTTGGCAGAGGGCCATGGAACAGGTGTTACAAGGAATTCCAAGCACGCAGTGCTACTTAGATGACATTTTAATCACGGGAAAAGATGAGGAAGAACACCTCACGAATTTGAAACTGGTACTCACCAGGTTGAAGGAGTATGGCCTTCGGGTTAATCGCAAGAAGTGTGAGTTCTTCCAAAAACGGATCTCATACTGCGGTCATGTCATTGACCGAGAGGGACTGCATAAGTCACCTGAAAAGATAGAAGCGGTCGTGAAGGCCCCCGCCCCAGGAAACGTATCACAGTTAAGATCATTCTTGGGGTTGATTAATTACTATCACAAGTTTCTGCCAAATTTATCCACGGTGCTGCATCCGCTGAATGACCTGTTGCGGAAAGAAACACCATGGAAGTGGAGTGAAGAATGCAAAAAGGCTTTTCGCAGAAGCAAGGAGTTGATTACCTCTGAAGAAGTGCTGGCTCATTTCAACCCAGCATTACCCCTTCGTCTAGCTTGCGATGCTTCCCCGTACGGAATTGGGGCAGTACTCTCGCACAGGCTACCAAATGGCTCGGAAAGGCCAGTGGCTTTCGCGTCCCGATCATTGACACCCACGGAGCGAAATTACGCCCAGATAGGGAGGCCCTCAGTCTTGTGTGGGGCGTGAAGAAATTCAACCATTACCTACAATGTAAGAAGTTCACATTGCTGACAGACCACCAGCCGTTGGTGTCCATATTCAACCCAAATAAGGTCGTTTCCACCATGACAGCACAAAGGTTACAAAGGTGGTCCGTGTTACTTGGGGCACACCAATACGAAATTGAGTACAAAGGGTCTAAACAGCATGGAAATGCTGATGGGTTGTCACGCTTGCCATTGCCGATGGTAGAAGAAGCGAGTATAGTGGACCCAGTAGAGTTGTTCCACTCATCCATAGTGGAGTGTCTACCGATAACAAACTCAATGATTGAGAATGAGACAAGGAATGATCCGACTCTTTCACGAGTCTATGATGTAACGGTGGAGGGATGGCCAGCACAGAGCGAACCAACACTGCAAGCATTTGCACAGAGGAAAGAACAACTGTCAGTGTGTCGAGGAACCCTGATGTGTGGATCTAGAGTGGTGATTCCACCCAAACTCCAAAAGAAAGTGCTAGAGGAGCTGCACGAAGGACATCTGGGTGGAGTAAAGATGAAGAATCTAGCAAGAGCGTTTGTGTGGTGGCCAGGCATTGATGGAGACATAGAGATCACGAAGAACTGCCTAGGATGTCAGAGGGTTCAGAACGCGCCACCCCAGGCTCCTCTGCATCCATGGGAGTGGCCCTCATCGCCTTGGCAAAGAGTACACATCGACTTTGCTGGTCCATTTATGGACTCGATGTTTCTGATAGCGGTGGATGCCCACTCCAAGTGGCCGGAAGTAATTAAGATGACCACCACCACGACGGAAAAAACCATTACCGTATTAAGGACTATGTTTGCTCGGAATGGCCTGCCGGAACAGATCTGTTCTGATAATGGACCACAATTTGTGTCCGAAGAATTCAAGAAATTCTTAAAGAGCAATGGGGTTAAACATTACACGTCAGCCCCATACCATCCCGCCTCCAATGGATTGGCTGAAAGGTTTGTCCAGACCTTCAAGAAGGCCGTAAAGGCCATGAGTAATGAAAACATAAGTCTACAACATAAGGTGGATAGCTTTTTGTTGGCATACCGAAATGCAACACATGCGGTCACAAATCAAACTCCCGCAATGATGTTTTGTAATAGACGCCTAAGATGCCGGCTGGATTTACTAAAACCGAACGTCAGAAGAGACGTAGAGAACCGGCAATTCCAGGGCATGAACGACAGGGTCACTAGATCTTTCCAGATCGGTCAACGAGTTTTGGCCCGGGACTACCGTACTGAGAAATGGCAGCCTGGAACTATTGGGAAACGGCTGGGGCCGTTGATGTACACCGTGGACATTGGAGACAATATAATAAGGCGCCATGTTGACCAAATCATAGGGTCCGCCACAAATGGGCAACCGACTTCACCACCTTATCCGGGTAAGGTCGAGACTGAGATACCCAGAACACCTACTTCCGATCTAATAATAATGGAGTCAGCTG